>NC_140987.1:277131357-277253292 GCF_052327205.1 Somniosus microcephalus
GGTCGAAGGTTGTTTTTGTGACTGGAAGCCTGTGGCCAGTGGGGTACCACAGGGATCGGTGCTGGGTCCCTTGCTGTTTGTGGTCTACATTAATGACTTGGATATGAATGTAAAGGGTATGATCAGTAAGTTCGCGGATGATACAAAAATTGGTAGGGTGGTAAATAGCGAGGAGGGTAGCCTCAGTCTGCAGGACGATATAGATGGGTTGGTCAGATGGGCGGAACAGTGGCAAATGGAATTTAACCCGGAAAAGTGCGAGGTGATGCACTTTGGGGGGACTAACAAGGCAAGGGAATACACAATGAATGGAAAGACCCTAGGCAAGACGGAGGGTCAGAGGGATCTGGGTGTGCAAGTACACAGATCCCTGAAGGCGGCGGAACAGGTGGATAAGGTGGTAAAAAAGGCATATGGGATACTTGCCTTCATTAGCCGAGGCATTGAATATAAGAGCAAGGAGGTTATGATGGAGCTGTATAAAACACTGGTTAGGCCACAGCTGGAATATTGTGTGCAGTTCTGGTCGCCACACTACAGGAAGGATGTGATCGCGTTAGAGAGGGTGCAGAGGAGGTTCACCAGGATGTTACCAGGGCTGGAGCGCTTCAGCTATGAAGAGAGACTGGGCAGGTTGGGTTTGTTTTCCTTGGAGCTGAGGAGGCTGAGGGGGGACATGATTGAGGTGTACAAAATTATGAGGGGCATAGATAGGATGGATGCTGAGGAGCTTTTTCCCTTAGTAGAGGGGTCGATAACTAGGGGGCATAGATTCAAGGTAAAGGGCGGGAGGTTTAGAGGGGATTTGAGAAAGAACTTTTTCACCCAGAGGGTGGTTGGAGTCTGGAACTCACTGCCTGAAAGGGTTGTGGAGGCAGAAACCCTCACAACATTTAAGAAGCATTTGGATGTGCACTTGAAATGCCATAGCATACAAGGCTACGGGCCAAATGCTGGAATATGGGATTAGATTAGACAGGGCTTGATGGCCGGCGCGGACACGATGGGCCGAAGGGCCTCTATCCGTGCTGTATTACTCTATGACTCTATGACTCTATAACTCCGAAGATCCGGACATTTTCGCTCCTGGGCCTCTGCTCTATGAAATGTGCAGGGCCCAGGTATCCCAGGGGCGCATGCGGTTCGCAAGCGTCTCTGGGATCACGTGGGCCATGGGGAACCAATGGGAGAAGGGAATCTCATTCAGTTTAGACCCGTCAAAAGTATGAATCGGGATCACTCAAAAAACACATCAAAACATTAAACACATTTTTTTAAATCACGTTCTTAAAATTAGTTAAAATTACATTAAATTAAATATTTTAAACAAAAATGTAATATTTTGAAAAAATAATTGAAGTTTTTTACATGGCTAAAAATAAACTTACCTTTTTTAAAAGTATTTTAAATTATAAGTGAGTGAAAATTTTTTATTTTTTATTTTTTAAACTCTTATGCTTTTAAAGCAATCCTTACGCCTGCTTTTACCAGGCGTAAGATTTTTAAGGGATTTCAGCGGGCGGAGGTTCTGCAGAAAGCGGAACTTTCCACTCGCAGAGGCCCTTCTCCAGGGAAGGCGTCCGAGCTGTCAAGAGAAATCTTCACAGATCGGAAGTGCTGGTTTTCACCGCATGCGCTTCGCATGCCTGAAACTGGCACTTGTGAGGCCACTACGGGTGTGGAAAATACGGGTCAATTATTTTGTTTCATATCTTATGTTGCCATGACAAATGCTGGATACAGAAAACTCTCGATTTACTGGCACCTGAAATAACCGGAAATCTCTGTTAACCGGCAAAATTCAGGAGTAGGTTCAGGTAAGTTTTACTTCATATCAGTGGCCATTCCTGGATCTGTGGCTGTGTAACCGGGGTTCCTGCACCTGTTGCTAAACAACAGGGATGCTTGGATCTTGTGGCCGGGGTTTCTGCACCTGTTGCTAAGCAACATGGATGCTTGGATCTTGTGGCCGGGGTTCCTGCACCTGTTGCTAAGCAACAGGGAAGCCTGGATTTGTTGCTGTGTACGGAGCTCTCGTACCTTTTACTATACCTCTCTGTAATCCGGACTTTTTGATAAACCGGCACCACGCCCGTCCCGTCAGTGCCGGATAAAAAAGAGTTTCCTGTATTTTGTAATTACAGCTGTTCTCACCATCTGGGTATAGTTTGGAAAGCCAGCTGTGGCGGTGTTCCTGGGTAGTCTGGAGTCTGGATCATGGTTGCGATCTCTAGCATCCATAGCCAGGGAACAGTGCAGAGCAAGGTGCCAGAGGATACAAAGGAGAAGCTGTGCACATTGGGCCGGGGAGGCGGGGGAGAGTTGGGCATTGTTAGCGAATAGAGCATGGGAGGTGGGTGAGGGGAGTAGCAGAGTACGCTTGAGAGAAGTAGGCAGTTTATCTGTTTAATAGTGCTGGGAATGTTGGCATTTTATAAAACTATATTTGAAACAATTGGGTGGATTATGATCAAGTTCGACACTTTTCACATGTGAAGGCCATATACTAGATGTGAAATTTTCATCCATTTAGATAAACAGATTATAGATAACCGGGACAAAATTTGCGATTTAGTACTCCTGTTGTCAGGGGACGAGTGCTAATTGGAAATTTGGACATGGAAGTCACCTTACCACATTTGCAGCCCCCAAAATATTCCATCTGAAAATTGACTTCTGTGCTCAAATTCTCAATTTGCACTCTCTCCATGCAAAACTCTGCACCAGGAACCTTAAACATATTTTACCGATACTGAAAGATACAAGACATCACAGGTAAAATATTGGTAGTGCCTTGCAATATTTTTAATATTTCCTACATTACAACAGTGACCACACTTAAAAAGTACCTCATTGGCTGTAAAGCATTTTGGGATGTTCTGAGGTTATGAAAGGTGCTATATAAATGCAAATCTTTCACTCTTTCTTTCACTATTTACCTACCACTTTACAAAACTTGTTTTAAGATGCAAGTAACTTTGTTCTTCACTCCCCTGAACCTTTTATTCCCAGTTGCTGACATAGTCATTATTTTTTTCCTATTGATGGATTCGCACTATTTGTTTAATGAGAGTGTAGGAGCTGGAGTAGGCCATTCAGCCCTTCAAACTTGTTCCGCCATTCAATTGGATCTGTACTTCAACTCCAATGATGCAATCACTTTCTTTATGTATCCATGTTTCTCTTCCTCCTCCTTTAAACCTTTCTCCTCTTTATAAGTCATTTACATTTATAAAAGATTTATTTTTTCTCTCCCTTACTTCCCAGAGTGGACTTGCATTTCTGGCTGAAGCTGATCTATGTGGAGCACTGCCAAAGGAAGTTTCCCGTACAGTCGAATCTTCATCGATCAGCTCCTGAACATGTTGCCACTTGCCACAGTTGGAGCTGGCTGACTTGCCAGTGTCGGTCCTTGTGCAGAGTGTATATCGGGTGGGATGGTGGTGGGAGATTGTGACAGTGCTGCCCTCTCTACTCGCCTGATAATGCTGCGGCAGGAGGCACGTTCCATTTTTGTGTACATGCCATGTTTTCACTGGCTGGGTGAGCTACCAGCTAATAGTGCTGCTTTATGAGTAGCTTGCTGTTTTGGAATGGAGTGGGAAATCTGGCAGGGCAGCCTTTATAACTGTTATTGCTGGTTATCTACACTGACTTGTGCGAAGAAGGAAAATGATAGCCAGAAACAACAAAAACCACTTGCATTTATATAGCACCATTAACTTTGTGAAACGTCCCAAGATGCTTCACAGAAGCAGTAGTAAACAAAATTTGACACCGAGCTACATAAGGAGATATTTGGGCAGATGACCAAAAGCCTGGTCAAAGAGGTAGGTTTTAACGTGCGTCCTAAAAGAGGAAAGAGAGGTAGCGAGGCGGAGAGGCTTAGGGTGGGAATTCCAGAACTTAGGGCCTAGGCAGCTGAAACAGTGTGAAGAAATTATTTGCGTGATTTGATCACTGAGTTTTCTGCTGCTTACTCATTCCTCATTGGTGCTGGCTGACTGAGTTAGACTCCTTTAGAATTGTTCCCATTTAGTCCAACAGATATCTATTGGTAGATAAGTGCTCATCTCCGCAATCATTAGCATTTTCCCTACGGGCTTGTGATGTCCTGAGATTTAACACTTCTGAGGTGTGATGTCTCCGAAGCTACACTTCCAGGGAAATATCTCCAAAAGACATGATCAATAGACAATGCACTATGTGTTAGAGGAATAATTATATAGATGTTCCGACACAATAAGTACAGACTGCTGCGAAGTCATGTCATTGGAGAAACCCAGTTAGTATTCCATACACTTTCAGGAGATCTGCAGTAAACTGCATGCATAATGAGACAATGGTTTACAGAGGTATGTGACTACCTAGCATCTCATCTTGCTTGTAAAGTCTCTGAAAGTTGGCCACGGGTGTTGAGGAGTCATCAACAAAACGTGGAAACAAGCAACCTCATCAGATAGTAAACGCCGAACTGCTCAGCCTGGAATTTTCCACATGATTTACGCCCAGATAGCAGCTGAATCTGGCCGGGATCAAATCAAATAGTGTGGAATTTGAAGCGTGAAGGAATTGCACCTGTAGTTACATTATGCCCACAATCCGCGATCTTTTATGGTGGTTCAACAGTCCCTTCGCCCTAACCAGTCCTGGCCCACATAAAGTGGCCACGACCCCCAGTTTGGAAAGGCGAATTTCCGCCAATTGGTGGAGGCGGTTTCAACACATCACGCCCAAATTCTCAAATTAATGCTGGCCAGCATTAATCACCTGGCCAGCAGTCAGTTGAAGCCACAGGCCTGCCCCGCTGCTGCAGAAATCATCAATTCATTAAAAAAGTTGAAGAGTGGCTTGTTTCCTGGCAATCTCACTGCTCTCTGTGATGCTGAGTATAGTTTAAATTGTGATTCCAAGTGAAACGGTAATATAATTTAAAAAAAACTCACACATTCAACTAAACTATTTCAATAAAATTTATTGAAGAAAATCATTTCATATACAGCATTGGAAAAGCCAAGAAAATTTTCCCAGCATTCCAAAATGACCATCCCAGTCCATCAAGAACATTCCCAAACTCAATGCCTGTAGCACTGTACAGTAATTAGGGCTTTATCGATTACGATCAATTACACTGCTTAATTGCGCTGATTCATAGGAGATTTCATGTTCGGGCTTATCGAAATGAGGTTGCATGGAAACCTGGTCGGATTTCACCTTGGCCAAACGGGCATCATATCGGACACACGTTGGCTGCAATTTTCCGATTGTGCCCCGAGTGGAAACTCCAGGCCCTCATGCCCAGTGAGCACAACCCTGTCTCCCCATCTTTTTAGGCTTGCTGTAGGGGGGAATTTTCCCAGCCTGGGGAGGTGGGTATTTTAATTTTTATATTCGTTCATGGGATCTGGGCATCGCTGGCAAGGCCAGCATTTATTGCCCATCCCTAGTTGCCCTTGAGAAGGTAAGGGTATGGAGGTGGTACTGCCAGGAAAATGGCAGAAACTGGGAGCGGATACTGACCCCGCTCCCAACCTGCCTCCGAGCCATCTTCCCAGGACCCCGAGTTGCACAGGGACCTGTCTCCTTGAGACGGGAAGAGGATTAGAACCAATTAACTGCCCTTAACAGATAGTTAACAGGCAGTTTTGAGGCTTTTCCCCATTTTACGCCTGCAAGTGCGGGCTTCCCGACAGCTGCGAACCTCGCCAGAGTCAGCAAGGCAAGCAGTGGATCTGCGGGGTTGAGAGGGGTCAAAATGTCCACTGTAGAGGTGAGTGTTGGGTGCAAGTTTGGAGAGGTAAGTATGAGAGGTGAATGCAAAGTGTTAGAAAAAGTTTCCTTACCTTTGCTTCTTCCTGCAGGCTTCAACCCTTGGGGATCTGGTGGTGCCTCATCTCAACGGCAGAGATGACAGAATGACTGCTGCATTCTCAGATGCAGCAGCCATCTGCTTTCTGCTAAGGACAGAGGTTTTGGTGAGTCTATGTGCAAGGGCTCACCTTAGAACAGAGATTGTCAGTGTTTGACAGCTTCTCTAAGTTGTCAAACCCTGGCAATTCATCTGTCAAAATTTTTTTGCCAGATAAAGCGTCATACACTGACGTCCTCTATCACTGGCTTTCCCTTAATTGGCTGGTACGTCCGCAGGGTGGGCTTAACAATGCCAATCAAGGGAAAATAGTGTGGGTTGGTGAGATGTCGCTGGGGGCGGGACTGAAACCCGGAAACCATCAATCCCATCCCAACGTGCCCCCATTGACAAAATCCAGCCCTAAGTAGCAACCTTGCAGATAGCGCTACCTAAATATATGCAACCAGTAACATACCTATATACCTATTATATGTTTTTAAATGAGTTGAATGCCATGTGATCATACATGCATCCTAACGCATTTTCTAATGCAAAATACGCAGCTGATATTCTTCTGCCCTGCTTCCAAATAGCACCCAAAAATGGGTGCAAAGCAGGGGAAGAATGGATCCTTTTTACTCCTGCTTAACATTGCAGGGTTTTCCTCCACGGCTTTTCCTGAGCAGGACGCAGCAATGTAAATTACATGCATATATATGTCAGGGACCTCTGCAATCGAGCTTCCTCTAAGTGCATTGGGTGCAGTTCAGGGTCAAATGGCCCCCAGAAAAACCTGATGCTTCTGATTCCAGAGCTACCATTTAAGTGCTATCTGTCTGAAGAGACAGGCTGGTGTTGCCAAGGAAAGGTCTTTGTTGTTGGCCTTTCAAATGAAAATAGTTTAGGCGCAGGATGTGTGTGTTGCAGGGTACTGTCAGTACTGTATCTTTAATGATAGATTTCAGTACTGTGCCACCTGTTGTGATGTGGCTTATTTGGAGGCAGACTAGAAAAAACAACCATAAGTCTCTTTGACAACTTTTGAATTCATGCTCCAGCCATCCTCTGATCCATTAACAACTGCTTCCCTACCACAGACTGGGAAGCCCCCATTCTCCCTGGCACAAGGTTCATAGAAGGAGGCCATTTGACCCATCGAGTCTGTGATGGCTCTTTCAAAGAACAATCCAGTTAATCCAACTCCCCCGCTCTTTCCCCATATCCCTGCAAATATTTCTCCTTCCAGTATTTATCCAATTCCCTTTTGAAGGCTACTATTGATTTTGTTTCCACCACCCTATCAGGCAGTGCATTTCAAATCCTAACCACTCGTTGCATAAAAAAGTTTTTCCTCATCTCACCTTTGGTTCTTTTGCCAATCATCTTAACTCTGCCCTCTCATTGTCGACCCTTCAGCCATTGGAGACAGTTTCTCTTTATTTACTCTATCTAAACCCTTCATGATTTTAAACACCTCTATCTACGCTACATGATATACACTCCCAGCCTCCTGGATTGAAGAGAAAAGCCGTAAAGTCAATCTAGCCTTCTCCTCCTATTCCTGCAGCCTCATTCTTCGCACCCAAACGTGTTTGCTCCTCTTCCTCCACTGGCTGCTTGGTACCACAGTGCCATCCTCATACCAGCTCTATCCAAGGCAGAATGTAGGGTTGTCTGAACTGTTGCTTGGGATGAGGCTATTATTCCAATGAAGGCACAGTCGTACAACCTTATTCACAGGAGATGGAGGCTTTAAATAAACATAAAGGCCACTGACATGCAATGTACAGCCTCTGGGCTCAAAAATTAGTTTAAAGACCTTCCATTCTTCATCAGATGGTGTCTAGATAATAGTCTTGCCCCATTACCTATGGTAGAAATAAAAATTCTGGCTCTCCCATTGGGCTTTAACTGTGCCTGCCCCTTTAATGCTGCTAGTGCCTTTAAGATCCAGAATGCAGTCAGACTTTCTTTTCTTTTCCATGTGCCGCCAATAGCGCACTTCCATGTGGACCTTGCGCATGCTTTTCATATTTCAGTTATGTCCAATAGGATGTTTGGGCTCCATGGCCATGCAGGTGCGCTGTGGCCATCGTGGTCCCAGTCAATGCCAGGAGAGGAAGTTCGACCCTGGTATGTGAATGCCACGAGACCCGACACACCTTAAACAAGACAGGTATGTAAATCGGGTGTGTACCAGCAACAACAACAACAACGTGCTTTTACATAGTGCCTTTAAAGTAGTAAAACATCCCAAGGTGCTTGACAGGAGTGTTATCAAATAAAATTTGACACTGAGCCACATCAGGATATATACAGGCAGATGAGGTAGGTTTTAAGGAGAAAAGAGGTAGGGAGGCAGAGAGGTTTAGGGAGGGAATTCCAGAGCTGAGGGCCTCGCAGCTGAAGGCATGGCCGCCAATGGTGGAGTGATTAAAATCAGGGATGATCAAGAGGCCAGAATTGGAGGAGTGCGGATATCTCAAAGGGTTGTAGGGCTGGAGGAGATTACAGAGATAGGGAGAGGCGAGACCATGGAGAGATTTGAAAACAAGGATGAGAATTTTTTAATTGATGCATTGCTTAACTGGGAGCAAGCACAGGAGTGATGGGTGAACGGGACTTGCTGCGAGTTAGGATACGGGCAGCATAGTTTTGGATGACCTTAAGGTTATGGAGGGTGGAAGATGGGAACAAATGAATAGTTTGCAAATGTGGTTAATCAAACAAACTTAACACCGATGCCGAAATCTCTGCATTAAGTAATAAATTACCATGCGGAAAATATGAAAACCCGCAGCCTGTGACAGTTGTGTCATGTTTCTTTATATTGAAGTGAATGGAAACACAGGATTGAGATATTCTGAAGTGTGTTACAGCTACACTCTTTAGAGCTTCAAATTGGATTTTATTGTAGTATTGTTGGCTTGTGTCCTTTAAAGAGATGTCAAGTTCTATTTTATAGTGTTTTGGCATTTGAGTGTTGAATAATTTTGTCAGTGGAATTTTTTTATTCATCTTTATTTTACGTTTCTAAGGAAAGTTTTAATGTAATGGGTAATATTTCATTTTGGTTAGGTTTGTCTTTTCTTTAAAAAGCGCTCTGTGAAATATATTGATAGAGAATAAAAATACATATATATTTGAAGAAGGCATTTCAAACCTGGATCACCTGGAGCTGGTGGTAGGACTATAAGCATACATGCAGTTTTTTTGGCCTGGCAACCCAAGTTCCAGGAACAATCTGGGTTTGTGTTTGTTTTTGGTTCCTGCGATTAAGCTGGATTAGAGCTTCTGCCTGTCATTAGTCATGTTGGTTCGGGTCAATGTCTGCGGATGTCTGGTTCTGGATGGGACTCCAGGGCTGGTTCATTTCCTCTCCTGTACCGGTGGGCTTTCTCCTGCGCTGAGATGGTTTGGGAGCATTTGTGCAAACTTTCAAAAGGGAATTGGATAAATACTAGAAAAGGAAACAATTGCAGTGTGATGGAGAAATAAAGGGGGAGCAGAACTAAATGGATAGCTCTTTCAAAGAGGGGACACATGCAAAATGGGCCGCATGGCCTCCTTCTGTGCTGTATTATTCTATGATTCTAAGTGGGCTTCCAAGAACGGGCCCTGATTTCCTGATGTTTCCTCAGTTCAAGGTGAAGACCAAACATCACTCGTTCTAACTGGAATATTTCCAATTAGGTGTTTCTGCGACACGTTTATTGCGGGTGGGCTGCACTCTGCCACAATTGCACTTTCTTGCAGCTTACATCTAGAGATTTGTAAGCCTGCATACTGCAGGGGTCCTCGCTCTACAAATGTCCAACTGGCGTGGCAAGTGAAACTTTGCGCATAAACTTTTATTACTGTTTATGTTATAATATTGTAAAACTGAGCTCCTACAAAATTCTGCTGACTGTGTCCTAACTTACAATGAGTCCTGTTCACCCTTCACCCCTGTGCTCGCTGACCTACATTGGCTCCCGGTCCGGCAATGCCTCAATTTCTCATCCTTGTTTTGAAATCTGTCCATGGCCTTGCCACTCCCTATCTCTGCAACCTCCTCCAGCCCTACAACCCTCCAAGATCTCTGCACCCCTCCAGTTCTGGCCTCTTGCGGATCCCTGATTTTCATTACTCCACCATTGTCGGTCATGCCTTCAGCTGCCTAGGCCCTAAGATTTGGAATTCCTTAAACCTCTCTACCTCTCTCTCCTTCTTTAACACGCTCTTTAAAACCTACCTCTATGACCAAGTTCAGCTGTCCTAATATCTCCTTACGATGCTTGGTGTCAAAGTTTGCTTGATAATGCTCCTGTGAAGTGCCTTGGGATGTTAGACTATGTTAAAGGTGCTATATAAATGCAAGTTGTTGTTGATGTATTGTGTTCTGAGTGGTTTGGGGTGGTTGCATTTTAGCTATTTATGTGTATCTGAGATAGAACATTAAAAAAAAACAGCAGATAAAGGGATTTCCTGGAAGGACTGCACCATTATTTAAGCTTGGAGCAAAATTACTTTAGTACCATCTCGTGCTGTTGAAGAAATAATTGTCATGGAGGGGAGCATTGTTGTAGAACTATTTAGTGAGGAAAGGTGCAAATTGCTTTGATCTTAAGTTTTAACATTTAGGTTGTTTCTATCGAATCCTCCCCTAACCCGATGGAATAGTCTGCTTATTTGATATTGCAAACAAGCAAGAGTGGATGGATTTGATTTCCATCTCTATCATACTTTAAAATGAAATGTAATATGCATTATTGTTGCACAGAACATTGGCCTAGAAATTCAGTTGCGTGCGCCAGCCGTTAGCGCCTTAAGAGGAGTAGACTTCGAGTGCTAGGCACTTAGCGGCTGGGCGCAGCGCGATCTGCGCCTACGCCCAACTTCAGTAGACATTTAGCGCCGGCGCAAAGTGTTTGCGCGCGCTCAGCTGCGCGCGCAGCTTATGACATCATTTCGTCGTGCAACGCCCTTTGTGCGCCCCAAACCGGAACTTCAGTCACGCCCGCCCAATGTGGGCGTGGCGGTGCTAAGAACTGTGAAGTGGAACGCAGCAGAGGCCCTGCGGGCCTTGGGGAGCGCTAATTAAAGGGCACTTACACTGAACTATAAAGGCCAGCCATTTTGCTGCAATGACTTTTGTGCAACGGACTTCTGGACAGAGACCAAGGAAGAGACCTTACTGATTTGGCCCAACATAGGAGAGGTATTTTTGGCTTCTGGCCAGAGCTTGGCAATTTGCCTCATTGTGATTTCATTGTTTGCCAGTATATTATGGGGGCTGCATGGGGTGCCAACCCTCAGTTCCAGCATTATGTGCGAAGGGCTCGCAGACACTGTGTGAGAGGGGCAGCCATGCCTAGACGCAGAGGGGGCATCAGGCGTCGGCAACGTAGGCCTTACCCACTCAGGGAATACCGCCAGCAGGTGTCCTATCTCACCATGACTGCCGCGCAGTGTGTTAAGAGGCTGCGCTTCAGAAGGGAGGTGGTTGCAGAGATCTGCCAGCTGCTTCACAGAGATCTGCGTCCACAGCTGATGTGCAGGACGTCTCTGTCGGTGGAAGTGAAGGTCACGGTGGCTCTGAACTTTTATGCAAGCGGCTCCTTCCAAGCCGCTGCTGGGGACATAGCTAACATATCCCAGTTCGCCGTGCATCGCTGCATCCGGCAGGTCACCGATGCCCGTTTCACAAGGAGACACCAATTCATCTCCTTCCCCATGACCCTGGAGAGGCAGGAGCAGCGTGCAGTCGGATTTGCGAGGATCGCGGACTTCCCCATGGTGCAGGGCGCCATTGACTGCACGCATGTGGCTTTGCGGGCACCTAGCGACAATGCCGAAGATTACCGCAACCGGAAGGGCTACCATTCCCTCAATGTACAGCTGGTGTGTGACAACAGGCAGCGCATCCTAGCTGTCAATGCCCGCTTTCCAGGCAGCAGCCACGATGCATTTATCCTGCGCCAGACTACTGTGGCTGACATGTTCCAGGCACAGCCTCCCCTAAGAGGATGGCTTATCGGGGACAAAGGCTATCCTTTGTGTACATGGCTCATGACCCCGCTCCGCGCGCCCAGGACCCCTGCTGAGGCGGCATACAACGAAAGCCATCAAGCCACAAGGAACATCATAGAGCAAACGATTGGCGTCCTCAAGCAACGGTTCCGCTGCCTGGATCGCTCCGGCGGATCTCTGCAGTATTCGCCGGATAGAGTCTCCCAGTTCGTCGTCGTTTGCTGCATGCTGCACAACCTGGCTATCCGCAGGACTCAGGCACTGCCACCTCACGTTGGACCACCACCTCAGGAGGAGGAGCAGGAGGACCATGAGGAGGAGGTGGAGGAGGAGGAGGAGTACCAGCCCAGGAGGGAGCCACAAGGTCCAAGGGCCGTCCGTCGGCGGCTTATTGAACGACACTTCTAGGCCCCCTGTCAGGGAATGGCTTGTGGCAATGAAGGGGCATGAATGCAGCCGCTCCACAAGCCCTCAGCCGGTTAACGCAACAACCACTTCAAACATCAAACATGGACAAGCTGAATAAAGAAAAAGCTTTATTGAACAAACTCAGGGCCCTTCCCACATGAAACCCAAAAACAGACAACACCCCCAAAAAACAGTCAAACACATGACTCACTCCCACAACCTGGGGAGGAATATCAAAACTTTTCCATCCAAATGGCCTTCATCCTCGGCCTTACCAAAACAACCACCCCCATAGACAACACAACCACCCCCATATAAAAAAACATTTGGCAACACCCTCTACTTTGTGTGCCGAGAGGGCGAGTCCTTGTCCAGCCTTTTCCGGCCCCTGGCCGACCTGCTGCTCCGCCTCAACCTGGGCCCTGTGGGTGCTGCAAGGCTGGGGGAAGGCTCCTGAGGGGCACATGGCGTGACGGCAGATGCCCTTGGGGGTCGGCCTAGACGAGCTCTGGCCCTCGAGGGGCCGGCTGCTGACTGCTGCAGCTGTGGCTGGGCAGCATCAGTCTCTCCAGCAGCTCGTGGCAGCTTCACTGTGGTAGTGGCAGTGGCGGCTGCAGCAATGGGGGCAAGCTGGCTGATGCCAGGCGCTCGCTGCTCGCCTGAGACACTGGCACTCGGCCGGGCTGGCACTGCAGCATGCGCAGCAATCTGCTGAAGGCCAGACCGCTGTGCTGCTGCAGCGCGGCGGGTGCCCTGGCGATGCCTGGCTGACACAGCGAGTGTGGCAGCAGTGAGTGCCCGTACTGCCCTGGTCTGTGCCCGCATCAGACCAGCCAGTGACTGCACGGCACCACTGATCAACTGGCCACTCGCTGCCTGTGCTGCCCTGAAGTCATCCCGACTCGCGTCCTGTGCTGCCCTGAATTCGGCCCGACTCGCGTCCTGTGCTGCCCCGAATTGCTCAAAACCCCTGGCCTGTGCTGCCCCGAGTTGCTCGAAACCCTTGGCCTGTGAGGCCTCGAAATCGGACACACTATGAGCCAGGGACTCGATGGCCTCAGGCAACCGTGCCACAACCCCCATGAACTCGGTGTGCCGGCGATCCTAGTCCGCGGACATTTGATCGAGGAGACGCTCCTCCTGGGCGAGGACCGTCTCCGGACTGGAGGCCAGACTCTCCCTCTGGGGAGAAGGCCGCCGAGCTGCCCGACCCTTCCCGCGTGGCTGGACGCCACTGGGCCCAGCAACTACACTCCCCTGCAACACTTGCCCCCTCTGGGGAGAAGGCCGCTGAGCTGGCCGACCCTTCCTGCGTTGCTGGACGCCACTGGGCACAGGAGCTACACCCCCCTCGGACACTTCCCCCTGGCACTCCTCCAGGGAAGACGTGTCCCCTCCATTGCCATCCCCTGGCGCGGATGAGGGTTCCCCCGATGGGCCGCCTTCCTCTTGCTCCTCCTCGTCCTCCTCTTCCGAGGGACTGTCACTGTCAGCTTCAGGGACCTCCTCCTCACCAGCTGAAAGCAGGAAGGCACAAGAGTAGCTTTAGAGTGAGGACAGGGCGTCAGCGAGGGAGGCAGGAGTGGTGGCATTCAGCGCATTGGTCGGACAGTGGCAAAGGATGTAGATCTGAAGCGCAAGGGGAACGAGAGAGGTCCAAAAGGTCATGTCCTTACCATTGGGGCCCAGCACAGGGTCGGCATCTCCACATGCAACGGGGCCAATCAGCCGGCCACCCATGAGTCGACCCACGCGCTCCTCCAGGTCACTGAGCTGCTAGAACTGGGGACGGCCTCCCCCAGTGTCAGTCCGGCTCCTCAGACTCTGGGCCAGCTTGGCCTGCAAGAGAAAGGACGGCCTCTAAGTACAGTGTGGTGCCCTGTTGTTGTGTGCACTGCCTCCCATGGTCGAATAGCTTGGCCAGTTTGGTGCCCTGTTGCTGTATGCACTGCCTCCCATGGTCGAATAGCTTGGCCAGTGTGGTGCCCTGTTGCTGTATGCACTGCCTCCCATGGTCGATTAGCTTGGCCAGTGTGGTGCCCTGTTGCTGTATGCACTGCCTCCCATGATCGAATAGCTTGGCCAGTGTGGTGCCCTGTTGCTGTATGCACTGCCTCCCATGGTGGAATAGCTTGGCCAGTGTGTAAAGTGCAGAAAGTGCAATTGATGTTCATGCCAGTGCCATAGCTGCTGGACGAGGGCTGGCCATTAGGGCTTTAAGGTCCCTTTGCCCATAATGTGAGGTGCACATGCAAGGATGAGGAGGACACTGGAAAGGGTACTCACCCTGACAATCCGAGTGAGGTCGTTAAACTTTTTCCGGCATTGGACACCAGTCCTGGGGACATTGCAGGTGGCTGTGATCCTCTGGGCGACATCTCTCCAGGCTTTCCTGTACACCCTGGTGGCAGGCTTCTTGCCACTGTCCGGGAACAAGATATGGCGTCTCCTCTCCAAAGCCCTAACCAGCACCTTTAAATCATGGGCAGAGAAGCGCTGCGCTCGCTCACGGGCCTTCTGCATCCTTCCTGGCGCTATTTCTCTCCAGCAGCAGTGTTTAGGCCTAGCTGGAGGGCTGCAGTATCCAGGGTGTGGCAGCAGACGAACTCGACCCTTCCCCCTTTAAGAGCTGGCCGGCGCCAGGGTGTCTGCTGTCAATCAAGAAATGACCGCCCCTGCGCTGCGCCCGGCCTCGGCGGTATCACTCTGCACCGCCGGCTTAGCGCCTAAAGATAGCCGTGCATCGCCAGTTTTAGCGCTCGAGCAAACTCCTTGGCCAAAGCTACTGAATATCGGCGAAGTGGCCTCCACTTTGCGCCGGGCGCAAACTTTAGCGGCCGCCCGACTTTACTGCCCCAAAAGTGGCTATACTGAATTTCTAGGCCATTGTATTTTATATCTCTACTCATGAAGGAAACATAAAAGGATTTGTAAGCAGAATATTAAGTTTTAAGCTGTGTCTAGAATCAGCAAAAAAATTTGTGCCATAACCTAGTTTGGGTGCTTTAGTTTATATAAACCAGGGCAAATAACTTTAGCGTTTTTAATACTTTTTATTTGGTGGGGAGGTCTAATGAGGGTGAGGAACTTAATATAATTAATATAAGTAGAGAAAAAGTACCAGAGAAACTAAATGGACTAAAAGACGACAAATCCCCTGGACCTGATGGCCTACATCCTAGGGTTCTAAAAGAGGTGGCTGAAGAGATAGTGGAGGCATTGGTTTTGATCTTCCAAATTCCCTAGATTCTAAAACGGTCCCAGTGGATTGGAAGGCCACAAAAGTAACACCGCTATTCAAGAAAGGAGGGAGAGAAAAAGCAGGGAAGTACAGGCCAGTTAGCCTGACATCAGTCTTTGGGAAAATGCTGGAATCCATTGTTAAGGAAGTGGTATCAGGGCACTTAGAAAATCATAACATGATTAGGCAGAGTCAGCATGGTTTTATGAAAGGGAAATCGTGTTTGACAAATTTATTAGAGTTTTTTGAGGATATAACTAGCAGGGCAGATAAAGGGGAACCAGTGGATGTAGTATATTTGGATTTCCAAAAGGCATTCAATAAGGTGCCACATAAAAGGTTATTACACAAGATTAGGGCTCAAGGCTCTTACCTGTCTGAAAGCTTCCATGATCGCAACATCTGCAATTTTAACCTGCTCTCCTGAGCGGGCAGCAAGACACGAGCACAGAACAAACAGGGTCCTTCTTTACAGATGCATGTTGCGGCCCAATGACATCAGTGAGACCCGTCTGTAATTTTAACACAGGCCTGAGTGCGGAATCCACCTGGAGTTAAGTATCAGCATCAAACACTTTCAGGTCTGGTATAGCACAGCCAAATGCCAAGTAAAGCTCTCTCTCACTGCCTGAAAAAGCCTCAGAAGATTACTCCTATTACACCAATTTAATTTTCCACACCAGCCTTTCAGTGGCCACTTTGATTGTTAATTAGTGTTGAATAAGGGACAGTTTTATTCTGTAGGCCAGTGTCCACAAGATATTGGATTGAGAGTGCGCAGACCCATTTCACACAGGACACAGGAGTCCATCAGAAAAGTCACAAACTTAATCAGGACCTGGATAAGCCAGATTCCGCCCTAAAGGCAAAGCTTTTGAGATTGCCTTGTGAAGATTTTATAGGTTAGATAGAGAAATAAAGAGAAACTATTACCTCTGATGTGGGAGTCCAGAACAAGGGGGCATAACCTTAAAATTAGAGCTAGGCCGTTCATGTGTGACGTCAGGAAGCACTTCTTCACACAAAGGATAGTGGAAATCTGGAACGCTCTCACTCAAAAAGCTGTTGAGACTGGGGGTCAATTGAAAATTTCAAAATTGGGACTGATTCATTTATGTTAGGGAAGGGTAGTAAGGGATATGGAACCAAGGTGGGTAGATGGAGTTAAGATAAAGATCAGCCATGATCTAATTAAATGGTGGAACAGAATCGATGGGCTGAATGGGCTACTTCTGTTCGTATGAGTGCCTTGACATATGCCAGGATCGTGTCCACTGGTGCCCTCCAGCACTGACCCTACCTGATTTTTGTGCAGTCAGTGGGTGAGCACATTATTTGCCTACCTGACAGGCACCAATGCCATGTCAAGAACCGACTGCTGAAAACTCCAATGCAAAGCTGCCATCAGGGGTTGAAATGCTTTCTTCTTCCACCTTCTTAGGTCTGAATCCTGTTCATTGGTGGGGCCCACTTGTACTGTTGTGGAGACTGCTATGCCTCATCTCACAGGCCATACCTCCAACCTTACACTGGGTCTCACTGAGGTTAGGGAAGTAGGAATTCCCAACATAAGGAACCAGGGTGAAGGTGGCCAACTTATTAGAACAAAGTCAATCTTACACATCAGATTTACTGTCATGAAGTATAGCTTTGAAGATTTGGATCTTGGAGATAGAGAACAAGATGTAGCAGCCCAGGTTCAGAGGTCTGTGTCAATCTTTGAGTTTTCCCAGAATAACAGATGTGTGGAATGTCACATTGATCTTAATCCCATTACATAAGAACATAAGAACATAAGAAATAGGAGCAGGAGTAGGCCAATCGGCCCCTCGAGCCTGCTCCACCATTCAATAAGATCATGGCTGATCTGATCCTAACCTCAAATCTTCTATCACTCTGCATCCACCCGAACCCATGTGATCTCCCGGGAGAGGCGAAAAACCAGATAAAGACCCAATGGCCAATTTGGGAGAAAAAAATCTGGGAAATTCCTCTCCGACCCATCTAGGCGATCAAAATTCTTCCAGGAGATCACTCTGTCCCTATATTTTCTACAGTACTTACCTTCTGTAAAGGCGATCTCCACCCCAGCCAGGAACAGGAATAAAACCATCTCCTGAAATCTAACAGAATTAGAACACAGTAGGAGCAGAACAAGGCTACACGGCCCCTGGGCCCGCTCCACTACCCACAGGGCCATGACCATTCCGAACCCAGACTCATGTCCAATTTCCTGCCCGCTCCCCGTAACCCTTTATTCCCTTTACTTCGAGGAAACTATCTATTTCTGTTTTAAATTTATTTAATGATGTAGCTTCCACAGCTTTCTGGGGCAGCAAATTCCACAAACCTACCACCCTCTGAGTGAAGAAGTTTCTCCTCATCTCAGTTTTGAATGAGCAGCACCTTATTTTAAGATTATGCCCCCTAGTTCTAGTTTCACCCATCATTGGGAACATCCTCACCGCATCCACCCGATCAAGCCCCTTCACAATCTTATATGTTTCAATAAGATCGCCTCTCATTCTTCTGAACTCCAATGAGTAGAGTCCCAATCTACTCAACCTCTCCTCATATGACCACCCCCTCATCCCCGGGATTAACCGAGTGAACCTTCTTTGTACTGACTCGAGAGCAAGTATGTCTTTTCTTAAGTATGGACACCAAAACTGTATGCAGTATTCCAGGTGCGGCCTCACCAATACCTTGTACAACTGCAGCAATACCTCCCTGTTTTTATATTCCAACCCCCTAGCAATAAAAGCCAACATTCCATTGGCCTTCTTAATCACTTGCTGCACCTGCATACTAACTTTTTGAGTTTCGTGCACCAGGACCCCCAGATCCCTTTGTACTACAGTACTTTCCAGTTTCTTGCCATTAAGATAATAACTTGCTCTATGATTTTTCCTGCCAAAGTGCATAACCTCACACTTTCCAGTATTGTATTCCATCTGCCAAATCTCTGCCCACTTACTTAGCCTGTCTATGTCCCTTTGCAGGTTTTTTATGTCCTCCTCACTCACTACTTTCCCTCCCATCTTTGTATCATCTGCAAACTTTGATATGTTACACTCGGACCCCTCCTCCAAATCGTTAATATAGATTGTAAAGAGTTGGGGACCCAGCACTGACCCCTGCAGAACACCACTAGTTACTGGTTGCCAATCTGAGAACGAACCATTTATCCCAACTCTCTGCTTTCTGTTAGAGAGCCAATCCTCCACCCACGCCAGAATATTACCCCCATTCCCGTGATTTTTTATCTTGAGCAATAATCTTTTGTGTGGCACCTTGTCAAATGCCTTTTGGAAGTCTAAATACACTACGTCCACTGGTTCCCCTTTATCCACCCTGTATGTTACTTCCTCAAAAAACTCAAGCAAATTTGTTAAACATGACTTCCCCTTCATGAAACCATGCTGAGTTTGCCCTATTAAATTATGTTTATCCAAATGTCCCGTTACTGTCTCCTTAATAATGGACTCTAACATTTTACCAACCACAGATGTTAGGCTAACAGGTCTATAGTTTCCAGCCTTCTGCCTACTACCCTTTTTAAATAAGGGTGTTACATTAGCAGTTTTCCAATCTGCCGGGACCTTTGCTGAGTCCAGTGAGTTTTGGAAAATTATTACCAATGCATCCACAATCCCTACCGCTACTTCCCTCAAGACCCTGGGATGCAAGCCATCAGGTCCAGGGGATTTATCCGCCTTGAGTCCCATTATTTTACCAAGTACCACTTCCTTAGTGATTTTAATCGTATTTAGTTCCTCCCCCCCTAGAGCCCCCTGTTTGTCCAGTGTTGGGATATTCTTAGTGTCCTCTACTGTAAAGACTGATACAAAATAATTGTTCAGTGTTTTTGCCATCTCCATGTTTCCCACCATTAATTTCCCGGTCTCATCCTCTAAGGGACCAACATTTACTTTAGCCACCCTTTTTCTTTTTATATAACTATAGAAACTTTTACTGTCTGTTTTTATATTTTTTGCTAATTTACTTTCATAATCTATCTTCCCTTTCTTAATCAATCTTTTTGTTATTTTTTGCTGTCTTTTAAAGACTTCCCAATCTTCCATCCTCCCACTAGATTTGGCTACCTTATATGCCCTTGTTTTTAGTCGGATACTATCCTTAATTACTTTACTTAGCCACGGATGGCTATCTTTTCTTTTACACCCTTTTTTCCTCAGTGGAATATATTTTTTTTGGAAGTTGTAAAATAACTCCTTAAATGTACACCACTGGTCATGTACCGTCTTACCCTTTAATCTATTTTCCCAGTCCACTCTAATTAATTCCGCTCTCATACCTTCATAGTCTCCTTTATTCAAGCTCAGCATGCTTGTTTGAGATCCAACCTTCTCACCCTCTAATTGAATATGGAACTCAACCATGTTATGGTCACTCATTCCAAGGGGATCTTTTACTAGGACATTTTTAATTAATCCTGTCTCATTACACAGGACCAAATCTAAGGTTGCTTGCCCCCTGGTCGGTTCAGTTACATACTGCTCAAGAAACCCATCCCTAATACACTCAATGAACTCTTCCTCAAGGCTGCTCTGCCCAATTTGATTTGTCCAGTTAATATGATAATTAAAATCCCCCATAATTATAGCTGTTCCCTTATTACAAGCCTCAACTATTTCCTGATTAATACTCCGTCCAACAGAGTTGCAACTGTTCGGAGGCCTATAGACTACACCCACTAGTGCTTTTTTCCCCTTATTATTCCTTACCTCCACCCAAACTGTTTCACTATCCTGCTCCTTTGACCCAAGGCTTTGGATTTAAAAGCTGTTGATTTTCCTGCATGTGACATGTCTGACATTTGGAAAGGTTAAGCTGTAAATTTGCTAAATAAGTATTGAGGCACAAGCAGAAGTTGGTCTGTGGGGAGGCCAAAGTCTTTATACACTGCATAAAATGAAAAGAACTACAGCATCCTTGTGCAAGACCCTGGTTAGGCCTCATTTGAAATACTGTGTTCAGTTTTGGTCCCCTCACATGCTGGGTGATATTGAGGCCATTGAAAACGGTTCAAAGGAGGGCTATTTCCAGGCCTATATCTTGAGCATAAATAAGTTTCATAGCAAGAGACTGAATGCAGTTTCTCCCACAAACAATACTGAATAAGCAGACTTCTCCATCAAGTTACAGGTGGGTTTTAGAGTGAGGATCAAAAATTATGAAACACAAGAATGTTTCACTCCTTACCAAACATCTGTCCAATATTGATAAGGCACCAAAGGAAGCTTTAACATGTAAAGATAAAGGGCTGGATTTTGTCAATGGGGACGTGATGGAGGCGGACTCCCACTTTTTGGGTTGTAGTCCCGCCTCCAATGACTTGTGGCCAACCCACGCTATTTTCCCTTGATTGACCTTGTTAAGCCCGCCCAGCGGGCTCAGCAGGCCAATTAAGGGACACCTGGTTACTGGTGACGTCAGTGATTGTGTAAGGTTCGAAAATTTCTGCACAGCCCCAGAACAGAAGGAAAGTCATTTTAAAGTGATTTTTGGAACATCACAGATGGAACATGGAAAAGGGGTAAAAGTGTGGTCAGGCCGAACAGAAGGATTTCAGAGAGTTAATTTAAGGAAGACACCTTTTTGGACTGTTTTCAGAGTTATTGGGCAAAAAGGATTTAAAACAAAAATCCCAGGAAGATTTGGTTGGTTTAAAAGACGTGTTCAGGCTTGCAAAACCTTGAACAGCAGGGATGCGGGGTGGGCCCCTGAGTTTTGGATATTGGAATGTCTGAGGAATGTCAAGGCTGCCCCAGTTTTACATAAGGACAATGAAGCCTGTTTTCCTGCCAAGCCAGGTATCAGGTAAACAGGACATGTCTCCAGCCATACATAAGAAAAGAACATCAGCCCTACAGTTACTATAAACAAACCACAGTCCAAAGTCAATTTAAAGAAGATTGACAAACATTTAGCATTTTAAATTGGTTTCAAGGCAATCCCGAAACCAGTTAAAAGCCGATTAATTTTGGGTGAGCCATCCCCTAATCTCTGTAAGTTTGGATGGGCCATCCCCGAAGCTCGTTAAAGTTTTGAAAGACATTAAAAATAACGAGTCCGCCAAATTCAACAAAGGAAGCCGAGATTTGGCGGTCAGATAAGCCAGGCTCCAAATTAGGATAATTGAGACCTGCTTGTCCAGTTAAACAGTCAGTTTGTTACCAGTTCGAGTTCAAGGTCGAGTGCAGTACAGCTCAAGAAAGAGATCATCATCGGAGACTCAAAGGAAGAAAGAAGAAGCAGAGATCACGGCAACCAAAGGCCTACAGAAACCAACACCAGCCAATATTACCACCAACCAGGTAATATTGGGCCACCGCGACCCAACAAGGAACCAACCACCGAAAAATTCACGAACTAAAGGCTTGTTTCCACTCTACAGGCTCGTCTGACTTACCCCTGGGTAAGATTTTTGACAAAAGACTCTAAAACTAACCGTAACCAAAGAAAATTGGGTACTTACCCGATAAGATCCAAACAGAGCGACTAACCGCATCAGCAGACTCAACCCAATTGAAGACCCAACACAGGTGCAGTCTTCCACCACGTCTGGGGTACGGCTGGCCCCAACCACCACAACTAAAGAGAACCCCGAAATCGCGAACCTCTACAACTGTCAAGAAAGTCATTTTGGTGAGCATTTCCTGGTCCTCTGGATCCCAGCCTAGCTAGTGTAGAGGGGTTGGGAGAGAAAGGGATTTTGTACATTGTAATTCTCCCTTGCTTATTCCGTGTGTTCCCAACCTTTTTTTTAAAGTGTAAGTTTTATTGTATTGTCTCAAAATAAAGATCTGAATTCTTTTTGAATAAGCTAGGTGTCTGTTGCAAGTTTTATTACGACCCCCTAAATAAGTCCAAAGTCTATAACAAGGGAGTGGGAGCGATTCAAACTGCTCAGAAGAGTCAGAGGTGAAGCTGGCTACACACACCACCCCCTGCAGCATGGCGACCACGGCAGGACTTTAGCAAAAGGGAAGTAATGCAATAGACCCTGTGCTTGATGAAAGGATAAAGATGGAAGAGAGGATTTCCTCTTTCATTTTTGAGAAGGTGAATATCACCAAGAAGTGGATAACCAGTCAGTTATGTGCTTGGCATCCTATATACGCTGCAGCTAAATGGATTGAGAGCCAGGATCATAAAAAATTGGTAGAGAAGGCCATCTGGTTGGTCTGTGCCCTACGACAGATCCAGCTTTTAGACCAGCAGCTTTGACAGCAGAGATGCAGGAGGCGGTAAAACTGTCCAAAGCCAGAGCTATAGCAGGGGAGGAGCTATTGCAGGAATTACAAGCGCAGAACCAAGAGAAATTGCAATTAGTAGAGAAACACAGAAACAGGCATGAGTATTTTAGGTGTCAAGTCACTGAAGCAAAGGGAAATGAGCTGGTACTGAAAGAAGAGAAAGCTCGCCTAACCAGACAGTTAAGGGAACAGGAGGAGCAGCATAGGAATATAAAGGCAGCTTATCAAGTAGCATGCAGTAGGGAGTTTGAAGCAGGAGATCACAGCCCCTATCAAAAGCGGATAGAAAGATTAAAACTTGCTCTGTCCAGGGCAAAAGGCATGGTATGCCTAGTAAGCCCGGGTGTGGCCCGGGTAGACCTGGAAGTAGAAGTAGAAACTGTGCAGACGTCACCTGTGGCACCGGGGAGCAACTCGGTTGGGCAGCAGGAGGGACAAGCAATCTGTAGAGAGGACAGGGATGAGTGCACACCACCGCCACCTGTGGCGCCGGGTTTTGACTCGGTTTGGCAGCAGGGTGAAGTGGGCAAACAATTGCAGGAAAGGTCGGAGCCGGGGCCGATGTGCCCGACTTGACAGCAAAAGTTTGGCCCACCGGGGGTAGGTGGGGGCCAGGGGCCCCTTGAAAGCCAGTTTGTGGTTCCCCATGGGACTCAACAGCTTAGGGCTATGGTAAGCCACTTGAGTAAGCTCACCCACAAGGGAGATCCATCAGTTCACTTTTTGGAAGTGGAACAATGCAGCAGGCATTGATGAGTGCGACGACTCAGAAATGGCCAAGATGCTCCTGTTCACCTTGGATGGCAAGCTGTACCAGTCCCTCTCTGCTGAGTGCAAGAAGGGACAGGGAGGGTACGCTGCCCTACGGGATCAAGTTCTGGAAGTGATGGGGATGAATGACGGTAGTCTGTTCTCCTGGGTGGAGAAGACTATTCAGTTAGCAGGGGAGACCCCACAGACATTCGCAGACAGGCTGTGGCCTGTGTACAAGAGTGCCTGTAATGGGGATCTTGACCGGGCTAACTTGAACCAGGATGAACTGGCTCACTGGCTCCGAAGTTTGGTGGCAAACAGCTTGCCACGGATCAGAGCCAAGGCCGAGCTGTGATTTGACCCAAAGGGCCCCCAGGTCGCTGAGGAGACAATGGTCAGGCAGCTGACCCTGGCTTACCGCAACGATAGGGGGGCAGATGAACCACAGACAAAAGGGAAAGTGCATGAGTTTAAACCCAGCCAGGGTAAGAAGGAATGGCACCAGGAAGGGGGTAACCCTTCCGATGTGAGGCGCAACTTCTTCGGGTGTGGGAAGAGTGGGCATTGGAGAAGGGACTGTAAAAATCCTTGGAAGGATAGTGCAGGAAAGAATGTCCCAGCTCCCGCCCCAAAGGCAGAAACACAGACCTCTACCCCCACAGTAGATTCTATAGTAGCTGCACTTCAGGTTTTGTTGACTGGCCCAGGGAAGGTAGCCACAGCCACGGGTGTTTTAACTCCATCTGCCCCCCCAGTTAACACAGACTTATGACTAGAGCCAGCGCAGCCAGTCTATATGTGTCCCCTTGAGTACGATGTGTGGAAAAGACCGCTTGTTAAGATGGAGGTGGAAAAGGTAAAAGGGACCTATCTTTTGGACACGGGAGCTTCAAGCACCAGAGTCTACTCAGAAAACCCCGCTACCTCACCTCTGTCAAACGGGGTCCCATACAGCTTAGTGGGGTTCAGAGGTAACGAGCAGGTTGGCTCGTTCTCTATCCCGCTGTCCATTCATTTAGGAGCACTCCACAACAAGTGGACTTGTGTTCTAATGAAGTGGGAGCAGGAAGGGACGGGGATCCTGGGGGCTGATATTATCATAGGCCATCGGATCCTAGTGGATCTTAGGAATCACTGTCTGTGGGGAGCATGCACCGGCAAGGAGGGTGAAGTGGCAGTTATCCCAGGGAAGTAGGGCAAGGGGACCTTGTGTACCCTAAAACCCAAGGAGTGTTACGACCTCGAGCAAATGGTCAGTAACACTCCAGTGGAGTACTAGGCATTTGTGCGAGCATATCTTGATGCATTTGCCACCCACAAGCATGATTGTGGGAGGGTGAACGGGGTAGAAGTGAGTGTAGATGAGGAGAAAGAGTTTTTCTTGGAGGTAGCAGCCAGCGGGGACAGTATGAGTGCAGTGCTGCTCCAGGAGCGGCACAGTCAGTTGAGACCAGTGGTTTACTCCTCTAGAATACTCACAGAGGTAGAAAAGGGCTATTCTATCTGTGAGAGGCATCTCCTTGCCACTCACTGGGCTGTGAAAATATCATTGATCTTCATAGGCACCTCGCCCATCACCCTCCTCACCCATCACATGCCAACCCAGATGCTCCTAAATGGGAGAATTAAAGACGGGACAGTGAGCAGTGCCCGCATTGCTCGCTGGACACTGCTTCTCTCCCAGATGGATCTAAGGGTGAAAGGTCTCTGCGAGCCCAAGCTCGCAGCCTCCATGATCTATCCAGGGACGGCCCACAGGTGTTCCATTGAAGGGGTATGGGAAGTCGACATAGGTTTTCGGGCCGGGATACATCCCACAGGTCGCGAGATCTATGTGGATGGTTCCAGCACGGTATCTGCTGGGAAATGACTCACAGGGTGTGGAATTTATGACACAGGGGCAGGCATTGCCCCAGCAATTAAACTCCCCAGCACCATGAGTGCCCAGCAGGCTGAACTGTCCGCGATATTGTACGTGGTTGCACACCCAGAGAAATTCCCTACCCCATACACGATTTGCTCGGACAGCATGTTCACGTGCAATTCGTGTACAGAATACCTGGCCATCTGGTCCCGTCGGGGATACACCTCCGCCGACGGGAGACCTCTGGCCATCAAGCCTCTGCTGGAGAAAATCATGACAGCAGTAGCGAAAAAAGGGATGGTCTTTATACACAAGGTTAAGGCCCATTCAAAGACAGAGCCCTTGAGAGAGGGGAATCAAAGGGCAGATGAACTAACCAAGCAGGGTGCTAGGGAAGGAGAGTTTTGGGACCCCTATCAGACAGGGTCGGTATCCGCAATCTGGGACAAGGGAGGCACACAAGGGGTAGCCTTGGTCCCGGACCTAAAGCAGGCCCAGGTACGGGATCCCATCCTCAGAGCCGTCCTGGGCGCGCTCACGAAAGGGGAGAAAGTAGAGGGCCCATACGGTACAGCAGCCATCACCGTAAACAAAGGCATGCTGTTCAGGGGGGAGCAATGGGTTGAGCCGCAGCAACACAGAAGGGAATTCCTCCAACTGGCCCATGAGGGTCCAGGAGTGGGGCATCCCGGGTCTGAGGCCACCCGGCAGCAGGTGGAACAGGCGGGATGGTGGCCAGGACTGAGGGAACAGGTCCGTGAGTTCTGTGCTGACTGTCTGGTGTGTGCTGCCAATAACCCTGACCCCCAGAAAAGGGAGGTATCTTTGGGACACACCAGGAGGTTAGAGGGACCATGGCAGTCGATCCAGATCGATTACATCGGGCTCCTGCCCACCGCCGAGGGAGGCTACAAGTATTGCCTAGTCCTGGTGGATGTGTTCTCAAAGTGGGTCGAAGCTTTTCCCTGCCGCACAGCTACCGCGTTGGGTACAGCCAAGATCCTGGTCAGGGAAGTGTTCTCACGATGGGGACTCCCACAGTATTTGGAGTCTGACCAAGGGAGTCACTTCACTGGACAGGTCATGCAGAAGACCCTCATGATACTCGGCATTAAAGGAAAATGGCACGTCGCCTACAACCCGCAGTCATCGGGTCCTGTAGAACATTTAAACCGTACCATCAAGGAAAAGCTGAGGAAGGAAACGGGAGACTCACCCAAGAAGTGGGTGGAGGTCTTACTGTTAGTCTTGATGGGGATCCGAGCCAGCCAGTCAAAGAGCACGGGGTATTCCCCACACGAGCTGATGACTGGCAGGGTTATGCGGACCCCCACCCATGTGATAGCACCGGTGCTGACAGAAAGTCAGCTCAGAGAGGTGAACCGGGACAGTTTTGTCATAAATCTGCTTGAGCACCTCAAACAGATTCACTGGCAGGCTGCTAGTAACATGGGAAAGCAGCATCGGAGTAATCGATTGTTGCTGGAACCCAACAGGCACCACGAGTGGGAGATAGGGGATCAGGTTATGGTAAGAAACTTCGCCCGGTTGGGAAGTTTTGAACCATTGTATATGGGTCCATACAGCATTGTGGACAAGGCAAGTCCCATGGTGTATGCCATCAAGATGCCCCGCCACACAAAGTGGTTCCATATTAATCAGTGCAAGCTGTTTAAGGCTGAGAGTGGAGAACGGTCAACAAGGGTTAACCGCATTAAGGCTAGAGAGCAGCCGTCTGCAGCTGTGGATGTTTCACAGACCACAAAGGTGGGGGTAGTGAGTTGTGTGACTGGAGAGGCCCTCCCACCAATTAAGTGGGATTCAGGTACACTCCCAGTAGTTGAAGCCTTAAGAAGGTCCCCTCGCACACCACAGCCTAAGCTACCTTGGTCACCTGAATGTCATTTTAGAGTACAATCCAGCCCCAGGAGTACCCTTAGCAGGAAGGGAAAACCAAAGGATAGGGACAAGTCTAGGGATACGGATCTCCAGCCTACAGCCTCCAAAGGTGAGGGGCTCACAGGAGAGGTAGGGTTGGGCAAGGAGAGAGAGGAGGGTCCCCAGCCTGCGGCATCAGACTGCGGGGAACCTGTTAAATCCGTGTATCTTAATGTAGTGTGTCCTTCAATCAATAGACAGAGACTGCAGAGGAACAATCAACAGGTGTTTACTGGATGTGGGTTACTCTAAAACTAACAGTACAGATCCCTACTCAGGGTTTATATACAGGTGTGGTCACTGCCGGTACTACAGTATACAGGAGCTGTAAAAAGTAGTTCTCACCTTAAAGGTACATACACTACAATTCCTCCCCTTTTAGATTAACAGTACCATAACATTCATTTAACAATTGACACTTTTAACATGCAACATTGGCCCAGAAATTCGAGTCAGGGGCTTGCCGCGCGTGCAAGCCCCCGATATGCACTTACCCGACGCGCCGGCCGTTGAGCTTCAGGGACGCCTGGAATTGCTGTTTTAAAATGTTGACTCCCGGGCAGCGTCTGACGTCACACCGCCCAGGAGTGCAGCCAGCGCGAAGCCTGTAGCGCGCTGTGCAACTGAGACATGCCCCTTGAGGTCTCAGTTTAATAGGACACGCCCCCAATGTTTCTCACAAGCTGCTAAGCATTTTTACATGCAAAGCAGCATTTTAAATAGGTTTTTGGTATTTTTATGAAGCTTTTGGTAACTTTTATAAACTTTTAAAAACGTTTACATTATTTTGAAGAATCTGAAGTAGTTTTAAACAGAATTAAAGCAATTTAAAGACTTTTAAAAGCCCTAAAAGAATTTTTTAAATTCCATTTATTTATTTAGCAATGTCGTCATCATACGTGTCTTCACACTGTTCCCTTTGGGGAACTGTATGAAGTGGTGGAAGGATTTATGGCCGTGATTAACGCTCATTCCGTGACCATAACCATCTTTGAACCAGCCATTAGGGTGGTTAGTCCTATGGCGGGAGGGTTTTACGGGCTCCCACAAGCTATACAAGGAGGGGGGGCCACCCACACCCACGGACGCAAATATCCCACTGGATGTCAACCCAGAATTTAGAGCCGGAGCTCCGACTCCACTTGCCGGGACTGTCTGGAGCGGGGTTCGAAACCCTACCCCGTCTGGCCCAGCGGCAGGGATCCTACCACTACGCCAAAGGCCCAATCCGATTAGCAACGTGAAATGGCTGGAATGAGCACAATTCACGGCATTAAAAGAACTCACAATTGAACTGATGATGACCTCAGCAATCTCCTCAACGAGGTGGAGGCGCAGCGCCTGCTCATCATTGGTAATGAGAAGTCAAAGGCGCCGCAAAAAGGACAGATGATAGCTTGGTCTTTCAAGTGGCAGCATAGGGCTCCAGTCACGGGGAGGGAAAAGGCGCAGGAAACGTATGGGTGTCACCTTTTGCACAGAGTGGGCCTTTTGCGTAGCGGTAAGCATCCCCGCCGCTGGGCCAGAAGGAGTAGGGTTTCGAACCCCACTCCAGACAGTCCCGGCAAGTGGAGTCGGAGCTCCAACTATAAATTCTGGGTGGACATCCAGCGGGATACTTGCGTCCGCGGGTGTGGGTGCACCCCCTCCTCAGATGGGTTGTGGGAGCCCGTAAAACCCTCACGCCATAGGACTAACCACCCTAATGGCTGGTATGAAGATGGTTATGGTCACGGAAGGTGTGTTAACGTGGCCAGAAATCCTTCCACCACTTCATACAGTTCCCGAAAGGGAACAGTGTGAGGATACGTACGACGATGACCTCTTTCGCAATGCACCTCCTTGGACCCTCAGTCGCAGATGCGAGGGGGCAAATCGTGCAATTGTTAAATTTTTCATTTTATTGACATGTAAAATGTTGGCCCAGTAATTCCCTTCCAAACGCGCGAGTACAGTTGG
Source organism: Somniosus microcephalus (assembly GCF_052327205.1). Lineage (NCBI taxonomy): Eukaryota > Metazoa > Chordata > Chondrichthyes > Squaliformes > Somniosidae > Somniosus > Somniosus microcephalus. Next base: position 277,160,667 of record NC_140987.1, read on the forward strand.
GGTACTTACGCGTCTGGCCGGAGGAAATGCCGGTTTTCAGCATGCACAGCGCATGCGGGGAAAACCAGCATTTCCTGTCCTCTGAACGAAGGGGTTCAGAGGCAGAATGCGTGCGACTGTACAGGCAGCGCGTGCGCAGTAAAATTCGCCGCTTTCATTCATGCTTTCAGTGAGGTCAAGTCCTTACAACTTACACATGAAAAAAGCATGAGTGCAGTTGCTCCAGAGGCTGCGGAGGAAGGTATTTCTTATCGTGGAGCTTCTTAAAGGCAATATTTTTGTTTGGGAAAGGGAGGAAAGTTATTTTAAGAAATGCTGAGGTAAGTTTTAAAGTTTATTTTCGTTTTTTAAAACGGGTTTTCAGTACTGTAGGTAGAAGGATCAATTACATAGACACATACATAGAGATAGGAACAGGAGTAGGCCATTCGGCCCTTCGAGCCTGCTCCGCCATTCAATGAGATCATGGCTGATCTTCGTCTGAGATCATAGCTGATCTTACCAGTTCAGTACCCCGTCCCCGCCTTTCCTCCGTAACCCTTAATCCCCTTAGCCTTCAGAAATATATCCAATTCTCTCTTGAAAATATTTATTGAATTAGCCTTCGCAGCCCTCTGTGGCAGGGAATTCCACAGGCTCACCACTCTTTGAGTGAAGAAATTCTTCCTCATCTCTGTTTTAAATGATTTGCCCGCTATTTTTAGACTGTGGCCCCTGGTTCTGTGCTCCCCGGCCATTGGAAACATTCTCTCTGAATTCAGCCTGTCCAGGCCTGCCATAATTTTATATGTTTCGATGAGATCCCCTCTCAATCTTCTAAACTCCAGTGAGTACAAGCCCAAACTATTTAATCTCTCTTCGTAGGTCATTCCCGCCATTCCAGGTATCAGCCTGGTGAATCGCCGTTGCACTCTTTCCATGGCAAGAACATCCTTCCGCAGATGGGGCGACCAAAACTGTACACAATACTCCAGATGCGGTCTCACCAGCACCTTGTACAGCTGTAGTAAGGTATCCCTATTCCTATACTCGAACCCCCTTGATATGAAGGCCAACATACCATTTGCCTTCTTAATCGCCTGTTGCACCTGCATGCTCTCCTTCAGTGACTGGTGCACAAGAACACCCAGGTCCCTCTGCACTTCCCCATCTCCCAATCTATTGCCATTTAGATAATAATCTACCCTCCTGTTTTTACCCCCAAAGTGGATAACCTCGCATTTATCCACATTATAGTGCATCTGCCACGTATCCGCCCATTCCCCCAACCTGTCCAAATCGCACTGTAGCCTCCTGACATCCTCATCAGAGCCCGCCCCTCCTCCTAGTTTAGTGTCGTCAGCGAATTTGGAAATATTGCATCCAATTCCCTGATCCAGATCATTTATATATATTGTGAACAGCTGGGGTCCCAGGACAGATCCTTGCGGCACCCCGCTGGTCACTGCCTGCCACTCCGAAAACGAGCCGTTTATTCCAACTCTCTGTTTTCTATCCGCCAGCCAGTTCTCTATCCACGTTAATACTTTGCCCCCAATCCCATGAGCCTTAATTTTGCATGATAATCTTTTGTGTGGAACCTTATCGAAGGCTTTCTGGAAGTCAAGGTACACCACATCCACTGGCTCTCCCCCATCTATTTTACCAGTTACTTCCTCAAAAAATTCCAGCAGATTAGTCAAACACGATTTACCCTTTGTAAATCCATGTTGACTCTGTCCGATCCTTTCCCCATTTGTCAAGTGCTCCGCTATTTTATCCTTAATAATGGACTCTAGCATTCTGCCCACAACCGATGTAAGGCTTACTGGTCTATAATTCCCTGCTTTCTCTCTACCCCCCTTTTTAAATATTGGGGTAACATTAGCTATCCTCCAATCCACGGGTACTGTTCCCGAGTCAATGGAGTTCCGGAAGATGATCCTTAGAGCATCTGCTATCTCCAGGGCCACCTCCTTAAGTACCCTAGGATGTAGTTTATCAGGCCCCGGGGATTTGTCGGCCTTCAGTCCCCTCAACTTACCCAACACCATATCCCTAGAGATACTAATTTCTGTCAGCTCCTCCCTCTCATTAGTCCCTATGTTTGCCGATATTCCTGGGAGGTTATTTGTGTCCTCCTTTGTGAATACAGAACCAAAGTGTGAGTTTAATTGGTCTGCCATTTCCTTATTCTCCATTATACATTCTCCCGAATCGGGCTGCAAGGGACCAACTTGGGATTTTACCAGTCTTTTCCTCCTGATATACCGATAAAAGCTTTTGCAGTCTGTCTTTATGTTTGCTGCAAGTTTACTTTCGTATTCTATTTTCCCCTTCCTGATTAATCCCTTTGTCCTCTTTTGCTGTATCCTGTACTGCCCCCAATCTTCCGGTCTGGTGCTTTTTTTTGCCAGTTGATATGCCCTTTTTTTTGATTTTATGCTGTCCCTAATTTCCCTCGTTATCCACGGTTGAGTCACCTTTTTAGGTTTATTTTTATGCCAAACCGGTATAAACATGTTCTGGAATTCTTCCATTCTATCTTTGAATGCTTGCCATTGTCTGTCCACTGTCAATCCCCCCAGAAACACCACCCAATCAATCTTACCCAATTCCCGTCTCATACCCTCGTAATTCCCTTTATTTAAGTTCTGGACCTTAGTCTCTGATTCAATTTCCTCACTCTCCATCTCGACTGAGAGCTCGATCATATTAGGATCGCTCTGACCCAAGGGGCCTCGTACAAGAAGATTGCTGATAAGTCCCTTCTCATTGCACAATACCCAGTCTAAAATGGCCTGATCTCGAGTCGGCTCCTCGACATTGTGGCTATGTGAATTGAATTTGCTGTGTTTATTAAATGTGAAAATGGCTCCAACATTTTTAAGAAAGAAACTTTTCATCAGTAATATATTCTTTTAAGTAATTATGTATGTATGTCTGTATATATTCCTTTGCGTGTATGTATATATTCCTTTACTTATGTGTATGAATGTATGTATTTAATTATGACTTTCAGAGAAAGTAACTTATTGGAAAATCATAATTAAAAACATACATTCATACACATAAGTAAAGGAATATAAAACATACATACATATACGTAAAGGAATATATGCGGACATACATACATAATTACTTATTACTGATGAAAAGTTTCTTTCTTAAAAGTGTTGGAAATGTTACATTACTCATTTTAGAACACTCATTCTCACATTCAATTCACACAGCCACAATTGCTCCTTCTACCTACCGTACTGAAAACCCGCTTAAAAAAAAAAATTTAAACTTTAAAACTAACCTCAGCATTTCTTAAAATAATTTTCCTCCCTTTCCCAAACAAAAATATTGCCTTTCAGAAGCTCCACAATAAAATATATCTTCCTCCGCAGCCTTGGAGCAACTTTACACATGCTTTTTTCAAGTGTAACTTGTAAGGACTTACCCTCACTGAATCCATGAATGAAATCGACGAAGTTCACTGCGCACGCGCTGCCTGTGCAGTCGCATGCACTGTGCCTCTGAACTCCTTCGTTCAGAGGACTGGAAATGCCGGCGTTCCCCGCATGCGCTGTGTTTCCTGAACGCCGGCATTTCATCCGGCCAGATGCGTGAGTACCCAGACCGTACTCACGCATTTGGACCCGAATTACTGGGCCATTAACTGAAAATAGTCCATTTATAAATTCAGTCTTGGGGCGGCTTCCTGATCCTTTCTGGATAGCGCCTTTCCTGAATGTCTTGCTCTTGGTGCGGAGGCGATTCTGGCCCCCTGTCGTCGGTTGGTTCATCAGCTTCCGATGCTACAGTTTCTGGGGTGGATGCTACCTGTATGTCGGGTTTATTACCGGATACGCGAGACATGGGGTTGACTCGTTCCTGTGACTCTAGGATCTGGTCGACATGGCATCTCACAATGTTCTCCCCAACATCCACTGTGTACATTAGTGGCCCCTGCCATGTGCATATCGTTCCTGGTTGCCATTTCTCTGTTCGGTAGTCGCGGGCCAAGACTGGTTGCCCTACATTGAAGCTCCTTGTCAGCTTCTCATTGATGTGCTGGAATTGCTTATTCTCAACATCTCTTCGTACATTTGGTCTGAGCAAATCCAGACAAGATCTCAACCTTCGGTTAAAGAACATCATGGCCGGGGTCTGGTTGGTGACTGCATGTGTCGCATTTCTGTAGGCTAACAGGAAATTGTCCACCTTATGCTGCAGTGGAATGTTGTCATCGCATATCACAGAATCACAGAAACCCCACAGTGCAGATAGAGGCCATTTCGGCCCATCGAGCCTGCACCGACACATATCCCACCCGATCCCCGTAACCGCTACACCAACACATATCCCACCCTATCCCCGTAACCCCACGTATTTAATCCCCCTAACATTAAGGGTCAATTTATCATAGCCAATCAACCTAACCCGCACATCTTTGGACTGTGGGAGGAAACCGGAGCACCCGGAGGAAACCCACGCAAACACGGGGAGAATGTGCAAACTCCACACAGACAGTCACCCGAGGCCGGATTCGAACCCGGGTCCCTGGCGCTGTGAGGCAACAGTGCTAACCACTACGCATATGGCCCTTACTGCCTTTTTAAAGGTTTGTACGAACCTCTCAGCCAATCCATTTGAGGCTGGATGATACGAGGCGGATGTGTAATGCCTTACCCCATTCCTTTTCATAAATTTCCAAAACTCTTCGGACACAAACTGTGGTCCGTTATCAGAACAAATCTGCTCTGGCAAGCCGTTCCTGGCAAATATGGTCCGTAGGACTGCAATAGTTTTCTCCGTGTTGGTGGAGGACATTTTGATCACATCAGGCCATTTCGAGTGCGCATCCACGGCTATTAAAAACATTGAGTCCATGAATGGACCAGCAAAATCAATATGCACCCGTTGCCATGGAGATGAGGGCCACTCCCATGGGTGTAGAGGGGCATGTGCTGGTGCATTTTGGACCTTCTGGCATCCTGAGCAGCTCTTTGTCAGGTCCTCGATTTGCTTATCAATCCCCAGCCACCACACATAAGCCCTAGCAAGGCTTTTCATTTTCACCCCTCCCAGATGGCCTTTGTGAAGCTCATTGAGCACTCTCTCCCTTAACTTGGGTGGAATTACCACTCGCGATCCACACATCAAGGTCCCCTGGCATACTGACAGCTGTTCTCTTCTGGATGAGAATGCTGTCAACAGTGAGTCGCCATGTGTTGGCCATCCCTTCACTATCAAGTCATATACCCGAGACAGTGTTGGGTCATTTCGGGTCTCCTTCTCTATATCCGCATTAGTTACTGGCAAGCGTTCAATTATAGTCGAATAAAATATTTCGACAGGGTCCACGGCTGGTGATTCCTCCGCAGTAGGCAGTGGCAGGCATGATAGCCCATCAGCGTTTCCATGCTGTTTCGTGCCCTTATACTCGATTTCATATTGGTTCGCCCCTAGAAAAAGGGACCATCTTTGTAGCCGTTGCGCAGTCATCACTGGAACGCCCTTCTTTGGATTAAAGATGGAGACAAGTGGTTGGTGGTCAGTCAGCAAGGTGAACTTCTGCCCGTTAAGATAGTGGTTGAACTTTTTCACCCCCCACACTAGGCTGAGGGCCTCCCTGTCAATCTGGGCATAGTTACGCTCGGCTGAGGTTAGTGACCGAGACGCAACGGCTACTGGTCTCTCCGAGCCGTCCGGGAATTTGTGCGAAAGCACCGCTCCAATACCATAGGGTGATGCATCACACGCCAACCGAATTGGTAGTGCTGGGTTGAAATGGGCCAACACCTCTTTTGATGTGATCAATTCTTTGCACTTCTGGAAAGCTCGTTTACATTCGTCATTCCACTTCCATGGTACCCCCTGTTGCAGTAGGGTGTTCAGTGGGTGTAATACTGTAGACAAATTTGGTAAGAGCTTATGGTAGTAGTTCACCAGCCTGAGGAACAACCTCAGTTGTGACACATTTTCCAGTGCTGGAGCCTTGACTACTGCCTCAATCTTTTCAGGGGACTTATGTAACCCCTCTTCATCAATAACGTGGCCACAATACGAGATCTGCTTCTGGAAAAACTTGCACTTGTGGTGATTATCTCGTAGCCCATATTCCTTTAATCTAGTGAGCACCTTCTCCAGGTTGGCGAGGTGATCACTGTCATTTTCGCTCGTGACCAGGATGTCGTCCAAATAACACTGGGTCCCTGAAATCCGTTACAGGACTTGATCCATTGCCCTTTGCCAAATAGCCGGAGCCGATGCTACCCCGAACACCAGCCGGTTGTATTGGTAGAGACCTTTATGATTTTTGATCGTGAGGTATTGTTTCGAGGCTTCTTCTACCTCCATTTGCAGGTACGCCTGGGCCAGATAGCGAGGCGAAAATATCTTCAATCCGTGGAAGCGGATATTGTACCGTGTGAAGGACTGGGTTCACTGTCACCTTAAAATCCCCACAGATGCGGACCTTCTTTGGTTCCCCAGGCGTATTACTCAATGACCTCTTCATTACAGGAATGATGGGTGTAGCCCACTCGCTCCAGTCCACTTTGGACAGTACTCCTGAACGTTCCAAACCTTCCAGCTCTGCTTCGACGGCTGGTCGGATCGCATAAGGCACCGGTCTGGCCTTAAAAAACTTTGGGCTTGCATTTTCCTCTATTTTAATCATCGCTGTTATGCCTTTTAGTGTTCCGAGTCCCTCCTGGAACAGTTCTTGTGCATCAGTTAGCATTTTTGACAGTCGTCCAGGTGTGACGTCGTCATCCTTTTTGGCCTCAACCTTCAGTGCCTGTATGGAATGCCAATCTAATTTTATCTTCCGGATCCATTCATGTCCTAGTAGTGGTGGTCCTCTATCTGGCAATACATATAGGTCCATTTTTGGTATTTCCTGGCCTTTGTATATCACGTTCACCCTTATTTTTCCTTTGGGGTAGACTTTTTGCCCCGTGTACATCTTCAAGACAATCTCTGTAGCTTTCAAGGGTATATGTGAGAATAGCCGCTTGTAGTCCCTTCGGATTATGACTGTTAGGGCTGATCCTGTGTCCAATTCCATTTTCACTTGGACTCCGTCTATCTTGAGCGTGACCCAGATAGTCTGGTGATCCTCCATTTTGATTACATTATGTAGTTTCCGACAACCCAGCTCCTTGCATCCGGAGTCTGTATCACTTTTCTGTTCGTCTGAACTACTCTCCGTCACCTTATGTACCTTTTTGTACTTCTGTGGAGATTTCTTGCTGCTGGTTCTCTTCCCTGACCTGCAGACTCTTGCTATGTGTCCTGCTTTTCCACACTGTCTGCACACTTGGTCTTTGAACCAACAATCCTTCTGGTCATGTGTTGTTCTGCTGCAGCGATAACACTTCCCTGCTCCATATGACATTTCATTGGTGCCATATTCTTGCGATCTCCGTTGTATCTCTGCAGCGCCCTGTGCGGCTGCTTCATGTGATACTGCCATGCTGAAAGCCTTGTCCAGCGTAAGATACTTTTCTGATAGAAGCCGTTTCTGGGTTCCTTCACTTTGAAGCCCACACACAAACTTGCCCCTTAACGTATCTGCTAGTCCCATTCCAAACTGGCAGTGTTTCAATAGCTTGTGCGGTTCCGTTAAATACTCAGCATTACTTTCGTCTTTCTGCTGGTTCCTTTTGTGGAACTTAAATCTTTCTGCTATCAGCAGCGGTGTGGGATTTACATGGTCCTGTAGGATTTCCACTATGCTTTTGAAATCCTTATCCACTGGCTTCTCTGGGGTTATTAGGTTTTGCAATAAGCCATACGTTTTTGCACCCATGGAATTCAACAATACCAGTGCTTTCCTGGCATCTGGCACTTCATTCGCCTTGCAGTACACCTCAATGCGTTCCACATATGTCGCCCAATCTTCGACTTCATTTTTGAAAGTAGTGACACTGCCACTCTTCGGCATCCCTGGGTGTGGTTAGACTTTCTAAAAAGGCGTCTCCCATGCTCTCACTTCCTCTCCGCTGACTCAAAATTGCGTCTCCCGCGCTTTCCTTTCTTCCCGCGCTCGCCCTTCTTCTCCGCTGCGGCTTCAAAAATGGTGTCTCCCGCGCTCTCCCTTCTTCTCCGCAGCTCAAATGGCGCGCTCTCCCTTGTTCTCCGCGGCTCAAATGGTGTCTCCCGTGCTCCCTTTCTTTCCCCGCAGACGCTGCTCAGCCCTTGAGACCTGGCTGCACTCTGCGTGTTCTCCTGTGCGCCTCTCTCGTTGCCGCCGCTCGGTCCTGAACCCCGGCTGTGCTTTACCCTCTCTCTCTTTTTGTTTTCCGTCGACGCCGCTCGGTCTTCAACCCCTGGCTGCGCCCTGTGCGCTCTACCCTCTCTCTTACCCCGTCGACGCTGCTCTGCCTTTTCTGTGCCGTCGGTCGGCTCCAGCCGCCGCTGTCCGGGAAGGGTCTGCGCTGTACCTGTTGCCAGTCTGTTGCTGGATCGTCGTGGCTGGAGAACCAAGCCCAGCTCTCAACAGCCTCCCCTGCGATGTTCACTCTCTCTGCCGGGTGACTGGGCGGTTGCTCGTGGTCGACGCCCGTGCTTCTGGCCTCGACTTTCTTCCACCGTCCTCCCGGAGTGAATCCTTGGAAGGAAATGCAGAGTTGCAGGTAGATTCGAATTGACCTCGTCGCCACTGTTGAATCCATAAATCTTAAGGTATGGTGTTCTTCAATAACTAGACGGAGGCTGTAGATTAACAATCAACAGGTGTTTACTGGAGGAGGGTAGTCTAAAGACTAACAGTACAGATGCCTGCTCAAGGCTTATATACAGGTGTGGTCACTGCCGGTACTACAGTATACAGGAGCTGTAAAAGTAGTTCTCTCTTAAAGGTACATACACTACAGCTTTAAATGCATCAAAGGGGATGATTTGTCTGATCAGCCCGAAGGCAGGTCAGCTGGACTTTACTGGCAGCCCAAGTAGAACCATCCCACAGGCAGCACCCAGAACGGTGCTGGATTGGGAATTAGAGACCCCAAGACTGCAGCCCACAGCTCCGAGTCTTGAGGAGCTCTGGCAGCGAAGAGGGGTGGACAATGGGGTGGTAGGAGATCACCAGCAGGTCCCGCTAGGCAGGCGGGGACCAGGACCAGTGTACCCCCTCCAACAACGGAGGTACAGTCCGCCCATGAGTTGTGAGCCTGAGAATAGGAATCCTCAGCCCACAGCAAGTTCGAGTTCACAGGCAAGCACTGTGGCTTGTGTGGGGGGAGGAGCCATTCATGTTCAGAGTAAGCTGTTTAAGCCAGGGAACAGGGAAGGAGAGTTCTGGTACCCCTGTAGAGCAGGTCCAGTAGCAGAAATCCGGGACAAGGGAGGCACACAGGGGATAGTTTTGGCCCCAGACGAAAGGCAGGTCCAAAATTCCCCATTTAAAGCCACCTGGATGAGGGAATATGAGTTTGCTGTCCATGCAAGTTCAAGTTCGCAGCCTATAAAAACAGGCACTGTGACTTGTTTCCAGGGAAAATGTTGTCCAGCCCACCAATTGGAACACTTCCCTACCCCAGTGGGACCCTATTTTTGCCCAAAGTTCAAATTTAAAAGGATTATGTGGCTCAGAAATGGAGAAACAGCAGCCTGGGATTAGAAATCAGCAGGCTGCTGCCCATTCATTCACAGAAGATCGCTTGGAGACTGCCCGCGCATGCACAGTCACTGGTCTGGAGACAGGAATCCCCCAGTCTTCCGAACAGCAGATTCACGCAGGTGCAGTGGCCTGTTTAAAGGGACCAGCTTCCCAGCCCGCTTCTAGAGTGGTCCCCCCCATGATGTGGGACCCTGGGGGGGCAGGGATAGCAATCCCTCTTGCAGGAGACAAAGGGAGGGAGCTGACACCAGGTTTTAAACATGGGGAGGAAAATTTCCAGCCACCAGCAGCGGGTGGTGAGAGTATACCTGCCCCCAGCACAGGAGTGGGCAGGGAAGAGCAGACAAACCCAGAGAGAGATTTGCACCGGCAGGCTGCCAGGTACATTATACAGTGCAGGCTGTTTGGACATGGGGGAGAAGGTTCACAGCCAGCTGGGGCTGTGACCCAAGCTCAGGGTCCGCCAGCCAAAGTTTCCCCCATAGAGACTGATATACCTATCAATTCGTCCAATAAAAAGCGACGAGTTAGGAACGTAACTAAAGGTTTTTATTGACTAAATAACAGAGCCCACCCTCGTGGGTGATCGGGTCCAACAAGGAGGAATACCAGCCAGTCGACTACCTTTATACCTGGGCAGGTAGGTGGAGCCATGGGCGGAGTCGGAGGTGGTCAGCCCAGGTATAACAGCGCGACAAGAGGCGACCTCGTATCGTGATACAACAGTGATAACGGTGATAACAATACAACAGTGATAACTATAGTGTAACGATAAAAGTGGTTTACCACATTCAGCCCTTGTTTAGATTTGAGTCCGGCGGGGTGAAGTGTACTACCAGTTCTGGTATGTCAGTCTGTCCGGAGGCCTCGTAAGCCTCTCCGATCGTCGCAGCGGCGGTGCTGCATTATCCGGTGTTAGTGCTGGTGTCTGCGTGGTCGGCGAAGGCTCGTGGGGTTCCGGCATGCCGTCTACCTGGGCTGGAATTGGGGGGGTGGTGGGGGGGGGTAAAGGTGGTGTCTCCGGAGTGCCCGAGGGTGCGAGGTCTCGTAAGGAGACAGTGTCCTCCCGCCCGTCTGGGTAAGCCACGTAGGCGTACTGGGGGTTGGCGTGCAGGAGGTTCACCCTTTCGACCAGGGGGTCTGTTTTATGGGCCCTCACGTGCTTTCGCAGCAAGACGGGCCCCGGAGAGGTCAGCCAGGTTGGTAGAGTGGTTCCCGTAGTCGACTTCCTGGCGAAAACAAACATTCGTTCATGGGGGGTGGCGTTAACGGCAGTGCAAAGTAGTGACCGGATGGAGTGCAGCGCTGTCGGGAGGACTTCCTGCCAGCGGGAGGTTGGGAGGCCCTTAGACTTTAAGGCTAAGAGGACGGCCTTCCATACCGTCGCGTTCTCTCTTTCCACCTGGCCGTTCCCTTGGGGGTTGTAGCTGGTGGTCCTACTTGCTGCAATACCTCTCGCTAGTAGGAACTGACGGAGTTCCTCGCTCATGAAAGAGGAGCCCCGGTCACTATGTATATAGTTTGGGAACCCGAACAAGGCGAAGAGGTCGTTCAGGCATTTAATGACCGTGGTACTGGTCATGTCTGGGCAGGGGAAGGCAAAGGGGAAACGGGAGTACTCATCAACAATGTTGAGGAAGTACACATTACGGTCAGAGGACGGGAGGGGCCCCTTAAAGTCGATGCTCAGGCGCTCGAAGGGGCGGGTGGCCTTGATCAGGCTTGCTCTGTCCGGCCTAAAGAAGTGCGGTTTGCACTCGGCGCAGGTCTGGCAGTTCCTGGTTATGGTCCTGACCTCCTCGATGGAGTAGGGCAGGTTGCGGGCCTTAATGAAGTGGTAAAGTCTGGTGACCCCGGGGTGGCAGAGGTCGTTGTGGAGGGTCTGAAGTCTATCACTTTGCGCGCTGGCGCATGTAATTCGTGACAGAGCATCGGGGGGTTTGTTCAGCTTACCTGGCCGGTACAAGATATCATAATCGTAGGTGGAGAGCTCGATTCTCCACCTCAAGATCTTGTCATTCTTGATTTTGCCCCTCAGCTTGTTATTAAACATAAAAGCGACCGAACGTTGGTCGGTAAGGAGGGTAAATCGTTTGCCTGCCAGGTAGTGCCTCCAGCGTCGTACCGCCTCCACAATCGCCTGGGCCTCCTTCTCGACCGACGAGTGTCGGATCTCAGGGCCCTGTAGGGTCCTTGAGAAGAAGGCCACCGGTCTCCCCTCCTGGTTAAGGGTGGCGGCTAGGGCGAAGTCGGATGCATCGCTCTCGACTTGGAAGGGGATGGACTCATCCACTGCGTGCATAGTGGCCTTGGCAATGTCTCCCTTAATGAGGGAGAAGGCTGCGCACGCTTCCTCCGTAAGGGGGAAGGATGTGGACTTCATGAGGGGTCTGGCTTTGTCCGCATAATTGGGCACCCATTGGGCATAGTAGGCGAAGAGCCCCAGGGTTCTCTTAAGTGCCTTAGGGCAGTGGGGGAGGGGTAGCTCCATGAGGGGGCGCATTCTTTCGGGGTCGGGGCCGATGAGTCCATTTTCTACTACACAGCCAAGGATGGCAAGGCGCGAGGTGTTAAACACACATTTCTCCTTATTGTAGGTGAGGTTCAGCCGTTGGGCTGTACGGAGGAATTTCTCCAGATTCACGTCGTGGTCCTGCCGGTCGCGGCCGCAGATGGTGACGTTATCTAGGTAGGGGAATGTGGCCTGCAGTCCGTTCTGGTCAACCATCCGGTCCATCTCCCTTTGGAAGACCGAGACCCCGTTGGTGACACCGAAGGGGACCCTAAGGAAGTGGTATAGGCGCCCATTCGCCTCGAAGGCGGTGTACTGGCGGTCCTCAGGGTGGATAGGGAGTTGGTGGTAGGCCGACTTAAGGTCGATGGTCGAGAATACGCGGTATTGTGCAATCTGATTGACCATGTCAGATATGCGGGGAAGGGGGTATGCGTCCAGCTGGGTGTATCTGTTTATGGTCTGGCTGTAGTCGATGACCAGGCGATTTTTATCGCCGGTCTTAACGACCACGACCTGGGCATGCCAGGGGCTGTTGCTCCCCTCGATGATGCCCTCCTTCAGGAGACGCTGCACCTCAGAGCTAATGAAAGCTCTGTCCCCAGCGCTGTACCGCCTGCTCTTGGTAGCGACGGGTTTGCAGTCGGGGGTGAGGTTAGCGAACAGGGAAGGTGGCGGCACCTTGAGGGTGGATAGGCTGCAGGTGTTACGCGGTGGGCGGTTTAACCTTCGCTGGTTGTTGACTGTGAGTGGGGGGAGGGGTCCACCGTATGCTAGGGTTACACTTTGGAGGTGGGATTGGAAGTCCAGCCCTAGTAGGACGGCAGCGCAGAGCTGGGGGAGGACGAGGAGTTTAAAGTTTTTATACTCTGTACCCTTAACCGACAAGGTCACAGCACAGTAGCCGCTAATGTCCGTGGCATGGGACCTCGATGCCATCGAGATTCGGTTGCGCGTTGGCAGGACAGGGAGGGAGTAGTGGCTCACCGTGTCTGGGTGGATGAAGCTCTCCGTGCTTCCGCTGTCGAACAGGCAGGTCGTGGCGTGGCCGTTTACTTTGATGTCCATCATCGACTTGGACAGGTGGTGTGGGCGGGCTTGATCCAGAGTGACGGAGGCTAGCGTGTAGGTAAGCGAGTCGTTGTCGTCTGCGGGCGAGGCGGTCGTCGGGTCCGGGGGCCCGGTGGCAGTCGGGCGTGGTGGGTAAAATGGCGTCTCCCACGAGGTAGGACAAAATGGCGGAGAAGATGGCTGCCCCCATAACTCACATGAGGCACTATTGGGGTCGGTTGCCTTGATCAAAGATGGCCGCCCCCATGACTCACGTGTGGGGATACTGGCCTCAGTTGCCATGAAAGAAGATGGCCGCCCCCACAGTTCGCATGAGGCACTGCTGGCCTCTGAAGATCCGCTCCTGCAGGCCTTAGAGACGTGGCCTTTCTTCCTGCAGGTTGTGCAGGTAGAGTTCCTGGCTGGGCAGCGTGACCTCGGGTGCTTCTCCTGGCCGCAAAAGAAGCAGCCGGCGGCCCGATCGCGGGTGCCCGATGTCGGAGCCGGTACCAGGGGTGGCGGGCCCGGTCGGGTCCGGGACGCCGACGCTGAGGTAGGTCCCGGGGGCGGCGCTGCGAAGGGTATTGCGGTAGGGGTCGGGCCCGAGTCCCAGGGTCGCGAGCAGTACCTGGAAAACGCCTCCTGGTCCTGATGGGCCACCTCCAGGGAGAGAGCGAGGGCTTCAGCTTTGTCCAGGTCGAGGTCTTTAGCTTCAAGCAGTCTTTGCCGTGAGTAGTCGGACCGTAGGCCTTTCACAAAGGCATCGCGGATATTATCCTCCGTATTTTCAACAGCCGTCACCGCTTTAAAGTCACAGTTCCTGCCGAGTGCTCTTAGCGCCCGTAAAAATTCAGCTACAGACTCTCCTGGCTGTTGCGGGCGGGATCTTAGGAGGTGCCTGGTGTACATGTAATTTACCGGGCTGCGGTACTGCTGTTTCAGTAGGTTGATAGCGGCCTCGTACGTAGTCGTGTCCTGTATGAGTGCGTATACTCTCGGGCTCGCTTGGGCGTTCAGAAGTCTTAGTTTGGATCTCTGCGGGGCGCCGGATTCTTCCAGGTAGGATTCGAAGCAGTCCAGCCAGTGTTTGAAGTTGAGGGCTGCGTTTGCTGCCTGTGGGTTTAGATCCAGGTACGGTGGTTTGAGGGCTTGCAGCCAAGCCGGCTGGTGTGGCTGTGCTTCTGGGAGGGCTTCTGGCTGGCCAGTAGTAGACATCTTTAAAATTTAGTCAATAAAATTGATATACCTATCAATTCGTCCAATAAAAAGCGACGAGTTAGGAACGTAACTAAAGGTTTTTATTGACTAAATAACAGAGCCCACCCTCGTGGGTGATCGGGTCCAACAAGGAGGAATACCAGCCAGTCGACTACCTTTATACCTGGGCAGGTAGGTGGAGCCATGGGCGGAGTCGGAGGTGGTCAGCCCAGGTATAACAGCGCGACAAGAGGCGACCTCGTATCGTGATACAACAGTGATAACGGTGATAACAATACAACAGTGATAACTATAGTGTAACGATAAAAGTGGTTTACCACAGAGACACCCCTCAGAAGGTCTCAGCGGGTGCCCCAACCTAAGAAAGCATGGTCACCCACTTTACAGTGGAGTAGGGTGGGCTCCCAAGCCAGGGAGAAGCCAGAGAACAGAGGCCCCCACTCAACAGCCATAAGCTGCGAGGGACCAGAGACAGGAGGCAGTCCAGCTTTGCTGCAGCCAGCAGCAATCTGCGACGGGGCCAGAGATTAGCCTGGCCGTCCGGAGATGGGCGGCATTTGTACTATAGCTATGAGTGAATATTGCGTGCTTTTAAGGTGTATTTTAAGTTTTATTCATATAACTAGTTTTAAGTTTAAGTTTAAAGAGTGTGGCCTAGAAATTCAGTTGCCTTAGCGCCGCTTTTGAGGCGCTAGAGGGACTAGCGCCAGAGTTATGGCCAGTTTTAAAATTCCCTGGGGCCCTAAATCGGCGTTGCACCGGTAGCGCTGCGCCGGCACCGATGACGTCATTGGTGTGCGCAGCGTCCCGGTTGCCATGCCGACGGGCCCTAGCGCCGAAATTCAGTTGCGGCCGCCTCGCCCGTGGCAGCCGCAACTAAGACTCTGGCAACAGAGTCCAACATGTGTTTGCGCCGGCGCATTAAAGGCCCCGCGGCGGCCGGCCGCTTTCCCGCCGGCCGCCTGCCCGCAGCTCCCTCCCCGGACTTCTCCCCCCCCCCCCCCCCCGGAACAGATGCAAGCCCGGCACTTGTCCGAGGTGCCGGGCTCATTTTTGAAGAGATTTGCGCGGGCCGCGGCCGGGTGCAGGCAGCTCCTCCTTAACGGAAGGAGGAGGCCTGCACTTCCCGAGCCTGCCGCACCGCATCGGGTGCCGCAGCGCCGGAATTGCGGCACGAAACGGCAGTTAGCGCCGATTTACCGCCGCAAAGAACCTTAAGTAGCGCCGGCAGCCGTTTGGGCGCGGCCCTGCTGAATTTTTGGCGCGCGCAGGGGGACTTAGCGCCGGCACTAACTTCCGGCGCTAAAGCCCTGGCTAAGCCAAAACCCAATTTCTAGGCCTTTAAGTTTACATGTGTGCCAAATGTTTGTATTTTGGTCCGAGTTCAAGGGACCCGACCATGTCTCCACCTAAGGCAGCAGGTCAGTGAGACCTGGCTGCATGTCCTTTTAAGCTTTGCAGGAGATTGGAAAATGAAGCAGTCGTGTTCGCCCAGCCCGAGCTGGGCATCGAATGAAGATATGGATACGGAATGTTGGGGATCACCTCGCCACTGGACGAATCCAGGAGACCCCGCAGCGATCTTCGGGAAAAACCGGACAGGGTCCGGAGGAACTTGCCTACTCCTCCTACGGGGAGCAGATGGCCCCAGCTGGGTGGGGCACGGCCCCCAACCCAGCACTATCCTGACCGAAATTCACTTGCGGGAGACCTCGCTGTGGAGGAGTCATGATGGGGAAGCGCGGGCGCCTTGTCTGATAGGGACGCGTTCCCCGGGGGTGGGTGGTGATGGCCCGGGTAGGATTGTAAGGGAGGGGGAGACCCAAGAGTCGTGTGGGTGCGGTCGGGGAAGGGAGGAACTCACCCGGGGGCCCACGGGCAATGAGGGTAATTGTGGCTGGGAAGGATGAGTGGGTGGCCGGATCAGTGTGGGGCCAGGGAGAGCCGCCACACAGGCACCCATCATTTTCTGCAGCCAGTTGAGGGAAGACGGGAGGGGGAGGGACTGGGAGTCACGGTCCCATACTCCCCGGTCTCGGTCTGTGCCAAGGTAATTTTAACATGAGGGGTACCCCGCCTCCAGAAAGGGACAAGGGAACGGCTCGGGGCTGGCAGAGCAGGCTGGTCTGTAAATCCATTCTGCCTGTTTTAAAGTTTAAGACGATCAAGGGGGGGTGAAAGGTACTTTTACTACCCGGGTGGAAGGAGCAATACCCACTCAAATTTCGCGACCCATCATCGGCACATGATGGTCAGGGTTTTATTTAAGCATGTTGTTTCAAATGTTTAATGTTTTTTTGTATTTTGTGTTACAGCCCCAAGTTGAGCAGATGCATAGGACCCTCTCCTTGCTTGGGATCATTTTGATTACATTTTGTAATAAGTTATAATGTAAAAGGTGTTTGTCAATTTGGTTTACATTGTATAATTTTACAAGCATGTAGGGGTATGAGACCCCTTATTGAAAACTGAAGTATCTGTAAGATGCCTACTGTACCATGGTTTTTTTCTTGAATTTAAGGGGAATAGACGGGACGGGGATCAGTGGCAGATGGCTATTAGGTAAATACAGGAGATGGTTGTTTGTGAGGGGTCAGAAATTATTGCTCATTTCTTCAAGAGGATACTACAAGCAAGCTGGAAGTATCCAAGGGAGGACTGTAAGAATTCACAATAATTTACAGTTCTGAAGATTAATTTTTTTGATTAAAGAATCCCTGGGCGTTGTGCTTTTAAATTTCCAGGGATAAAAATGGCTGTCACCACATGGCCGAAGACAAAGGACAATGCTTTGTTTACAAAGCAATTGAATGCTATTAGCATTTGTTTGTATATCGAGTGGATACATCTAAACTGCAGAAGAGACTTTTGGATCTTGAATGGGAACCGTTTACTGAGTGGGCTTAAATCACCTAGCATTCTGGACAATAGAGCAGTTGTATTTCCCTTTTGTTTCAGCCCAGGGAGCTCCAGAAGACACATTAACCCAGTCCAACCACCCTGAGTTAGCCAATCGCAGCTTTCTCTTGTGTATTGAAACCTTTGGGTGGGAATTTTGCACACAGCCCTGGCAGGGCAGAACAGCAGGAGCTCACCAGGTATATAAGATAGCTGCTGAGAAGCTATCACACTCTTTACTTCCTGGGACCAGAGGTGAGCAGGGTGTTCTGACTCCTCGGCAAGGCAACTTAGCAGGAGTTAGGGGGTGGTGATTTGAGGGTAATTGCTAAGATTGTTTAAGTAACATTGGAGCCATTTTATCCCTTGTTTTCGCCGTCTGCAACCCCCTGTTATATAGTTTTACTGTAATTACTGTGTTCGTGTGGCATAGTTTATTCTTTTGATTGTAGTTTATTTAGGTAATAAAACTTGATTTTTCTCTCATCCAAACAACTTGTCCGTTTTAAAATCATTAATTATAAGTTCCTCCACTCAGAACTGAAGGAGGGGTAGCGATTCGAAACCGCTGTTTGTAAATTGGTTTAGAGTGCAGCAGCAAAAGGCTGCTGACCAGGTGAATTACTGTAAACCAGGTAAAAGGTTGGAATTGGTCAGCCCTCAGAGGCAAAGGCTGCTGGCCAGGTAAATTACCATCAACCAGTTAAAAGATGCCCCCCCTTACAGTGTGTGTCAATTTATTTTTCCTGTGTGCGTTTTCCAAGTGTTGCAGGAGTGTTGGACCGCCTCCGTGCTTGGATGTGAATGTAATAAAGGTTTTACTTTGTGT
This sequence comes from Somniosus microcephalus, assembly GCF_052327205.1. NCBI lineage: Eukaryota > Metazoa > Chordata > Chondrichthyes > Squaliformes > Somniosidae > Somniosus > Somniosus microcephalus. The sequence goes on from NC_140987.1 coordinate 277,178,772, forward strand.
ATTTTTGATAAACACTACACCTAAAGGGAGAGTGTTTTGTTTTGGGTATTAGTTATACAGGGGAAGGTTGGCTCCCGAGGATCAGAAATTTTGCTCAAACCTGCATGATACTGTAGTGTTACAAAGCATCACAGGGGGGTGTGTAAGGTTCGAAAATTTCTGCACAACCCCAGAACAGAAGGAAAGTCATTTTAAAGTGATTTTTGGAACATCACAGAAGGAACATGGAAAAGGGGCAAAAGTGTGGTCGGGCCGAACAGAGAGTTAGTTTAAGGAAGAGACCTTTTTGGACTGTTTTCAGAGTTATTGGGCAAAATGATTTAAAACAAAAATCCCAGGAAGATTTGGCTGGTTTAAAAGACATGTTCAGGCTTGCAAAAGGCTGGAACAGCAGGGAGACGGGGTGGGCCCCTGAGTTTTGGATATTGGACAGTCTGCGGAATGTCAAGGCTGCCCCAGTTTTACATAAGGACAATGAAGCCTGTTTTCCTGCCAAGCCAGGTATCAGGTAAACAGGACATGCCTCCAGCCATACAAAAGAAAAGAACATCAGCCCTACAGTTACTATAAACAAACCACAGTCCAAAGTCAATTTAAAGGAGATTGACAAACGTTTAGCATTTTAAATTGGTTTCAAGGCAATCCCGAAACCAGTTAAAAGCCGATTAATTTTGGGTGAGCCATCCCCTAATCTCTGTAAGTTTGGATGGGCCATCCCCGAAGCTCGTTAAAGTTTTGAAAGACATTAAAAATAACGAGCCCGCCAAATTCAACAAAGGGAGCCGAGATTTGGCGGTCAGATAAGCCAGGTCCCAAATTAGTATAATTGAGGCCTGCTTGTCCAGTTAAACAGTCAGTTCATTGCCAGTTCGAGTTCAAGGTCGAGTGCAGTACAGCTCAAGAAAGAGATCATCATCAGAGACTCGAAGGAAGAAAGAAGAAACAGAGATCGCGGCAACCAAAGGCCTACAGAAACCAACACCAGCCAATATTACCACCAACCAGGTAATATTGGGCCACCGCGACCCAACAAGGAACCCACCACTGAAAAACTCACGAACCAAAGACTTGTTTCCACTCTACAGGCTAGTCTGACTTACCCCTGGGTAAGATCTTTGACAAAAGACTCTAAAACTAGCCGTAACCAAAGAAAATTGGGTACTTACCCGATAAGATCCAAACAGAGCGACTAACCGCATCAGCAGATTCAACCCAACTGAAGACCCAACGCAGGTGCAGTCTTCTACCATGTCCGAAGTACAGCAGGCCCCAACCACCACAACTAAAGAGAACCCCCAAATCGCGAACCTCTACAACTGTCAAGAAAGTCATTTTGGTGAGCATTTCCTGGTCCTCTGGATTCCAGCCTAGCTAATGTAGTGGGGTTGGGAGGGAAAGGGATTTTGTACATTTTAATTCTCCCTTGCTTATTCCGTGTGTTCCCCATCTTTTTTTTTAAAGTATAAGTTTTATTATATTGTATATTTTCCTGTCTCAAAACAAAGATTTGAATTCTTTTTGACTGACCCAGGTGTCTGTTGCAAGTTTTATTATGACCCCTAAATAAGTCCAAAGTCTAGAACAAGGGAGTGGGAGTGAGTTGAACCACTCAGAAGAGTCAGAGGTGAAGCTGACTACACACACCACCCCCTACAATTGACATTTCATCTGTCAAGAGCTTTTGACAGATGAAAAATAAGCATTTGACAGCTCTGCGAAGCTGTCAAACACTGACCCAACTCTGTCTTCTAACTTGAGTCCTTCTACTCAGACTCAGTTAGAGATCTCTTCAGACCAGAAAGCAGAATGCTGCAGATTTCAGCGGCCATTCTGCTTTCTGTGCCGGGGAACTGAGGGAGTCCCGAGAACTGAAGGAAGGAAGCCTGCAGGAAAAAGGTAAGTAAAACTTATTAAAACACTTTACACTTACCTCACACACTTTCCTCTGCACACATGCACCCATCACTCACCTGCACAACTGACATCTCGACCTCTCCAACCCCTTCAGATCGACGGTCCACCTCACTAACTTGGTGTGGTTCGGAGCCATCAGGAAGCCCACACTTCAGGGCTAAAAATAGGGATTAGGCAAAAAACTGCATGTTAACTACCTGTTAACAGGCAGTTAATTGGTACTAATCCCCTTCCCACCTCGGGGAGGCGGCTCCCAGCACAGGTCGGGTCCCCGCCTCCTGGGACATTGGCACGGAGGCGGGTTGGGGACGGGATGGGTTCGTGCCCCCCGATTCTGCAATTTTCCCACCACTCCCACCTCCAAACCCACCTCCACGGGGCTTGGAAATTCGAGCCCAAAATGTTGCAAATCCAATTTATTCATGGATGGTACTATTGTATGCAAAGATACGCGCTTAGAATTTGAGGCCACTTACTGTTGCAATGAGGAGACATACTTCCAAGCATCTGATTAAATTTCATTTCCTTGTTAGGGATTTTACCCTGTGCCTAAATGTGCATGCTCGAATTTCCAGAAATTGGGTAGCTTAGCGCCCCCCATTATTGGCCCACTCGGGCGCTAACAGGGCACTAAGGGATTAGTGCACCGCGCTATAAATTCAGTTGGTGGTTAGCGCCAGCATTAACAGTTAGCGCCTCGGAACCCTGCGCCCCAGAGATCGTGATGTCACCCAGGTGCGCAGCGTTCTGTTAGCGTCCCATTAGTGCCCCGCCTGAAAATTGCGTGGCGCCCCCTCCACCTTTGCTGGGCGCTAACAGCGATTGCTGGAGCAGGTGCTGCAACATTGCCCAGTGGGTTGGGGGGGCTAATTAAAGGCATCGGCTGTCAGGTAGGCAGATCTTTAATTAGCGCCCCAGGTACGGCCTTTTGCCACTTTTGGTGCCATTGATGGGGCAGTCCTGCACTCTTTTAGGTTCTTGGGGCTGCTCCTCGGGGCCTATGGGTGCCATTGCCCACTCGTCCCCGGCCTTACCTGATGCTGGAGTAAGCATTGGGCCCTTCCCTTCAATCCAGAGAAGGAGCCGCCAAGGCCGGTAGCGCTGAGTGCTAACTTCATTAGCGGCCTGGCTCTACCGGCCCGTTAGTGCCCTAAGTGAACTGGTAGCGCTTGATTTAGCACTCCACTTCATTCTTAAAGTGCTAAAGCCAACATCGCAGTATGGGGCGTTAATTAGCGCCGGGCGCTAAACTTACTGCCCTGGTGATGTTAGCCCCCCCGAATTTTTCCCCCTATATCTCTAACCATGAAGGAAATATAAAAGGGTCTGTAAGGCAGAATATTAATGTTTAAAGCTGTATCTAGAATTGAAAGAACCACAAAGTTAAAAGAAGGAACCATAATCTGATTTATGCACTTGAGGTTACATAATACATGTCAGGTAAATGTAAATTTTTATATTATACAACACCTGTGAGTCTATTTTGTAAACAGTTTGCTTGTTCAATATTGGCCCGGTCTCAATGAAACTAGTCGTTTCATAAAAGTACAGAATTAAGGGATTGGAGCCTGATTGTCATGGCAAAGAGCAGAAGCAAAGCTCTTCCAACCACACTCCAGAACAACTTATCCTTCATGGGCCCTCAGAAAAGCCCGCTCAGGTCAATAAGCGCCCATTTGTAGCACTAAGCCTCTCAGTCTAAGGAAGGCCAGCACCATCCCAAAGCTTCCTACATGGCCTGACAGTCTCAGTCAATCTGGCACAATGGGAGTACTTGCCTCAATTGGATTCAGAGCACTCCAAGAGAAAGAAAATATCAGCATAAATAATGGTAAGAAATGATCATGTGGCCTATCAAAGCTCATGTCCGCACTATCCTAAATCTCACATTAAAGCATCCAGCTTCATTTTAAAATCTGCTATAGAGTCTTCTTCTGGTAAACTTCCTGGCTATTTGTACCAACAATTATCACTCTTTCCAAGACCTATTTGTACTGTTCCTCACTAATTTTAAATTATGTACTCTCATCTTCCTTATTGGCTTAATGGGAACTAATGTTCTAGCTTTATTTAACCAATACCATTGTACACACCTCACTGAAGTCAGCCTTGCTCACTTTCTTTCCAAATGAGTTTGAGCTTCTCTAATCTCTTTAAAGAAAGAAGTTGCATTTATATAGCGCCTTTCATGACCTCGGCATGCCCTAAAGTGTTTTACAGCCAATTAAGTACTTTTGAAGTGTAGTCACTGTTGTAATATAAGAAACACAGCAGGCAACTTGTGCACAGCAAGCTCCCACAAACAGCAATGTGATAATAACAAAATAATTTCTTTTTAGTGACGTTGGTTGAGGAATAAAAATTGGAAGAACACCCCTGCTCTTCTGTGAATGATTCCACGTCCACCTGAGAGAGCAGACAGGGCCTTGGTTTAACATCTCTTCCGAAAGACAGCAGCTCCGACAGCGCAGCCCTCCCTCGATATTGCACTGCAGTGTCAGTCTGGATTTCGAGTTCAAGGTATTGGAGTGGGGTTTGAACCCACAAACCTTGTGACTCAGAGGCGAGAGAGAGCTACACCCACATGGCATGGCATTCAGCTCCGTAATACCCTGCACCTTTTCCAATGCTGGTTATTTCCTTTTATTTCCTCCCTCATTCCTTTGAAGTTTGCCCTTTTCAAGATTCATATATTTTTGTCCTGGTCTTTTTTTGTACTGATTCCCAGACAATAGATTTAATCGCATTGTGGTCGCGTGCCCCCAGAGCATCCACCTCTTCTAGATCATGGATATTATCTTGTTCTGAATTAACACTGCTTGACAGCAACATATAGGATACTAGATATCTCAGGGAGTTACAACATTGCAATTCAGTTCAAATAGTTTATGTCAGCAAAATTCTGAGATGGAATTAAAGCCTTAAATTCGCTGCCAGGAAGTTGTTCCACATTCAGCAGTTTATTTTAAAAACGATTTTAGGCATTTAAAATAAAAGTTTTCTTGTCATATTCAGTGGGAACACTTAACATTGAGGATACAGGCCTAGAAATTCAGTTGGCTGCGCCAGCCGTTAACGCCTGAGGAGGAGCAGATCTCGAGCGCTAGGCGCTTAGCGCCCGGGCGCAGCGCGATCTGCGCCTTGCCCCAACTTCAGTAGACATTTAGTGCCGGCGCAAAGTCTTTGCGCGCGCTCAGCTGCGCGTGCAGGTCATGACGTCATTTCGTCGTGCAACGCCCTTTGTGCGCCCGGAACCGGAACTTCACTCGCGCCGCCCCATTGTGCGCCTGGCGGCCCGAACGACTGTGAAGTGGAACGGTACACAGCCGAGGCGGGCCACGGGGAGCGCAAATTAAAGGGCACTCCTGCAGTAGAAAAGGCAGCCGTTTTGCAACACTTTGTGAGAGACAAAGATGGTGATGATGGAGATGGAGGAGGTGGAGGTGGAGGTGGAGGTAGAGGTGGAGGTGGAGGTGGAGGTGGAGGAGGTGGAGGAGGAGGAGGAGGAGGAGGAGGAGGAGGAGGAGGAGGAGGAGGGAGTGGTGTGCCGGTACCACATAACAAACTGATGGAGAGAAGCCCTCCCCAACAACACAAATACAGCAGTCTCGGCCTTTCAAAAAAATAAATCCACCCTCCCCCTTTAAGAGCTCACCGGAGCCAGAGTGTCTGCCGTCAATCAGCAGCTCGCCGCACCTGCCCTGCGCCCACCTTCCGGTGTTAGCGCCTGGGCCGCCGGCTTAGCGCCTAAAGAGAGCCGTGCATCGCCAGTTTTAGCGCTCGAGCAAACTCTTAGGGCGAAGCTAATGAATATCGACAAAGTGGCCTCGAATTTGCGCCGGGCGCAAACTTTAGCGGCCGCCCGACTTTACTGCCCCAAAAGTGGCTATAATGAATTTCTAGGCCACAGTGTGCTATGATCAAATGCTAGTAAGGTTGATATTGCTGTTTGGGTAGACACACAACAGGGGTATGGAACTATTATGCAGGAAGCCCCAAGGTTCAAGCAAGGGTCTGTCCTGGGTTCATTGATCTCAGGCAAGTTGAGAGTGCCACTATTGATAATCTGCCAACACACACTATCAAAGCTCACACATGAAGAAAGCTCATTCGTGCTCAAAGTTTAGACATTACTACTGCCGCTGTCACATCTCACAAGTTGGTGAGGCATTTCTCTGTCTGACCTTTTCGTGTGTTTCAAATAAGTGGCTTTGCATTTCCACAAAAATAAAGAAAGGAATGTCAAATGAAAATGTTCAACATTCATTCCAAATATCATCAACAGTAATTTCTGGGCTCAAATGGCTGTTGTTGGAACTGTACCCTAGCAAGATTCAGTGCCTTCAGCACATCCATGTATATAGCACCTTTGATGACCTTGTAAATCCAGAAGGACTTTACAGCCAATGAAGGACTTTTGAAGTGTAGTTGCTGTTGAAATGTAGGGGAAAGTGGAATTCAAAAGGGAATTGGGTAAGTATTTGAAAAGGAAGAATTCAAAAGATGGAGAAAGAGCAGGGAATTGCAATTAGAGAAGCAGCTCCCATTGACGAGCGAGCCATGGCACAGGAACAATTGATTGAATGGCCTCCTTATGTGCTGTAAATTCTATGAGGCTATATCACCTTACAGCCCTTATTATGTCTCTTAGGAAGACCACAAAGTGCTTCACATCCACCAATTTAACTTCTGAAATAAATGTGGCAGCCACCTTGCACAATGCAAGGTCCCACAAACACCAACTTAAAGGAAAGACCAGCTAATTTACTTTTGGTTTGAGGAATGTTAGCCGGAACACTGGGAGATCTGTTTGTTGTGCCACAGGATCTTTTATGGTCGCCTGAACCACTAAAACAGGCAGACAAGACCTCAGTTTGAAACCTAGTCTGGCGAGTGGTGCTGCCAACAAAGTGGCACTTCAGTCAATGTTCACTCCCTCCCTACAGCATTGGAGTGCCAGATGAGGTACGAAAAGCATACCACTTCACATATGGGTTTGGGAGCATTCGATAAGGTCCCGCATAAGAGGTTAGCGTGTAAAGTTAAGGCACATGGGATTGGGGGCAAGGTATTAACTTGGATAGAAAACTGGTTGGCAGACAGAAAGCAAAGAGTTGGAATAAACGGGTCTTTTTCCGAGTGGCAGGCAGTGACTAGTGGGGTACCGCAGGGATCGGTCCTTGGACCCCAGCTATTCACAATATATATTAATGATCTAGACGAGGGAACTAGATGTAATATCTCCAAGTTTGCAGATGACACAAAGCTAGGTGGGCGTGTGTGCTGTGAGGAGGATGCCAAGAAACTCCAGGATGATTTGGACGGGTTGGGTGATTGGGCAGAAGCATGGCAGATGCAATATAACGTGAATAAATGTGAGGTTATCCACTTTGGTGGCAAAAACAGGAAGGCAGATTATTATCTGAATGGCAATAGATTGGTGAAATAAAGAATAGATTTGCCTTTCTAATCTAGGCTTTATTAACTTAAAAATCCTGTAGCACATCTTCAACACCCAGTCCCAACTAAAGGCTGGAAAGAACTGAATTTAAGATGGCCACCACAAATCACATGGCATCAACTACCAATGAGATTACAGCATATATCCCAAGGCAGGAAACAAACAACCAATCAAAATACTTCTTACTAAACATAAAGAATAATCACCACATTCACCCCTCCTTTTAAAATATACTCCAACCTAAATAACCTTTACAATTTATAATTAATTATTTACAACTAAAACTATGCACAGACAAAATAAAACTATTCAACATGACACAATACTAAGTGAGCAACAACAAATAGTAACATTGCACATAAGTATTAAGTATCTCTCAACTAAAACAATATAATATAATATTTCAACAATTTTAAAACATTACTATCAATTTAAAAGTCCATTTTCAATCGGTCGACCGGATATCTTGTTTGTGTCGACCTTCTTAACCTTGGTGAAATTCCTTGCCCTCCCACACCAGGAGACACAGAAGTATCTTCTGCAGGAAGGCTATCCATATCCCGATTTTCAACGGTTTCCGGATTAGAAATCCCATCAGGAGGTAAACTGGGATGGTCATGAACATCCATCGAGGGCTGACTAATAGAAGTATAATTATCTGCAGTCGGATTGGAAATATTCATAGTATCTGTAACAGCATCCACATTATCTGAATCATGACTATTGTTAATATCCTCAGAAGAGGGCTGGCCACCACAAGGAGCCAAGTCTTTAATTGAAACGGTACTTTCTTTCCCATCTTGGAATCGAATATGAGCATATTGGGAATTTGCCTCCAACAGCTCCACCTCCTCCACTAAAGGATCATATTTTGACAATCTAACATGGCGTCGAAGCAGCACAGGTCCCTGCATAGTAAGCCATGAAGGTACCGAATATCCCGTAGTAGATCTCCGTGGATAGTTAAAGAGCCTTTCATGGGGGGTCACATTAGTAGCCGTTGAAAACAATGATCTAATGGAATGCAGGGCATCAGGCAGTACCATTTCCCACTGTGTATTCTTAAGGTCCCAGGGTGTCAAAGCCAACATAACTGCCTTCCAGATCACCCCATTGTATCATTCGCACTGTCCATTACCCTGGGGATTATACGGGGTAGTTCTGCTAGTAGAAATTCCCCAACTCTGAAGGTATTCCTTCAACTGGGAAGACATAAAAGAACTTCCCTGATCTGAATGGATATACGCAGGCATCCAAAAGATGGCAAAAAGTTGAGTCAGACATTTGATAACTGTAGCAGCTGATACATCTGCGCAAGGAAAAGCAAAAGGGAACCTTGAAAACTCATCCACAACAGTAAATATATATCGGTTTTGAGTAGTTGAAGGAAGAGGCCCCTTAAAATCGACGCTCAAACGTTCAAAAGGAGAAGTAGCCTTTATAAGATGAGCTCATTGAGGCTTAAAGAAATTTGTTTTACACCGAGCACAGATAGAACATGATGAAGTCATCCGCTTGACGTCTTCAACTGAAAAGGGCAAATTCTTACTGCGTACGAAGTGTATTATCCTCGTAACCCCAGGATGGCATAAGGCATTGTGAAGATTAATAAGCGTATCTCCGTGAATCACAGAACAATAAGCCCTCAACAGCGCATCAGCAGCAACATTATCCTTCCCCGGACGATAAACTATATCAAAATGGTAACATGCCAACTCAATCCTCCACCTCATTATTTTATCATTCTTAATCTTTCCAAAATGTTTGACATCAAACATAAAGGACACAGACTTTTGATCAGTTACCAACGTAAAATGTCGCCCCGATAAATAATGTCACCATTTACGCAGTGCTTCTACTATTGCATACGCCTCTTTCTCTATTGAAGAATGCCTTTTTTCACTATTGTTCAAGGTACGTGAGAAAAAGGCCACAGGTCTTCCATTTTGGTTCAGAGTAGCCCCAATTGCAAAATCAGAAGCGTCCGTCTCAATCACAAAAGGAACCTGCTCATCAATAGAATGCACAACTGCTCCAAGGATATCCTTTTTAAAATTATCAAAACATGTCCTGGCCTCCCATGATAGAGGATATGTCATAACCTGAATAAGAGGCCGGATCTTTGTGAAAAATTTGCAATCCAATTAGAATAGTAAGAAAACAGTCCAACAACTCGTTGCAAAGCCTTAGAATTAGTAGGACAAGGTAAATCAATCAATGGTCGCAGACGTTCTGGGTCTGGTTTAATCTTGTTTCCCGAGATAATGTACCCCAGTAGATTTACCTCAGTGGTCAAAAAGGTACACTTCTCTTTATTGAAAGTTAAACCAACTTTTTCCGCAGCTTGAAGGAATCTTTCTAAATTAGAATCATGCTCCACCCTTGATTTGCCACACACCGTGATGTCATCTAAGTATGAAAAGGTGTCAGAGAGAGAGTTATCACTTATAAAAGCATCCATTGCCCGTTGAAAACAAGCAACACCATTAGTAACGCCAAATGGTATTCGGCAAAACTGATACAGCTTTCCACCAGCCTCAAAGGCCGTATATGGTTGATCCTTCTTAACAATAGTAATCTGATGATAAGCACTCTTTAGGTCAATAGTGCTAAAAACCTTATACTGAGATACTTTATTGATAAGCTCATCAATCTTAGGCATAGGGTACGCATCTAATTGAGTATACCTATTAATAGTTTGGGAATAGTCTATCACCATTCGTTTCTTATGTCTCTCGTTAGTCATGACAACTACCTGTGCCCGCCAAGGCGAACAACTAGGTTCAATGATTCCTTCCAATAAGAGACGTTGAACTTCAGAATTAATAAATTCTCTATTCTGACTGCTATACCTTCTTGACTTGGTAGCAATTGGCTTACAATCCGGCATCAAATTGGAAAAAAGTGATAATGCAGAAATGGATAAAGAGGTTAATCCACAAATAGATAAAGGTGGCTTAGTCCCTCCAAATGAAAGACTAAGAGACTCGTGTAACTGAAGCACATCATGACCAATCAAAATATCCGCACAGAGATTAGGCAAAACAGATAGGCGTATATCAGTATACGTATTACCTAGAAGAATCAATTTCACAAGGCAACAACCAGCTACCTGTGAAGTGAGAGTCGTCTGAGCCATACACACCTGATAGGAAACAGGCAAAATTTTCAAATGCTTCTCCTTTGCAAACTGAAGACTTATAAAACTCTCGGTACTGCCCGTATCTATAAGGGCCTTCACTTCCAACCCATTAACTTGGGCCGTAACTATAGCATTGTTTAGGCCATGAGCAAATGCAGCAGAAATTGATGCAATAAACGCCCTATCTAAAGGCTGAATAGTCACAGAGGAGGTAATTGAACCTGATGATTTACACACACGTGCGTAATGACCTCTCTTGCTGCATTTACTACACACAGCCTCCCGAGCAGGACACTTCAGACGAGGGTGCCGGACGTTCCCACAAAAATAGCACTTCTGAATCCTAGAGGCAACAGCCGCTGAAGTAGAAACTGTTTCAGAATCTAGTAAACCACTCCTATTAAGTCCGCATAATTCCTTTTCATCCGGAACTGCCGAAACCACAGTCACAGGCCGATTAAAAAGAGCATAAGAATCCGAACTTCTCTGAGCCACATCCAATGTAGAAGCTTGCTCAAAAGCACTCTTAAGATCCAAAGTCTTATTTTCTAACAACCGCTGATGAATTGATCTAGACAGTAATCCATTAATAAAAGCATCCCGTACCGATTCTTCCTTATATTCTTCAGCCGTCACAGCCTTATAATTACAGTTAACACTAAGGCACCGAAGTGCTTGTAAATAAGTATCCAAAGATTCTCCCACCTGCTGCCTATGGGCAGATAGAAGGTGACGTGCAAATACCTCATTCTTTGGTTTAACAAAAATCTTTTCCAATGTAGAAATAGCCACTTCGTAAGTTTTACAGTCCAAAATATACTTATACACATCCGGAGCAATGTAGTTGATGAGCATATTCAGCTTATTTAGAGACTCTTGAATCAACACGCCCAAAAAGTTTTTAAATGTACAATACAAGTGTTTCCATTTATCATCCACTCCTGCAGAATTAGGGTCAGCATTGAATCGTTCTGGTTGAAGATATCGCTCTATTCTGACATAAAGTTAATAAATTGAAATAAAGAATTGATTTGCCTTTCTAATCTAGGCTTTATTAACTTAAAAATCCTGTAGCACATCTTCAACACCCAGTCCCAACTAAAGGCTGGAAAGAACTGAATTTAAGATGGCCACCACAAATCACATGACATCAACTACCAATGAGATTACAGCATATATCCCAAGGCAGGAAACAAACAACCAATCACAATACTTCTTACTAAACATAAAGAATAATCACCACAATTGGGTGAAGGGGAAGTGCAACGAGACCTGGGTGTCCTTGTGCACCAGTCGCTGAAGGTAAGCATGCAGGTGCAGCAGGCGGTTAAGAAGGCAAATGGTATGTTGGCCTTCGTAGTGAGAGGCTTTGAGTACAGGAACAAGGATGTCTTGCTGCAGTTGTACAGGGCCTTGGTGAGACCACATCTTGAGTATTGTGTGCAGTTTTGGTCACCTTATCTGAGGAAGGATGTTCTTGCCATGGAAGGAGTTCAGCGAAGATTCACCAGGCTGATACCTGGGATGGCAGGAATGACGTATGAGGAGAGATTGGGTCGATTGGGCTTGTACTCGCTGGAGTTTTGAAGAATGAGAGGGGACCTCATTGAAACTTATAAAATTCTGACAGGACTTGACAGACTCGATGCAGGAAGGATGTTCCCGATGGTCAGGGAGTCCAGAACCAGGGGTCACAGTCTAAGGATAAAGGGTATGCCATTTAGGACAGAAATGAGGAGGAATTTCTTCACCCAGAGAGTGGTGAACCTGTGGAATTCTCTACCACAGAAGGCAGTAGATACTAATTCATTAAATATATTCAAGAAGGAGTTGGATATATTTCTTAAGACTAAAGGGATAAAGGGGTATGGGTAGAAAGCAGGGACCGGGTACAGAATTTGGATGATCAGCCAAGATCACATTGAATGGCGGAGCAGGCTCGAGGGGCTGAATGGCCTACTCCTGCTTCTATCTTCCATGTTTCTATAAAGGAGTATTGCTACAGGGTCACAAAAGCCTTAAAAGATTGATTAAACCTGCAATTGTGGATTCTTTACATTATGCTATCAAGAGATATGTTTTTTTTAATACTTTAACTGCTTTATTTTATTTATTTATTCATGGGATGTGGGTGTCGCTGGCGAGGCCAGTGTTTATTGCCCATCCCTAATTGCCCTTGAGAAGGTGGTGGTGAGTCACCTCTTGAACTGCTGCAGTCCATGTGGTGAAGGCACTCCCACAGTGCTGTAAGGTAGGGAGTTCCAGGATTTTGACCCAGTGATGATAAAGAAATGGTGATATGCCTACAAGTTAGGATGGTGTGTGACTTGGAGGGGAAATTAGAGGTGCTGGTGTTCCCATGCGCCTGCTCCCCTTGTCCTTCTAGGTGATGGAGGCCGCGGGTTTGGGAGGTGCTGCTGAAGAAGCATTACATTTTTAGACAAGGCCATGGAGAGTTAAAGCAATTTGCCATGAAAATGGAAGTCACCATTTCATGAAGTGTTTTCTTAACAACATTGGCCCTGATATTTGCGGGGAGGCTGCGAGGGAGCAGGGAGAGGCCGGAAATTTCTGAAGAACCTGGCAAGGCCAGGGACGCCGAGGTCCTGCCGATCTTAATGGCTGGACCTCATTGGCTTCCTGGAGCTCCGCCTCCCACCCGGCAGCCAGCTAAGTGGACAGCCTGACCAGCGGGTGGGAGGGAACTCCAGTGGCAGGAGGATGGGGGCCGTCCGCAGCAATCAGGACGGGGAGGGGCAACATCAGCAACCTGGAGGTGGGGGCAGAGGTCGGCAATCTGGAATGGAATGAGAAAGCTCTGGTCGGGAATCGGTAGGAGGTGGGACGGGGAGGTCAGCACTGGTAAGAAAGCTTCAGTCAGCAATTGAGAGGGCTGGGGATCCGGGCTGGGTATCGGGGCTGGGGGATCAGGGCTGGAGGATCGGGGCTGGGGATCGGGGCTGGGGGATCGGGGCTGGAGGATCGGGGCTGGGGGATCGGGGCTGGAGGATCGGACTGGGGGATTGGGGCTGGGAATCGGGGCTGGGGAATCAGCGCTGCAGGATCGGGGCTGGGGGATCAGGGCTGGAGGATTGGGGCTGGGAATTGGGGCAGGAGGATCGGGGCTGTGGGGATCAGAGCTGGAGTGTTGGGGCTGGGGATCGGGGCTGGGGGATTGGGGCTGGAGGACCGGGGCTGGGAATCGGGGCTGGAGGATCGGGGCTGGGGGATCGGGGCTGGGAATCGGAGCTGGGGGATCAGGGCTGGAGGATCGGGGCTGGGAATTGGGGCTGGAGGATCGGGGCTGGGGGATCGGGGCTGGAGGATCGGGGCTGGGAATTGGGGCTGGAGGATCGGGGCTGGGGGATCGGGGCTGGAGGATCGGGGCTGGGGGATCGGGGCTGGGGGATCAGGGCTGGAGGATCGGGGCTGGGAATTGGGGCTGGAGGATCGGGGCTGGGGGATCAGGGCTGGAGGATCGGGGCTGGGAATCGGGGCTGGAGGATCGGGGCTGGAGGATCAGGGCTGGGGGATCGGGGCTGGAGGATCGGGGCTGGGGGATCGGGGCTGGGGGATCAGGGCTGGAGGATCGGGGCTGGGAATCGGGGCTGGAGGATCGGGGCTGGGGGATTGGGGCTGGAGGATCGGGGCTGGGAATCGGGACTGGAGGATCGGGGCTGGGGGATCGGGGCTGGGAATCGGAGCTGGGGGATCAGGGCTGGAGGATCGGGGCTGGGAATTGGGGCTGGAGGATCGGGGCTGGGGGATCGGGGCTGGAGGATCGGGGCTGGGGGATCGGGGCTGGGGGATCAGGGCTGGAGGATCGGGGCTGGGAATCGGGGCTGGAGGATCGGGGCTGGGAATCGGGGCTGGAGGATCGGGGCTGGGGGATCGGGGCTGGAGGATCATGGCTGGAGGATCGGGGCTGGGGGATCGGGGCTGGCGGATCAGAGCTGGAGGTTCAGGGCTGGGGATCGGGGCTGGGGGATCGGGGCTGGAGGATCGGGGCGGGGGATCAGGGCTGGAGGATCGGGGCTGGGAATCGGGGCTGGAGAATCGGGGCTGGGGGATTGGGGCTGGGGGATCAGGGCTGGAGGATCGGGGCTGGGGGATCAGGGCTGGAGGATCGGGGCTGGGGGATCGGGGCTGGGGGATCAGGGCTGGAGGATCGGGGCTGGGGGATCAGGGATGGAGGATCGGGGCTGGGGGTTCGGGGCTGGGGGATCGGGGCTGGGGGATCGGGGCTGGAGGATCGGGGCTGTGGGATCGGGGCTGGAGGATCGGGGCTGGGGGTTCAGTGCTGGAGGATTGGGCTGGGGATCGGGGCTGGAGGATCGGGGCTGGGGGATCAGGGCTGGAGGATCGGGCTGGGGATCGGGGCTGGAGAATCGGGGCTGGGGGATCGGGGCTGGGGGATCAGGGCTGGAGGATCGGGGCCGGGGGATCAGGGCTGGAGGATCGGGGCTGGGAATCGGGGCTGGAGAATCGGGGCTGGGGGATCGGGGCTGGGGGATCAGGGCTGGAGGATCGGGGCTGGGGGATCAGGGATGGAGGATCGGGGCTGGAGGATCGGGGCTGGAGGATCGGGGCTGGGGGATCGGGGCTGGAGGATCGGGGCTGTGGGATCGGGGCTGGAGGATCGGGGCTGGGGGTTCAGTGCTGGAGGATTGGGCTGGGAATCGGGGCTGGAGGATCGGGGCTGGGGGATCAGGGCTGGAGGATCGGGCTGGGGATCGGGGCTGGGAATCGGGGATGCAGAATCAGGGCTGGAGGATCGGGCTGGGAATCGGGGCTGGGAATCGGGGCTGGGGGATCAGGACTGGAGGATCGGGCTGGGGGTCGGGGCTGGGAATCGGGGCTGGGGTATCAGGGCTGGAGGATCGGGCTGGGGATCGGGGCTGTGGATGAGGGCTGGGCATCGGCCGAAGGCTTCCCTGAATGTTTCTATAAAGGAGTATTGCAACAGGGTCACAAAAGCCTTAAAAGATTGATTAAACCTGCAATTGTGGATTCTTTACATTATGCTATCAAAAGGTATGTTATTTTTAATACTTTAGCTGCTTTATTTTATTTATTCATGGGATGTGGGTGTCGCTGGCAAGGTCAGTGTTTATTGCCCATCCCTAATTGCCCTTGAGAAGGTGGTGGTGAGTCACCTCTTGAACTGCTGCAGTCCATGTGGTGAAGGCACTCCCACAGTGCTGTAAGGTAGGGAGTTCCAGGATTTTGACCCAGTGACGATATAGAAATGGTGATATGCCTACAAGTTAGGATGGTGTGTGACTTGGAGGGGAAATTAGAGGTGCTTGTGTTCCCATGCATCTGCTCCCCTTGTCCTTCTAGGTGATGGAGGCCACGGGTTTGGGAGGTGCTGCTGAAGAAGCATTACATTGTTAGATAAGGCCATGGAGAGTTAAAGCAATTTGCCATGACAATGGAAGTCACCATTGTAACATTTGTATATTTATTTATCATTGGCCCACAGGCATCTGTAAGGAGTACCTATTATATTCATGTGTTCACATGCTGAGTTGTCATTGGCCTGCAGGCATCTGTAAGGACTGCTATTGTTTAGAAGATCCAGGGTGTCCTGACTCCATTTTGTCCACATGGTGCTGTACTGTTGTGAGAAAGCTTACAGACCTGATGCTTCATTAAAAGAATTTAAACTGTAATACTCTGTTGTCCTGCAATTTATTATTTTTGTACAAAGTGCGCAAAACAAGACATGGTGTCAGAACAGGGATTTGAAATGGACATCGTTGGAGCTCCCTTACCTCGAATGAATTGGGAATCTTTGAACTTACATAGAGAATGGTGCAAGTTCAAGCAACACGTGGAGTTAATGTTCTCGGGTCCGTTGAAAAGCAAAGGGGAGGAAGAAAGATGCAGCTACCTACTCTTGTGGATCGAAGAAAAAGGGAGAGACATTTTTAACACATGAAGCAAAGGTACTGAAAAGTTATTTTGACCGTTTTGAAGCATATATGATGCCCAAGACAAATACGATATTCAGGAGAAAGTACAAGGAGCTAGTGAGTCGTTTGAACAGTTCGTGACTGAGTTAAAACTGCTGGTAAAAGACTGTGTATATGCAGATAAAGATGAGATGGTCAGAGACCGCATTGTGTTTGGAATGCATTCAGCTAAAGTGAGAGAAAAGCTTTTGAATATTGGGTCCAGGCTAATGCTGGACAAAGCTATAGACATAGCTAGATCACACGAGATAGCCCAAGCACAGTTGAAAACCATAACTGGCGCCATGAACAGCTCGCATGAACAGACAGTGCACGCAGTTAATAGGCACACACCAAAGAACACCGCCCAGAGAGCGTGTTTCAGAACAGAAAGAACAGAGAGAGTTCTAAAAATGGGTGACACAGACATAAAATGCTTCAAAAACTGTGGATATTGTGGAAACAACTGGCATGGAGAAAAGGAGTACTGCCCTGCCAAAGGAAGGCAATGTACTAAATGTGGTAAATGGAACCACTTTGCTAAAGTTTGCAGGACTGTTTTCAGAAAAAAAGTACACACAGTGAGTGAGAGCCAAATGCCAGATAGAGAGCCAAATGCAGAGGAACTGTTTATTGATTCTGTGTCACAGAAAAAACAGATTTCAGAGACTGAGCAAGCTTTTGCCGATATTGAGATAGGAAAACAGGGTACAGAGCTTAGGTTTAAACTAGACACTGGAGCTCAGGTTAATATAATTCCTCTGAGTGAGTATCACAGCTTGAAGGATGAGTGTGAGCTGCAGCCCACCTTATGCAGACTGACCGGCTATGGGGGTGAGCAGCTCATTGTAAAAGGCACATGCGTGATGAAATGCAAGTACAAAGAAAGCGACATGATGTTGAACATTTACATTATTGCCACTCGAGCGCCTCCAGTGCTAGGTCTAAAGGCATGTTTAGACATGGACCTCGTCAAGCTAGTGCTATCATTGACAGCACCAGTTGATAAGCAGACAGTCATGGAGGAGTTTGCTGACATTTTCAAAGGAATTGGACTACTCCCAGGTGAATGCACTATTCACCTTGACCCAGCAGCAACCCCTGTGGTTTGCCCACCAAGAAGGATACCCCTTGCTCTACGTAGTCGCCTGAAGGAGGAGCTGCAGAGCATGGAGAATACAGAAATCATCGTCCGGGATACAGAACCGACAGAGTGGGTCAACGCATTAGTAGTGGTTGAGAAACCACATTCAGGCAAGCTCAGAGTCTGTCTCGACCCCAGAGATTTGAACAAGGCTATCAAACGCCCTCATTACCCTCTACCAATGCTAGATGACATCACACCCAAGCTAGTTGGAGCACGTTACTTCAGTGTAATGGACGCACGATCAGGATACTGGAATATCAAGCTCACGGAAGAGTCATCTAAGCTAACAACGTTCAACACACCATTTGGACGCCACCAATTTCTGCATTTACCATTTGGTCTTATCTCAGCTCAGGATGAATTCCAGCGGAATATCGATGAAACCTATGAAGGCCTCGACAGAGTAGTCGCAATCGTAGAAAACATCCTCATCTATGGCAGGAATAGAGAGGAACATGAAAGGTCGCGGGAGGAAGGTATCCGGCTCAGCCCAGAGAAAAGCATAAATCGGATGCACCGAGATCAGTTATTTCGGGCATCACCTCTCAACTGACGGCATTAAGCCGGATCCAGAGAAAATCTCCGCCATCAAGAAGATGGAGCTGCCGAAGAACCGCGCAGAGCTAGAGACAGTACTAGGCATGGTTAACTACTTAGCCAAGTTTGCCCCGAACCTCTCCGAAATCAACGCACCCATGCATCAGTTGCTCAAATAATCCAATGAGTTCCTGTGGGACAAACAACATGACACAGCATTTCAGAAAATGAAAGACCTAATCACCAGAGAACTAGGACCAGTTCTTGCCTACTTCAACCCCAACAAAGAGCTCAGACTACAAGTGGACTAGGCGCAGTATTACTGCAAGAAGGAAAGCCCATCGGCTATGCTTCCAGAATGCTCACAGACAGTGAAATCAACTATGCTCAAATCGAGAAAGAGCTATATGCAATCCTGTTTGGATGTAAGCGTTTCCACCAGTACGTCTATGGCCGACAAGTCATTGTGGAATCTGACCACAAGTCCCTCGAGTCAATCATGAGGAAACCACTAGCCACAGCCCCACCAAGGCTACAGAGAACGATCCTTCAGCTACAGAAGTATGACTTCACAATCATTCACCGTCCAGGCAAAGACATTCCTGTCGCAGACACACTCTCCAGAAAGTCTCTTAGCTACCAGGACAGCAGCCTCAGTGAAGGTATGGATGTGCAGGTGCACATGGTGTACAACAGCTTACCTGTGAGTGACTCAAAACTGAAGGAGATCTGAGCAGGAACAGTGAAAGATGCACAACTCACACTGCTGAGCAAAGTCATGCATGAAGGATGGCCTGAGGAAAGGAGGAAATGCCCTCAGAGCATATTTGAATTCTGGAACCACAGAGACAAACTGTCACAAATCAACGGAATCGTCTTCAAAGGGGAGAAAATCATCATTCCTACCAGTCTCAGAGAAGAGATGTTGACAAAAATTCATGCTGGACATATGGGCATGGAAAAATGCAAACAAAGAGCACGTGAATGGCCCAGTAATTCCGGTCCCAACGCGTGAGTACGGACGGGGTACTCGTGCGTGGGCCCGTTGGAAGTGCCGGATTTCAGCATGCACAGCGCATGCGCGGGAAACCGGCATTTCCTCCAAGGGGTTCAGAGGTCCAACTTCCTTCTTTTTGACAGGTTTGCCCATGTGTAAGGGCCTCAACTTTTTGGAAATGAAAAAAGGAGACGTAAGGACTTGATTCTTCAAGATAAGTGGTCTATTATTTAAAATTATAACATTTTTTCCACAGCTTTATTGTTTCTAAGGACTTTACAGTAAGGTAAGTTTATTTTTAGACCAGATTTCTTAAAAAATAATTTTTTTCAAAAATTTGATTAATTGTTTAAAATAGTTTTTTTAAAGTTATTTATAGTTCATTTAATTAGTGGGATGTTTTTTTTAATTTTATTTAAAGTTTAAGTAGTGTTTTGGGCACCCGTAGTTTTCATGAGTTTGACAGTTCTTACTAGCAAACTCATGAATGAAGTTTTCCCTCCCCTGATTGGCTGCCCAGTGCTCACCTGATCCCAGCCAGCACATCGCACTAACTACGCCGCTGGATCAGGCAAGCACAGCGCGCTGACAGCTGAACCGGGCCAGTGACAGGAATTCCAAGCAGGCCCAGGCTTCAGCTGTTGGCACGCCGGGTAAGTGCACATCGGGGGCTTGCACGCGCGGCAAGCCCCCGAACCTAATTTCTGGGCCAATATGTTTTGGCCTGGAATGTGCAAACACATTGAGGACATTGTCGGAAAATGTTCCATTTGTCTAGAACGCCGCCCATCAAATGTCAAAGAGCCCATGATACCTCACCATATCCCAGACAGGCCCTGGCAGGTCATCAGCTGCAAGCAAGTGCATGCAAAATGTGCACAGAGACAGCAACACCAAAAGAGATACTATGACAGGTCAGCTACACTACTGCTGCTGCTGCACAATGGAGAATCCGTCAGAATCCAGGAGCAAGACTACTGGAAGCCAGCAGTCGTCATCCAGCCAGCTGACACTGAGCGATCGTATCACGCCCGCACCCCAGAAGGACAGGTGTACCGCCGCAATCGCAGGCACCTCCTGAACACCAAGGAACAACACCGTCATTCCGACGAGAGGATCAGTGCAACCGAGTGTGATGAACAGAGCAATACACAAAACACATCATACTTACCTGAACCTAAACCTGAACCTGATTTGTTGACTGATTCAGGAGCATGCTCAGTTCCATACCACACAAGGTCGGGACGAGAGGTCAAGCCTAGAGTTATCCTTGACTTGTGAACTGTCAAAGGGTGTAGGCGGATCGCTGTCCTAAAAAAAACCTGTACATCGTTATTGAAACGTTGAGATGTTTTCAGTGCTAGTTAAATGTAAAGTTTACTTATATGTTGATGCTGCTGAGAACATTATGTAGAAGAAAGGTTCAAAAGTAATGCATAACATTTTTCTTTTAAAAGAAAGGGGATGTAACATTTGCATATTGATATATCATTGGCCCGCAGGCCTCTGTAAGGAATACCTATTATATTCACGTGATCACATGCTGAGTTGTCATTGGCCTGCAGGCATCTGAAAGGACTGCTATTGTTTAGAAGATCCAGGGGGTCCTGACTCCATTTTGTCCACACGGTGCTGTACTGTTGTGAGAAAGCTTACAGACCTGATGCTTCATTAAAAGAGTTTAAACTGTAATACTCCGTTGTCCTGCAATTTATTATTTTTGTACAAGGTGTGCAAAACAAGACAACCATTTCATGAAGTGTTTTCTTAACAACATTGGCCCTGATATTTATGGGGAGGCGGCGAGGGAGCAGGGAGAGGCCGGAAATTTCTGAAGAACCCGGCAAGGCCAGGGATGCGGAGGTCCTGCCGATCTTAATGGCTGGACCTCATTGGCTTCCTGGAGCTCTGCCTCCCACCCGGCAGCCGGCCAAGTAGACAGCCTGACCAGCGGGTGGGAGGGAACTCCAGTGGCAGGAGGTTGGGGGCGGTCCGCAGCAATCAGGAGGGGGAGGGGCAACATCAGCAATCTGGAGGTGGGGGGCAGAGGTCGGCAATCTGGAATGGGATGAGAAAGCTCTGGTCGAGAATCGGTAGGAGGTGGACCAGGGGAGGTCAGTACTGGTAAGAAAGCTTCAGTCGGCAATCGAGAGGGCTGGGGGATCGGGGCTGGAGGATCGGGGCTGGGGGATCAGGGCTGGAGGATCGGGGCTGGGGGATCAGGGCTGGAGGATCGGGCTGTTGCTCGAGGCTGGGGGATTAGGGCTGGGGATCGGGGCTGGGGGATTAGGGCTCGGGATCAGGGCTGGAGGATCGGGGCTGGAGGATCGGGGCTGGGAATCGGGGCTGGAGGATCGGGGCTGGAGGATCAGGGCTGGAGGATCGGGGCTGTGGATCGGGGCTGGGGATCGGGGCTTGGTGATCAGGGCTGGAGGCTCGGGCTGGGGATCGGGGCTGGGGATTCGGGCTGGGGATCGGGGCTGGAGGATCAGGGCTGGAGGGTCGGGGCTGGGAATCGGGGCTGGAGGATCGGGGCTGGAGGATCAGGGCTGGAGGATCGGGGCTGGAGGATCGGGGCTGGGGGATCAGGGCTGGGGATCGGAGCTGGGGGATCAGTGCTGGAGGGTCGGGCTTGGGATCGGAGCTGGGGATCAGGGCTGGGCATCGGCCAAAGGCTTCCCTGAAGGGCCCGGGGAGGAGCACTCCATTGGCACACAAGGAATGCTGAAAGAGCAATTACCTTGGGGAGCCAACAGCTCCCGTCTCCATTTCACTACCGAGACAGACCAAGCAGAATACAATTGGACTGTGTCCCTCTTTGGTTCTCATCTCTGTGGCTCTTTTATTCCCTTGTATTTTTCTCTTGGCCTACATTCTCTCCTTATTTGTCTTCCCACCCCTCGAGCCTCTCCCATCACTTCTCCCTGTGATGCTCTCGAACTCAAGGCTGCTAAATAAAGCGATTCCATATATGTATCCCACAAAGTTTCTGTAGGAGCCCTCAACATTTCCAAAGCTTTCAATAGGTGATGAAATCCCATCCTGAATGAAAAGTTGATGTGGCATTTGTTGGATCCGTGATTCAGAGGATATGCTGTTATAAAATAATCACACAGATGCTGTACATCAACAATAAACAGGTCTTTACTGGAGGAGGGTAGTCTCACGACTGGGGGGTACAGAGGCATGCGCAAAGCTTATATACCGGTGTGGTCACTGCCGGTACTACAGTATACAGGAGCTGTAAAAGTAGTTCTAACTTAAAGGCACAAACACTACAATTCCTCCCCTTTTAGATTAGTAGTACCCCTAATATTCAAATAACAATTAACATTTCAACATGTACATTAAACAACAAAAGTCCATTTATAGATTCAGTCTTTGGGGCGGCATCCTGACCCTTTCGGGATAGCACCTTTCCGGAGGTTCTTGTTCTTGGTGCAGAGGCGATTCTGACTCCTTTTCATCGGGTAGTTCATCGGGTTCCACTGCTACTGGGTCTGAAGTAGATGCTACCGGTATGTCGGGTTCATCCCCAGGTACTCGAGACATGGGGTTGACGCGTTCCTGTGACGCTAAGATCTGATCGACGTGGCGTCTCACAATGTTCTCCCCGACATCCACTGTGTACATTAATGGCCCCTGCCTTGTACATATCGTTCCGGGTTGCCATTTCTCTGTTCGATAGTCACGGGCCAAGACTGGTTGCCCTACATTGAAGCTCCTTGTCGGCTTCTCATTGATGTGCTGGAATTGTTTGTCCTCAACATTTCTTCGCACATTTGGTCTGAGCAAGTCCAGACGAGATCTCAACCTTCGGTTAAAGAGCATCATGGCCGGGGTCTGGTTGGTAACTGCATGTGTCGTGTTTCGGTAGGCTAATAAGAAATTGTCCATCTTATGCTGTAGTGGAATTTCATCATCGCACATGGCCTTTATCGCCTTCTTAAAGGTTTGTACGAACCTCTCAATCAATCCATTTGTGGCTGGATGATACGGGGCGGATGTGTAATGCCTTACCCCATTCCTTCTCATAAATTTTTGGAACTCGTCGGACACAAACTGTGGTCCATTATCAGAGCAAATCTGCTCTGGCAAACCGTTTCTGGCAAATATGGTCCGTAGGACTGCAATCGTTTTCTCTGTAGTGGTTGTAGACATTTTTATCACCTCAGGCCACTTTGAATGAGCATCCACTGCTATTAAGAACATTGAGTTCATGAATGGACCAGTGAAATCAATATGCACCCGTTGCCATGGAGAGGAGGGCCACTTCCATGGGTGTAGAGGGGCATGTGGTGGTGCATTTTGGACCTTCTGGCATCCTAAGCAGCTCTTAGTTAGGTCTTCAATTTGTTGATCGATTCCCGGCCACCACACATAAGCCCTAGCAAGGCTTTTCATAGTCACCCCCCGCAGATGACCTTCATGTAGCTCATTTAGCACTCTCTCCCTTAACTTGGGTGGAATCACCACTCTGGATCCACACATCACTGTCCCCTGGCATACTGACAGCTGTTCTCTTCTGGATGAGAATGCTGGCAACAGTGAGTCGCCATGTGCTGGCCATCCCCTCACCGTCAATTCATTTACCCGCGACAGCGTCGGATCATTTCGGGTCTCCTTCTCTATATCCGCGTTTGTTGCTGGCAATCGTTCAATTATTGACGAATAAAATATCTTGATAGGGTCCACTGCTGGTGCTTCCTCCACAGTAGGCAGTGGCAGGTACGATAGCCCATCAGCGTTCCCATGCTGTTTCGTGCCATTATATTCTATTTCATATTGATTCGCCCCTAGAAACAGGGACCATCTTTGTAACTGCTGTGCAGTCATCACTGGAACGCCCTTCTTAGGATTAAAGATGGAGACAAGTGGTTGGTGGTCAGTCAGCAAGGTGAACTTCTGCCCATGCAGATAGTGGTTGAATTTTATAACTCCGCATACTAGGCTGAGGGCCTCCCTGTCAATCTGGGCGTAGTTGCGCTCGGCTGAGGTTAGTGACCGAGACGCAAAGGCTACTGGCCTCTCCAACCCATCTGGGAATTTGTGCGACAGCACCACTCCAATACCATAGGGTGATGCATCACATGCCAAACGAATTGGTAGTGCTGGGTTGAAATGGGCCAACACCTCTTTTGATGTGGTCAATTCCTTACACTTCTGGAAAGCTCGTCTACATTCGTCATCCCACTTCCATGGTACCCCTGTTTGCAGTAGGGTGTTCAGTGGGTGTAATACCGTAGACAAATTTGGTAAAAACTTGTGGTAGTAGTTTACCAGCCCGAGGAACGACCTCGGTTGTGACACATTTTCCGGTGCTGGAGCCTTGACTACTGCCTCAATCTTGTCAGGGGACTTATGTAGCCCCTCTTCATCGATGATGTGGCCACAATACGAGATCTGTTTCTGGAAAAACTCGCACTTGTGGCGATTAGCTAATAGCCCATACTCCTTTAATCTGGTGAGCACATTCTCCAAGTTGGCGAGGTGATCACCGTCATTTTCGCCCGTGACCAAGATGTCATCCAAATAACTCTGTGTCCCTGGAATCCCTTGCAGGACCTGATTAATCGCCCTTTGCCAGATAGCCAGAGCCGAGGCTACTCCAAACACCAGCCAGTTGTATTGGTAGAGACCTTTATGAGTGTTGATCGTAAGGTATTGTTTCGAAGCTTCTTCTACCTCCATTTGCAAGTACGCCTGGGCTAGATCAATTTTGGTGAAGCGTTTACCTCCAGATAGCGAGGCGAAAATATCCTCAATTCGTGGAAGCGGACATTGTACCGTGTGAAGGACTGGGTTCACTGTCACCTTAAAATCCCCACAGATGCGGACCTCCTTTGGTTCCCCAGGCGTATTACTCAACGACCTCTTCATTACAGGAACGATGGGTGTAGCCCACTCACTCCAGTCCACTTTGGACAGTACTCCTGAACGTTCCAACCCTTCCAGCTCTGCTTCAACAGCTGGTCTGATCGCATAAGGCACTGGTCTGGCCTTCATAAACTTTGGGCTTGCATTTTCCTCTATTTTAATCATTGCTGTTATTCCTTTTAGTGTTCCTAGTCCCTGCTGGAACACTTCTTTTGCGTCGGTTAGCATTTTTGACAGTCGTCCAGGTGTGACATCGTCATCCTTTTTGGCCTCAACCTTCAGTGCCTGTATGGAATGCCAATCTAATTGTATCTTCCGGATCCATTCACGTCCTAGCAGTGGTGGTCCTACATCTGTCAATACATATATATCCATTTTAGGTATTTCCTGGCCTTTATATGTCACTTTCTCCCTTACTTTTCCTTTGGGGTAGACTTTTTGCCCCGTATACGTCTTCAAGACAATCTCTGTAGCTTTCAAGTGTATGTGTGAAAATAGCCGCTTGTAGTCTCTTTGATTTATAACTGTTAGAGCTGACTTTGTGTCCAATTCCATTTTCACTTGGACTCCGTCTATCTTGAGTGTAACCCAGATAGTCTGGTGATCCTCCATTTCGGTTACCTTATGTAGTTTCAGACAACCCAGCTCCTTGCTTCCGGAGTCTGTGTCACCTTTCTGTTCGTCTGAACCACTGTCCATCACCTGGTGTACCTTTTTGTACTTCTCCTGTGGAGATTTCTTACTGTTGGTTTTCTTCCCAGACCTGCAGACTCTTGCTATGTGTCTTGCTTTCCCACACTGTCTGCACACTTGGTCCTTGAACCAACAGTCTTTCTGGTCATGTGTTTTTCTGCCGCTGCGATAGCACTTCCCTGTTCCATAGGACATTTCATTGGTGCCATATTCTTGCGGTCTCCGTTGCATCTCTGCAGCGCCCCTTGCGGCTGCTTCGTGTGATACTGCCATACTGAAAGCTTTGTCCAGCGTAAGATCCTTTTCTGATAGAATCCGTTTCTGTGTTCCTTCGCTTTGTAGCCCACACACAAACTTGTCCCTTAACGTATCTGCTAGTCCCGCTCCAAACTGGCAGTGTTTCGATAGCTTGCGCTGTTCCGTTAGGTACTCAGCATTGCTTTCGTCTTTGTGTTGGTTCCTTTGGAACTTAAATCGTTCTGCTATCAGCAGCGGTGTGGGGTTTAAGTGGTCCTGTAGGATTTCTACTATGCTTTCAAAATTCTTGTTTACCGGCTTCTCTGGGGTTATTACATTTCGCAGTAACCCATAAGTTTTTGCACCCATGGAATTTAACAGAACCAGTGCTTTATTAGCATCTGGCACTTCATTTGTCCTGCAGTAAACCTCAATACGTTCCACATATGTCACCCAATCTTCGACTTCATTGTCGAACGTAGAGATACTGCCACTCTTCGGCATCCTTGGGTGTGAGTTAACTGTCAAAAATGGCGCCTCCCGTGCTTCCCCTTCTTCTCCGCTGGCACAAAATGGTGTCTCCCGCGCTTTCCTTCCTTCCCGCGCTCGCCCTTCTTCTCCGCCTCGGTTTCTAAAAATGGCGTCTCCCGCGCTCATCCTTCTTCTCCGCGGCTCAATTGCGTCTCCCGCGCTACCCTTTCTTCGCCCCGCGGACCCTGTTCAGCCCGTGAGCCCTGGCTGTGCTCTGCGCGTTCTTCTTTTTATTTTATTTTTCGACGCCGCTCAGCATAGAACCCGACTGTTTCTTTACCCTTTCTCTCTCCGGTTTGTTTTCTGTTTCTCTACGCCACTCGGTGTTCAACCCCCGGCTGCGCCCTGCGCTCTTCACCCTTTGTCTTACCCCGTTGATGCTGCTCGGCTTTCTCTCCGCCGTCGGTCGGCTCCAGCCACCGCTGCTCGGGAAGGGTCTGCGCTGGACCTGTCGTCGGTCTCTTGCTACTCGTCGTGGCTGGGGAACCATGCCCGGCTCTCCACAGCCTCCCCTGCGAAGTTCAATCTCTGCCTGATGGCTGGGCGGTTGCTCGTGTTCGACGTCCGTGTTCCTGGCCTCGACTAATTTTTTTTTATGTTGCAGGTAGATTCGAAGCGACACTCGTCGCCACTGTTGTATCTGTGATTCAGAGGATATGCTGTTATAAAATAATCACACGGATGCTGTACATCAACAAAAAACAGGTCTTTACTGGAGGAGGGTAGTCTCACGACTGGGGGTACAGAGGCATGCGCAAAGCTTATATACCGGTGTGGTCACTGCCGGTACTACAGTATACAGGAGCTGTAAAAGTAGTTCTGACTTAAAGGCACAAACACTACAGCATCTATGCAAGTGGATTTTACTAATTGATGTTCCTGGTGTGGAGACGTTCATACCAGGAGTGTAAATTCATAAACTTCAACCTATGGTGTGCTGATGAATTGTGAAAATTAATTTCTCAGAGGATATAAAGGGTAAGGATAAATCATCTTATTACAGCACTTACATCAAAGGTCACTTGGTGAGTAGTTTTGGCTCATGTTTTGTTTTGCCTTCATCAGTGACCTTGGGAAGGACACTAACAGTGTTATTTCTTTGCTGGTGATATTGCCCTCTCCAGATTGTTTAACTTCCCAACTGAAACATAATTAGTGACTACATTACTTCAGAGAGATAAACAAAAATTGTGTTGTGGCTCAACAATTAGGAACAGCTAGACGAAAAAAGATCAAAGTCTATCTAGTTCGCCTTCTACCATCCTGGTAGTCACATGATACAACGATAATGGAGTTGTTGACTAATCATAGCAATCAATCTCTATCACTGAGTCTACAGCAGACCCAGACATGAGGCGAGGAAAACCTCCATGGTAAAGAGCTTTGGGAACCATAGGTCCAAAGTCACCTGTTCCTCCTAAGCATGCTACAATTACCACATGTCGGCCGCGATTTTCCTATTGGTGGCGGGTTAGATGCAGGTCAGGTGGTCGGCGGATTCCAATCCCGCTGCCGCTTTCAGCCGGTAAAAAAATTGCAATTTTGCCCTAATTGGGCAATTGAGTCCCTGCGTGCACGTTCCCCAGGCCAATTAGTGGTTTTGGGTCTGTAACTTGCCTCTGCTGACGTCTGTGATGCAGTTGCATTTAAGGGGCCCATGCAGCTTTGTTTCGTCCTCTCATTATTTGATGGTGGCTTTCGTGCTAACAACTGCTGCCATGACTGCTTCAAGGGCCAAGGCCTTTCCCGGATTTGATGATGACTCCCTCCATGCTCTTGTGGAGGAAGTCAGAGGTCGCGGGGAGGTGCTCTTCCCATCCTCTGGGCGGAAGAAGCCTCCACAGCAAAGCAAAGCAGCCTGGCTGCAAATTGCTCAGGAGGTCAGCTCCAGATCGTTGTGCACTCGAACCTGGGTGCAGTGCAGGAAAAGGTTCAATGACCTGGTACGCTCAGGAAAAGTGAGTATAACATCACACTTGCTCTCAATTTGCTCCCCATCTCCTCTCATCAACAGCACTGTGCATTGTCAACCTACTCTTGCACATCCCACTTTACCCTTACATTCCTTGCACCCTTAACCATCCCTCTCTCTCTATGTACACAATCACTTCGCTATTCGACTATGCTGCCCTCACACTCGCTCTCACTGTTATGCAATGACAACAACTAACAACGCACAAGGAGGGCCCTTGGTATTGGGACTTCACTCCATCTTTGTCTCCTTCTAAGCATCTATGCTATGGATTCTCTACACTCACTCCAACATTCTCACTCAAACTCCACTTGTGTCCCTCATTGCAGGAAAAGAGAGCCCACAATAAGAGGGAGAGGGCTAAGACAGGAGGAGGGCCACCTTCCATTTCACATCTCACCAATTCTGAGGAGGCGGCACTGGAAATCATCAGAGGTGATGAGGATCTGGAAGTGGGGGATGGTCAGACAGGCGCAGCAGCATAAGCTGGTGACCGAATAGATTTGCATCTCTCTCATTTACATTGCATGAGTGACTGATATGGCATCTGATACTCATACAGATTGACTTATGATCATCTACACAATTCCATGTGCATGCTACATTAATATCACATGTCTAACTCATGCCTTTACTCCCCCACAGGGCCATCGACAGCCCCCCTCCCCACTGTCCAAGAGGAAGAGCTTGAGCCTGAAGACTCCTCAGAGGAACCTGCAACCTCTGAGGGTGCAGCATCAGCAGAATTAAGCGCACCCAGCACCAGTGCAGATACGCACACCTCAGTGGGACCTTCGCGAGATAGAGTAGTGTTGTCATCTGGTGTATCACAACTCAAAAGTGAGCATCAGCAGATGATGGAAACAGGGACAAAGTCCTCGTCAGAGGCCACAGGGCGCTCCCAGTTCTGCTCAGCTGCATGTGGACCCTGTGCCTCTGGGTCCATCCAGAAAGAGAGCAGTGCTGGAACTCCAGGAACAAGTGCAGGAGTCTCTGGCAGGTTTTGTCTCCAGGGTTACTGCGAGTGTGGAGAGGAGGGAGGAGTCCATCTCTAACATGAGCAGTGCCTTTGTGGAGTCAATGGCGCATGAACGCACCACCATGGAAAGGATGGCTACCTCTGTGGAAAGGATGGCTACAGTGGAGGAGAGGATGGCTGCGACCATGGAAGAAATAAGTCACCAGAGTCAGGAAAACATGGTGAATGTTCAGAATAGACTGACATTTCTGGAGGAGTGATGGACAGCTATTGAGCAGAGAAACCAGAGCTTCATGGAAGTCCTATTGAGTAGGACTGTCAGTGTAGATACGGGTCCTCCCATGAGAGGGATGTTGGTGGCATGCAACAAGGAAGTGTGCGCTCCTCTCCAAGTGCTCACACTCCCATGCCACTGAGTAGCCCTCGGTCAGAGCCCCACCACAGTCCTCACCCAACTGAGATGGATGTCTCAGCCTCTGCACAGATGCAGGAGCAGCAGACTGTTGCCGAGCCCTCACAGGCTCGCAAACCCAGAGGACGCCCGCCAAAGGTGTCGAAGCAGGAGCAGAATGAAAGTGAGCAAGATGCCTCCACATCTGCTGAAGCCACATGGGAAGCACCATGTAGGAGCACGCGTATGAGGAAGATAAAGCACAATTAGTCACAAGGGTGTTCTGTACTGTTGCCTTTTGTTGTCTTTAATTTTTGTCATTGTCATCCTTTTGTGCATTTATTAAACAGAAGTGATGGCAAAAAGTTGAAGTTCTGGCCTATGTGATCTGGGAAATGGAAGTTGCACATTGAGGGCGCAGGGTGACTTGCATTTTTAATGATGCTGGTCAGAGTGATAGGAACCCACAGGTTCTTGTCCATTGTGTACGGTGTGTTAAGAAGGTGCCAGCCACATGTTTTGATTCATGTACTTAAGTGAATCTGGCAAAGATTAGTGCATCCCTTGCATTACGGGCAGCAGTGTGCTCACATGCTGCTGCAGCTGGTTCAGCCGCCTCTGCAAGGTCATAGAAACATAGAAGATAGGAGCAGGAGTAGGCCATTCGGCCCCTCGAACCTGTTCTGCCATTTAATCAGATCATGGCTGATCATCCAAATTCAGTACCCTGTCCCTGCTTTCTCCCCATATCCCTTGATTCCTTTAGCCTTAAGAAATCTATCTAACTACTTCTTGAATATATTTAACTAATTAGCCTCAACTACATTCTGTGGTAGAGAATTCCACAGGTTCACCACTCTCTGGGTGAAGAAATTCCTCCTCATCTCAGTCCTAAATGGCTTACCCCTTATCCTTAGCCAGGAGGTCACAGTGGAGATGGATCTCAGCTTCACCACTTACAAGATCAGTAGACCTGCAAAAAGTTTTCCAAGGCCTGAAAAAACAAAGTTCTGTCATCTGTAAGTGAACCTTGGTGAGAGCTCCGTTTTTATGCTGGAGCTGCAGCTGTCAAAAAGGCAGCCACTCGGTGAACCCGACACAATCAGCTGGCGTGGTTTGGGAATGGCGTGGAACATGCTGAAAATGTGCAAAAATCTAAAACTGCTGTCAAAATAGCATTATCCAGGCAGTTAGCAAGCAGTTAACTGCCTTAAGGTCCTATCCCGCCGCTTGGTGGCAGGACTGATTGGGAGTCTGGGAGCCCGCATTTGGGAAAGTTGCACAGAGGCGGGTTGACAGCGGGATCAGATTTGCGATTTTACCACCTGACCCACCTCCAAACCCGCCCTCTGAGCGCCAGCAAAATCGCGGCCGAGCCATGTCTCAAAAGACTCATATACTGTATCCCAAAATGTTATTTCCTGAAGAAAATCTATCTACTTTGTATTTGAATGAATCAATATTAACTGCCACACCATCTCCCTAGGGAACTTGTTCCATAGATTAACCACTCACTCACTGAAATATTGGGGGCAATTTCTTCAAGGGGGTCAGCAGGCATGTTTGGTGGCAGGTCGGGTGGGGAAACTTTTTGTTTTGACAGCGGGCAGGGAACCCGCTGTCAACCCGCCTCCCTGCTAGTCACCCAGATGATGGGTCTTTCATCACTGAAGAGCTCGCACCAGACCCATCTCGAAAGGCGAAATCGCATCCATTGTTTCTGTTAGATCCGTGGTTCAATGGATAAATAATCACACGGATGCTGTACATTAACAAATAACAGGTCTTTACTGGAGGAGGGTAATCTCTAGACTGGGGGTACAGAGGCATGCGCAAAGCTTATATACCGGTGTGGTCACTGCCGGTACTACAGTATACAGCAGCTGTAAAAGTAGTTCTGACTTAAAGGCACATGCACTACAATTCCTCCCCTTTTAGATTAATAATACCCCCTAATATTCAAATAACAATTAACATTTTTACAGGAACATTCAATAACAAAAGTCCATTTATAGATTCAGTCTTTGGGGCGGCTTCCTGACCCTTTTGGGATAGCGCCTTTCCAGAGGTTCTTGTTCTTGGTGCAGAGGCGATTCTGACCCCTTTTCATCGGGTAGTTCATCGGGTTCCACTGCTACTGGGTCTGAAGTAGATGCTACCGGTATGTCGGGTTCATCCCCAGGTACTCGAGACATGGGGTTGACGCGTTACTGTAACGCTAAGATCTGATCAACGTGGTGTCTCACAATGTTCTCCCCGACATCTACTGTGTACATTAATGGCCCCTGCCTGGTACATATCGTTCTGGGTTGCCACTTCTCTGTTCGATAGTCACGGGCCAAGGCTGGTTGCCCTACATTGAAGCTCCTTGTCGGCTTCTCATTGATGTGCTGGAATTGTTTGTCCTCGACATTCCTTCGCACATTTGGTCTGACCAAGTCCAGACGAGATCTCAACCTTCGGTTAAAGAACATCATGGCCGGGGTCTGGTTGGTAACTGCAAGTGTCGCATTTCGGTAGGCTAATAAGAAATTGTCCATCTTATGCTGTAGTGGAATTTCCTCATCGCACATGGCCTTTATTGCCTTCTTAAAGGTTTGTACGAACCTCTCAGCCAATCCATTTGTGGATGGATGATACGGGGCGGATGTGTAATGCCTTACCCCATTCCTTTTCATGAATCTTTGGAACTTGTCGGACACAAACGGTGGTCCATTATCAGAGCAAATCTGCTCTGGCAACCCGTTTCTGGCAAATATGGTCCGTAGGACTGCAATCGTTTTCTCTGTAGTGGTTGAAGACATCTTTATCACCTCAAGCCACTTTGAATGAGCATCCACTGCTATTAAGAATATTGAGTCCATGAATGGACCAGTGAAATCAATATGCACCATTGCCATGGAGAGGAGGGCCACTCCCATGGGTGTAGAGGGGCATGTGGTGGTGCATTTTGGACCTTCTGGCATCCTAAGCAGCTCTTAGTTAGGTCTTCGATTTGTTGATCGATTCCCGGCCACCACACATAAGCCCTAGCAAGGCTTTTCATTTTCACTCCCCCCAGATGACCTTCATGTGGCTCATTTAGCACTCTCTCCCTTAACTTGGGTGGAATCACCACTCTGGATCCACACATCACTGTCCCCTGGCCTACTGACAGCTGTTCTCTTCTGGATGAGAATGCTGGCAAAAGTGAGTCGCCATGTGTTGGCCATCCCCTCACCGTCAATTCATATACCCGTGACAGCGTCGGATCATTGCGGGTCTCCTTCTCTATATCCGCATTTGTTACTGGCAATCGTTCAATTATCGACGAATAAAATATCTCGATAAGGTCCACTGCTGGTGCTTCCTCCACAGTAGGCAATGGCAGGTGCGATAGCCCATCAGCGTTCCCATGCTGTTTCGTGCCTTTATATTCTATATCATATTGATTCGCCCCTAGAAACAGGGACCATCTTTGTAACCGCTGTGCAGTCATTACTGGCACGCCCTTCTTAGGATTAAAGATGGAGACAAGTGGTTGGTGGTCAGTCAGCAAGGTGAACTTCTGCCCATGCAGATAGTGGTTGAATTTTTTTACTCCCCATATTAGGCTGAGGGCCTCCCTGTCAATCTGGGCGCAGTTGCGCTCTGCTGAGGTTAGTGACCGAGACGCAAAGGCTACTGGCCTCTCCAACCCGTCTGGGAATTTGGGCGACAGCACCGCTCCAATGTCATAGGGTGATGCATCACATGCCAAACGAATTGGTAGTGCTGAGTTGAAATGGGCCAACATCTCTTTTGATGTGATCAATTCTTTACACTTCTGGAAAGCTCGTCTACGTTCGTCATCCCACTTCCATGGTACCCCTGTTTGCAGTAGGGTGTTCAGCGGGTGTAATATCGTAGACAAATTTGGTAAGAACTTGTGGTAATAGTTTACCAGCCCGAGGAACGACCTCATTTGTGACACATTTTGCGGTGCTGGAGCTTTGACTACTGCCTCAATCTTGTCAGGGGACTTATGTAACCCCTCTTCATCGATGACGTGGCCGCAATACGAGATCTGTTTCTGGAAATACTCGCACTTGTGGCGATTAGCTCGTAGCCCATACTCCTTTAATCTGGTGAGCACCTTCTCCAAGTTGGCGAGGTGATCACCGTCATTTTCGCCCGTGACCAAGGTGTCGTCCAAATAACACTGGGTCCCTGGAATCCCTTGCAGGACCTGATCCATCGCCCTTTGCCAGATAGCTGGAGCTGAGGCTACTCCAAACAGCAGCCGGTTGTATTGATAGAGTCCTTTATGAGTGTTGATCGTAAGGTAATGTTAAGAAGCTTCTTCTACCTCCATTTGCAAGTACGCCTGGGCTAGATCAATTTTGGTGAAGCGTTTACCTCCAGATAGTGAGGCGAAAATATCCTCAATTCGTGGAAGCGGATATTGCACCGTGTGAAGGACTGGGTTCACTGTCACCTTAAAATCCCCACAGATGCGGGCCTTCTTTGGTTCCCCAGGCGTATTACTCAACGACCTCTTCATTACAGGAATGATGGGTGTAGCCCACTCGCTCCAGTCCACTTTGGACAGTATTCCTGAACATTCCAACCCTTCCAGCTCTGCTTCAACAGCTGGTCTGATCGCATAAGGCACTGGTCTGGCCTTCAGAAACTTTGGGCTTGCATTTTCCTCTATTTTAATCATTGCTGTTATTCCTTTTAGTATTCCTAGTCCCTACTGGAACACTTCTTTTGCGTCAGTTAGCATTTTTGACAGTCGTCCAGGTGTGACGTCGTCATCCTTTTTGGCCTCAACCTTCAGTGCCTGTATGGAATGCCAATCTAATTGTATCTTCCGGATCCATTCACGTCCTAGCAGTGGTGGTCCTCCATTTGGCAATACATATAGATCCATTTTAGGTATTTCTTGGCCATTATATGTCACTTTCACCCTTATTTATCCTTTGGGGTAGACTTTTTGCCCCGTATACGTCTTCAAGACAATCTCTGTAGCTTTCAAGGGTATGTGTGAAAATAGCCGCTTGTAGTCTCTTTGATTTATGACTGTTAGAGCTGACCCTGTGTCCAATTCCATTTCCACTTGGACTCCGTCTATCTTGAGTGTAACCCAGATAGTCTGGTGATCCTCCATTTCGGTTACATTATGTAGTTTCAGACAACCCAGCTCCTTGCTTCCGGAGTCTATGTCACTTTTCTGTTCGTCTGAACCACTGTCCATCACCTGGTGTACCTTTTTGTACTTCTCCTGTGGAGATTTCTTACTGTTGGTTTTCTTCCCAGACCTGCAGACTCTTGCTATGTGCCCTGCTTTCCCACACTGGCTGCACACTTGGTCCTTGAACCAACAATCTTTCTTGTCATGTGTTGTTCTGCCGCAGCGATAGCACTTCCCTGTTCCATAGGTCATTTCTTTGGTGCCATATTTTTGCGGTCTCCGTTGTATCTCTGCAGCGCCCCTTGCGGCTGCTTCGTGTGATACTGCCACACTGAAAGCTTTGTCCAGCTTAAGGTCCTTTTCTGATAGAAGCCGTTTCTGGGTTCCTTCACTTTGTAGCCCACACACAAACTTGTCCCTTAACGTGTCTGCTAGTCCCGCTCCAAACTGGCAGTATTTCGATAGCTTGTACAGTTCCGTTAGGCACTCAGCATTGCTTTCGTCTTTGTGTTGGTTCCTTTTATGGAACTTAAATTGTTCTGCTATCAGCAGCGGTGTGGGGTTTAAGTGGTCCTGTAGGATTTCTACTATGCTTTCAAAATTCTTGTTTACCGGCTTCTCTGGGGTTATTACATTTTGCAGTAACCCATAAGTTTTTGCACCCATGGAATTTAACAGAACCAGTGCTTTATTAGCATCTGGCACTTCATTCACCCTGCAGTACACCTCAATACGTTCCACATATGTCGCCCAATCTTCGACTTCATTGTCGAACGTAGAGATACTGCCACTCTTCGGCATCCTTGGTTGTGCGTTAACTATCACCAATGGCACCTCCCGCGCTTCCCCTTCTTCTCCGCTGGCACAAAATGGCATCTCCCACGCTTTCCTTCCTTCCCGCGCTCACCCTTCTTCTCCGCTGCGGCTTCTCAAAATGGCGTCTCCCGCGCTCTTCCTTCTTCTCCACTGCTCAATGGCATCTCCCGCGCTCTCCCTGCTTCTCCGCGGCTCAATGGCGTCTCCCGCGCTCTGCCTGCTTCTCCGCAGCTCATTGGCGCCTCCCGCACTCTTCCTTCTTGTCCGTGGCTCAATGGCGTCTCCCCTTTCTTCGCCCCGCGGACCCTGTTCAGCCCGTGAACCCTGGCTGTGCTCTGCGCGTTCTTCTTTGATATTTTTCGACGCCGCTCAGTCTTGAACCCGGCTGTTTCTTACCCTCTCTCTCTCCGGTTTGTTTTAATTTTCCTCGACGCCGCTCGGTGTTCAACCCCCGGCTGCGAACTGCACTCTTCACCCTCTTTCTTACCCCGTCGACGCTGCTCGGCCCTCTCTCCGCCGTCGGTCGGCTCCAGCCGCCGCTGCTCGGGAATGGTCTGCGCTGGATCTGTCGTCGGTCTCTTACTGCTCGATGTGGCTGGGGAACCAAGCCCGGCTCTCCACAGCCTCCCCTGCGGAGTTGGATCTCTGCCTGACTGCTGGGTGGTTGCTTGTGGTCGACGCCCGTGTTCCTGGCCTCGACTATTTATTTATTTATTTTTCTTTCTTTTATATTGCAGGTAGATTCGAATTGACACTCGTCGCCACTGTTAGATCTGTGTTTCAATGGATAAATAATCACACGGATGCTGTACATTAACAAATAACAGGTCTTTACTGGAGGAGGGTAATCTCTAGACTGGGGGTACAGAGGCATGCGCAAAGCTTATATACCGGTGTGGTCACTGCCGGTACTACAGTATACAGGAGCTGTAAAAGTAGTTCTGACTTAAAGGCACATACTCTACAGTTTCCACAGATCAGTTTTAAATTTACCCCCCTTCAAGCACAACCTGTGGTTCTACTTTTCTGGACAAGGTGAAACAACTTGTTATGGTCAATATTATCTATTATTATTATTATTATGCATCATGGGCAATGTTCCCTCTAATTTTTTTTTGGGTGCGCGGTCCCTTTAAGGGGCTATGCGGCCCATTCAAACTTCCGCGCATGCGCGGTTTTTCCATTGAGAAACCAGCAAGTGGCCTGCGTGGAAGCTTCAGTCAGCTGTGCGGCTGTGCAGCCGTGGCTAAATGGGAACATTGATCATGGGTAAAAAGCATTACGTGTATTTAGAAAGATGTTGTCCATCCACTTGTCTTGTATTGAAAATCCACCTCTTCCTTTTGAACACAATATAGTCTAAAGCCATGAAGTCAGTGAAGATATACAACCCTCTACAACAATAACTTGTACTTCGATAGCGCCTTTAACGAAGTAAAGCATCCCAAGGTGCTTCACAGGAGCGTTATCAAACAAACTTTGACACTAAAATAAATAGGGAGATATTAGGGCAGATGACCAAAAGCTTGGTCAAAGAGGTAGGTTTTAAGGAACATCTTAAAGGAGAAAAGAGAGGTAGAGAGGCAGAGAGGTTATGGGAGAGAATTCCAGAGCTTAGGGCCTAGGCAACTGAAGACACAGCCACTGATGGTTGAGCGATTATAATCAGGGATGCTCAAGAGGGCAGAATTGGAGGAGCGCAGAGATTTCGGAGGGTTTTAGGGCTGGAGGAGATTACAGCGATAAGGAGGAGTGAGGCCTTGGAGAGATTTAAAAACAAGTTTGAGAATTTTAAAATTGAGGCATTGCCGGACCGGGAGCCAATGTATGTCACTGAGCACAGGGGTAATGGATGAATGGGACTTGGTGCGAGTTAGGATATGGACAGAAGAGTTTTGGCATGCATTTGAATAGTCAAATCTAGCAGTAATAAAGGCATGGATGAGGGTTTCAGCACGCAAATGAGCTGAGGCAAGGGCGGAGATTGGAAATGTTATGGAGGTGGAAATAGGCGGCCTTAGTAATGGCACGGATATGTGGTCGGATGCTCATCTCAGGATGAGAGAGATGTGATTGAGCAATAAGTCCTCTCCACATGATGGCTGAACTAAGACTAAGTAAACTTGTCTCTTATGTTTAAATGAGAGTAAAGAAAGAACTTGCATTAATATAGCAACTTTCACGACCTCAGGAGGTCCCAATGCACTTTACAGCCAATGAAATTCTTTTGAAGTGTAGTAACTGTTGTAATGCAGGAAACAAGGCAGACAATTTGCACACAGCAAACTCCCACAAACAGCAATGTGATAATGACCAGATAATCTGTTTTTAATGATGTTAGTTGGTCGATAAATATTGGCCAGGACACTGGGGATAACTCCCCTGCTCTCCTTCGAAATATTGCCATGTGATCTTTTACGTCTACCTGTAAGGGGTTTTCGATCGCAGAGGTTTTCTCTCTCCAGAGGCCTCTCTCTCTTGCACAGTAAAAACCTTGAGTGGTTCGACCCACTCGCCCCTTAGGTTCTATACACTGGACTTTGAGGCAGGAACTATAATGTAGAGAATACTCTATAGATCAGGTTTAATGAAAACAAAATGAAATTTTATTGTATAAAGGAACAAATTGAATGTAAGCCAATAAGGTACATGGGAGGGAAAAACAAACCATATTACAGTACTAACCAACATATCTACAGGCATATTATGCTTTACAAGGTTCATCATGAAATAGGGAAACACACGAAACATCGAGGGACAACAACTCATTGTTAATTATCCCCAAAAATGCCCACCCCCTAAGCCTAGCTAGATTAGATTACGAGGGACCAGAAACATGCTCACCAATCCAATTAGAAAGTATAGGGTTCTGAAAGTCTGCGTTTTGGTCCTCTCAGGCGTCCTGTCTCCATGTGGTCGTTGGGCTGTAGGAGCAGCGGGCTGCTCAAGCTGATGGCTTCTTCTCTTCAGCAAGACGCGCTGACCATCATTTCGCCCGCAGTTCATTTTTTTCAGTGCTCCTGCATACCACGATGGTGGTCACAGTCCCGATTTCTCCATGCTCCTGCACATGACGCTGGTGGCTGCCCGTTCTGTAGGGCGTTTTGTCTCCTCTTTGTAAAGTCTGTGGGTTGTACTGTTAATAACGACACAGACTTCAGGAGTAACAAACAAACAGGTCTTTACTATTCGAAGGTCAGGGCGAATCTGCCCCAGCAATCCTGCCACAACACTTATATACTGGTGTGGTCACTGTCGGTATTACAGTATACAGAAGCCAAACAAGTAGTGCCACACCTAAAGTAGCTCTCTTAAAGGTGAACGGTTACATACAATAGTTTCCTTAAAGGTAGACGGGCACATACACTACAATCCTCCCTTTTTAGCTTATTACTTACAGAGTCCCATTAACATACATATCTTCAACTTCATATAAAACACTTTACAGATATAATCTCGGTGGGAAACAGTTCACAAAGTCAGTCTCTGCGGGAACAGTTCACAGATTCAGTCTCCGATCTTGACTTGGTCCGAACAACATCTCTTTGGTGTAGCCGGTTCACATGGATAGTGTGACTCCTCCATAGCCTTTTCCTTGATGTAACAGCTTGAACTTTCGTCCTGTTGAACCGGCAGTGCCGACTTTTATAACCAACTGGCTGTCTTGATAATTTCCCACTTTTCAACTAATTTAGCTCCTTTCGTAGGTCCCCTCCTGAGCTGGTAGAAGTGATAATATTTTAGATAGTTATTGTCTTCTGCCTCTTCTTTTTCTTTTCTGCCTTTTTGAGACTCTCGGGGCTCCTTTCTCGGCTGCCAGCTGTAGCGCCACCAACTCTCTATGTTCCTTAGACCTTAAGGGCTAGATTTTCAGTTGCTTGCGCCAGCAGTTAGCGCCTTAAGAGAAGTGATTTTCGGGCGCTATGCGTGTAGCGCCTGGGCGCAGCGCAGTTTGCGCCCCGCCCCAAATTAAGTTGCCCGTTAGCGCCGGCGCAAAGTTTAGTGGCCGCCCGGATGCGCGCGCAGAAAATGACGTCACATCCTCGTGCAACGCCCTTTGGCCGCCCCGAATCCAAACTTCAGTCGGACCGCCCGATTGTGCGGCTGGCGTCCAGTGCGTTTGTAAAATGGAATGCAACACACCCTGGGGAGCGCAAATTAAAGGGCCCTCCTCCTGCACTATAATTGAACCAGTGTGTTGTGAATGGTGTATTTTATGTTTCCGGACTCCTCCTCCTCCTCCTCCTCCTCCTCCTCCTCCTCCTCTCTCTCTCTCCCCCCCCCCCCCACAGACTCTGCCTTTGCAAATAAACACATGCACCCTTCCCCTTTAAGAGCTCACTGGCACCAGAGTGTCTGCCGTGTGCTGCGCCCGAGCTCGGGCGCTGCGTTCTGCACCGCCGGCTTAGCGCCTAAAGATAGTAGTGGAACGCCTCTTTTAGCGCTCCACCAACCTCTTAGGGCGAAGCCACTGAATTTCCGGCAACGGGGCGCTACTTTGGGGCGAGCGCTAACTTCGGGCGGGCGCTAAGGTTAGCGCCCCAAAACTGTCTATACTGAAAATCTAGGCCCTGGTGTTTCATCCTGATTTCAGCACTTTGGGAGTTTTCCTCACAAACTGGGCAGACCAGATCCTCGTAATATTCAGTGTCACTCAACAGGTCATGGTAATATTCGGGGTCGTCCTGAGTTAGGCCAGCGAGAGGGCCTTCTACTTCCTCCTTACCCATCTGGACGTTAGCCGACTGTGGTTCCTTCCCTAGACATCTTTCTTGAAAAGACTTCCTCATACATTCATATTCATCACCCTCTTCCTGGGTTGTCTGCCATTCCTTCACTACTGTCCTCATTTGTGAGTTCAATACCTTCCCTTCCATCGGGGATTGCGTTACCCGGCTATTTACTCCTTCTACTGGAGTAGCTGTTTCCCCATTCTTCTGTTCAATTTGACGTAATTCAGCGTCCTTTTGGCATCCTTGTAAAAGCTGTGTTGCCACCTCAGCTATCTCCATCCCTTTTGGAAGCTCCGAATTCCTTCCCTTTGAAGCCTGAAGCTCGTGTTCCCCTTGTGGAGTCTTGTCACTCTGCCTGTGAAGGAGTTGGCTGGTCGTTAACTCTTCCCCGGGGACACTGTGGATCAGCTTCTTCTCTATTTCATCCACCTTTCCCTCTGGTGCTTGGGTTTTAAGCGCTCGAAGAAGTTGCGCCTTGATGCTCTCTAGCTCCAGTTCAGGGGCCATTCTTCCAGTCTCTGTTTCTCTTCCAGTTGCCTTTCCTTCCACTGCCCGGATTCCCAGTTGACTATGTTCTTCAAGTTGTTGAACCCAGGTCATTTCCGCCTCATATTTGTCTTGGTTTTCCTTCAGTACTTTTATGAGTTCTTGAACCTCTTGGATTCCATGTTCTGCCATGTCTTCCACCTCCAATTTTTCATCGATGGATGGAATCTCTACCGATGAGTCTGTCTTGGCCTGGAGCTCCTCAAACATTTCCTGCATCCTTTGGACTTCTTGCTCATGTTCAACCTTTAGTTGCTCATATGCTTTCACTAAAACTAGCTTTTCGGAGGTTGCCGAGTTAACCCCCTCCAGAATTGTAGCCTGGGCCTGTTCATACTGTTCTTTCAACTTCTTACACTCTGCTTGTAAGGAGTCGTAGAGAGGAACTGGGATAAAATCCTGGCTGCCTGAAAATTCCTCTTCATTTGTTTCGTTCTGCAAATATTCTAACTCTTGAACAGCATCAGGGAGATGTGATCGATACTTAGCCATGATGGCCCTATGGTCGCTCTCAGCTTGAGCTAGCTGCCTCTGTTGTCTTTCCAGGTTCTCCCATTTGGTGTCCCAGAATTGTTCCATTGTTTTCATCTCTTGTACGAGATGGTAACTCAACTGTTCTAATTGTTGTTGTATTTTGCGATACGTTTGAGTCTGGGCTCTGTGTTCTTCCGTCGTGGATAAGTCCTTAACTTGGACAGGCTCAGAATTCTCTGTCAACCTGGAGTTCTGCTCTGAAGTTTTATCCTTCTCGGTAGCATAAACCTTTATGCCTGTCTTCGTTTTCTCCACCATAGTCGGCAAGTCCATTTCAGCCTTGTCTTCCATATTTGAGTTAGTCTTATCGTCATCCGTTCCAGAATCTGAGCTGATTGCTCGTACCGAGTCCTCACTCATGATGGCTTTTAGATAGTGCCATTCCATGTCTATTTTCTTAATCCACTCCCGTCCTAGAAGTGGTGGTCCTCCCTCAGGTAATACGTACAAGTTCATTCTCGGGTGTTCTTTACCCCTCTCTCTCACCTTGACTCTTATCTTCCCCATGGGGTATACTTTATGCCCCGTGTATGTCTGTAATACGAACTTGGTATTCCTTAAGGGTATGTGAGAGAATAGCCGGTGGTAGTCCCTTTGATTGATGACTGGTAGAGCTGATCCAGTGTCCAACTCCATTCTTACTTGGACTCCAGCTATTCTTAGCATGACCCAGATAGTTTGTAGATCAGCTTCCCTCCCCACATTGTGAATTCTCAGACTACCCAGCTCCTGGTTGTTTGGGTCTGAGTCTGAATTCTGTTCGTCTGAACTCTTCTCAGCCACCTTGTGTACCTTGCTGTACTTTTCTTGTGGTGGCTTTTGGTTGTTGGTCTTCTTCCCTGACCGGCATACCTTTGCGATGTGACCCAGTTTGCCACATTTCCTACATTCTTGGTTCTTAAACCAACATTGATTCTGGTCGTGCGTTGTCTTCCCACAACGATAGCATTTTGTTGTATTCGAGGTAATTTGGTCCACCCCGAGTGCCGCCGCCTTCAGCTGCATTTCTGCCGTTCCTTTCGCTGTGGCTTCGTGCGATGCAGCTATAAGAACAGCCCTGTCTAGTGTGAGGTCGTTCTCTTCCAGTAGTCGCTTTTGCGTCCCTTCTTTGGACAATCCACATACGAACTTGTCTCGCAGTGCCTCTGTCAGATTCCCTCCGAACTGGCAGTATTTCGCCAGCCTACACAGTTCGACCAAGTATTCCGCGTTACTTTCGTCTTTCCTCTGCGTTCTTGCATAGAATTTGAAACGTTCAGCCAGCATCAACGGTGTGGGGTTCAAGTGGTCCTTCAGCACAGCCACAATCTCTTCAAAAGTCTGATCCGCCGGTTTATCTGGTGCTATCAGATGCTTCAAGAGCCCGTATGTTTTTGCCCCCATCGAGTTTAGCAATGTTATCGCCTTGTCGTCTTCCTCTATTTTGTTGGCTTCACAATAAATCTCTATGCGTTCCACGTACGTGGCCCAGTCTTCTGTCTCAGAATTAAAATCGTTAATATTCCCTCGCTTAGGCATCTTTCTTTCCTTGGGAGCAGCACAAATATTTCTTTAAGTATTCTTATTTATTTGTTTATTTCTAAGATGGCGGTTTTTCCCGCGAAAATGGCGGTTTCCCGCTCTTTCCTTCTCTCTCCGCCCACTTCAATGGCAGTTAAGATGGCGGTTTTCCCGCGAAAATGGCGGTTTCCCGCTCTTTCCTTCTCTCCCCGCCCACTTCAATGGCGGTTTCCCGCTTCTGTCGTCTTCTCCGTCTAATGGCGGCTTCCCGCATTTCTTCCCTGGTGGAAGGGGTACGCTTTCCCCACAGTGGACAGGTTCAGCCGCTGGCTGGCTTCCGCACAGCTCCCCTTACTCGG
Organism: Somniosus microcephalus; assembly: GCF_052327205.1. NCBI lineage: Eukaryota > Metazoa > Chordata > Chondrichthyes > Squaliformes > Somniosidae > Somniosus > Somniosus microcephalus. The sequence goes on from NC_140987.1 coordinate 277,222,250, forward strand.
CTCTGTCTTTCTCTCCCGCTCGCACGGCTCTACCGGCGCTGGGTACACACCGTTCACGGATAACAGTTCAGCCGCTGGACTGGCTCTCGCGCAGTCTCTCTCCCCTTGCTCGGCTCTGTCTCTCTCTCCCGCTCGCACGGCTCCACCGGCGCTGGGTACACCCCGTTCACGGATAACAGTTCAGCCGCTGGACTGGCTCTCGCGCAGTCTCTCTCCCCTTGCTCGGCTCTGTCTCTCTCTCCCACACGTTCGGCTCTACCGGCGCTGGGTACCCCGTTGGTGGAGAACAGTTCAGCCGCTGGACTGGCTCTCGCGCAGCCTCCTTTGGTCGGCTCTGCCTCTCCCACACGCTCGGCTCCCGTTCGCCTCCCAGCCCTCACGCAGTCCGGTGCTTCCCTCCCCGGCTGCGGCTGAGTTTCTCTCTTCCCGCGCCTGCTCCCGGTCTCAGCGCTTCGTGGCTTCGGTCGCTGCCTGGCTTTTCCCGCCGATCGCGGTCCGGCTATCTCACGATGCCGTTGGACCCGACTTCCTGACCAGCTCTGCTCCCCCTCGACCGTGGTCGAGTGCACAGCCCTTATCCTCCGGATTTCATTACACTTTCCCCTACTCACAGTCTCCGCGGCCGCCTTGTTTCCTGCTGATCAGCTCACTCCGCACCGTGGTAGAAGGGTAGTCAGTGCCTGTTGCTGATGGAAGCTTTCGTTGCTAAGTCTTCTTCCTTTCTATTGCTGCAGCCTTGTGTTTTCTCCCAGCATAACGACGAGGGCGGTTGCCTCTCTTCGACGCTCTTTAGTTGCTTTGGTAGTCTTGCCGCAGGGTACGATCGGACTCGTCGCCACTGTAAAGTCTGTGGGTTGTACTGTTAATAACGACACAGACTTCAGGAGTAACAAACAAACAGGTCTTTACTATTCGAAGGTCAGGGCGAATCTGCCCCAGCAATCCTGCCACAACACTTATATACTGGTGTGGTCACTGTCGGTATTACAGTATACAGAAGCCAAACAAGTAGTGCCACACCTAAAGTAGTTCTCTTAAAGGTGAACGGTTACATACAATAGTTTCCTTAAAGGTAGACGGGTACATACACTACACTCTTCTTCTCATCAACTTTCTCCTCGTCTCGTCAACGGCCCGGGGTTTTTGTCGATGATCTCCTGATAACTACCCCGGGTCTCGTCTTCTTCTCCTGAGTCAGAAAAGGCCTTCTTCGGACCCCCGAGCAATCTCTCGAAAAAATCTGCACTGCTGCAAAAGCTGCAAAGCTGCAAGCTACAAAAAAAACTACCGAAGCTCCAAGCTACCGATGGCTACCCCGGGACTCCAGTTATACTTTTCCATGGAGGCCCTTATCTCCCGCCAAATCAAGGTTAGTCTTTGTTTAACTTTTGGCAGGCTTGTAGCACAGCGGGGTAGTCTTTGTTTTTAAAGTATCTTCGGGATGGCCAGTAACTGCTATCTCTGGTCTGGAACGACCCTGTATTGTCTTTAATGTCCTTCTGATGTCTTAAACGGTTCTTGATGTTCCCCCTATGAATATGAACCTGTTTCCCTTTGTCTGGGTAAACATATAGATGGCCTTTATCTACAGGCCGATCTGATCGGATCTGCATCCAATCTATATGTTTGGGGTTCTGTCTGGTTTTGTTTTCCCTGAAACTGCCTTCCAGAACCTACTGTGGGCTGAATCCACAAAAGCTGTCTGGGGACTGCAGGAACCATTTTAAAGTGTCCCAAAAGCTGGTCATGGGGTCTGGTGGCCATTTTGTATGCCCCTTTTTCTGGGCTTCTTTTAAAACAGTCTTTAAAACCAAGGCCTTTTCTGCCAAAAGACCCTTATAGGACAATGTTCAAATTTTGTGAATCTAACAACCTGAGAGAACAGACAGAGCCTCAGTTTAACATCTCATCTGAAAGACGGCACCTCCCACAGTGTAGCAGTCCCTCAGCACTGCACTGGAGTGTCAGCCTAGATATAGTGCTCAAGCCTCTGGAGTGGGACTGTGAACCCACAAACTTCTGACTCAGAGGGGAAGCTTCCATCTTTATGGAGAGTGAAATTTTTGATAATTTATTTGAAACTCTTCCTTGTAAAGGAATAACTTGGTTTTATCAGAAAGCTAATTCTATTTGAGAGAAAGTAAAGTTTCCCTCAAGTGCTTGACTGCAATATGATCTATGATTAAGTCATGTGGAAATTGTGCTTGTTGTAGCATTGAACTATGAACTGAGAAACAATGACATTTCCTTGCTGTTCTGTGGTTAAAATAAAAACAAACCTCACTAAATAAAAACAACTGGAGCTGAGAAAATTCAGCAAAAGCAGTTTTAAAGTTGCTTGTTACTTTGAACGTATGCCCTGTAAAATAAATTTCACAGTACCAACTCAAAGTTACCCATTCCACTCTATTTTATATTTATGAAAGATATGATCTGTAGCGCATCATTGAGAATGCCAAAAAAACTAATTATGAAATGTTGTTGAAGTGGAGTGTGAAAAGCAATATATGAAACTTAGTACATCGTTACAAATGGTCAGTGGCTCATCACACTGGAACCTCCTGTATTGAAACACCTTGTTATAATAAAGCCTGGAAAAAGGTTTAGAATTCTCAAAAGCTGAACGGATTATCCCCTGACAAGATCTCTCCTTGTACTTTGTCAGTCAGTCTTCAAAAGATTAACATAATGAACTCCAAATGTAAACTTTACCAGGGATGTGAATGTCAGCTGCCACAGGCTTGTTTTCTCTCTCACTTGATAAAATCACTGGCCTGAAGCTAAGTAGCTTGCAATAAAGCAAAATTAAGAAACGCATCGATCCTGGGTCCATTCACCAATTTTATTTATTCGTAATTGATGCACATGAGGCTATTTTTCAGCAATTTTTTTTGTATGGAAGTGCCATCTAAAATTATAAAGCCATGATTTCAGTTTTCTGATGCATCAATTGGAATTTTTTATAATTTAAAAAATGCCGGGCTATGGGGAAGGAACAGGGGAGTGGGACTAATTGGAGAGCTCTTTCAAAGAGCCGGCACAGGCATGATGGGCCGAATAGTCTCCTTCAGTGCTGTAAAATTCTATGGGCGAAAAATTGATTTGCGCCCCCTTTGGGGCGCTAACTTCGCCAGGTCGCTACTTTTAACCCGGAAAAATTAGCGCCCCCATGACTGAAATTGAGTGGTAGTGCCCCAAGAGGGAAGCGGGGTGCTACTGGAAGCACCCCGCCTCCCTCTTAGGGCGCTGCGAGGGAATATCGCGGTGCTATGTGCCCACAAAGCCACGCGCTGTGGCATGTCGCGCCGCGGTATTGCAGGCCTTCCTCCCCTTATTAAAAGGGAGGGAACTTGTGCAGCACGACCCAGGGCCCAGCTGGGCCACCGGGGATCAGGAGTGCTGGCAAAAGAGCCCAGCACGCAAGAGAAATGCCGGGCTCATGGAGTTCAGCTAGCACTCCACGGGGGGACTGTTGAGGAGGCCGGGGATGGCAGCGGAGGCAGGTGGAGGCCAGCAAGAAAAATGGTCGCCCAGCACCTTGCCTTTAAATAGCACCTCCCCAGCCGCAGATAGACCGCCCTGACCCCGTCGGACATAGTGTCCGGCGGTACGTCAGGGGGTGCTACCGAAGATCACGGCCGGGGCGCGAGCGGGGCGCTGCGCACGGTGATGATGTTATTTGCGGCGGCGCAGCACTAACAGTTAGCGCCGCTGCTAACCTCCTGCTGATTTTCGTGGGAGGCATTGGCGGCGCCACGCCCAGGCACAAGTTGCTTTGTGCCCTGTTAGCAGCCTCTTAGGACACTAATGGGAGGCGCAAAGCAACCAAATCTTTTCCCCTATGATTCTACGATTCAAAGCTGCTCTTCAGCCAACTAATCAGTCGTACATTCCACCTCCACCCAATCCTCCTGGACTAGCTATAGGTTGGCCAAGCAAGAAAGCTGAACCCTCGTACAACTCGATTTAATTACATTTATTCAAGTGGTAATACCATCATCCCACTTTGCCACTGAGCAGAGAATTGATCGCCTCCAGAAAGTTGCTTATTAAAAATCATCTTAAAGACAAATAAATAAAACAGTTTCACAATGTTTAAGAAAGAAATCCTCGGGCCGGGCAATTTGGCTTATGTGCTAGATACTAGCTGCACAACAGTGCTCCCAATCATTCACTCCACTTGTGATGTAAGAGATATTTCATAAGTCATTAAGGTTCATGGTCTACTTAATTCTTTAAGTATTGGAATTTTGAGTATGCCCATTAAAATAACAGAGAGGCCATTGGGGCTTTAGTGAACACAGAATGAGTAATTCAATTATTATTTTTACATTAATCTTCAGACCAATTATAAACTCAATCGTCAACTGTAGATATAACTGGGGGTGCGGGGGGGCGGACTACAAATCTAGTCATGAAAACAATGATTAGAATTAATGTCCTTTCACTTCTCAGTTCTGTTCTTCGTAGGCAGTGCTGCTATCCCAAATGGCAGTTGAAGTCTGTGGGTGTAATCTCAGTAACAGTGAATGATGCTATATTGATGCATATTCTAAATGCAAATTCAAAGGTCTGCAATTTGCTTTTCCTCTCTGTCTCTTTTTCTTCTCTCTCCCTTAATTCAATCTTTCTTTCACTCTCTTTATTTCACTTTCTGTACTTGATTTGACTCTAATTCACTCTATTTCCTCCTCGGTCATTCCTCTGTTTCAAATCAAATCAACAAATCAACTTTTTTATTGTCATTTTTAGTGCACAAGTGCAGTACAACGAAATGTAGGCTCAATCCTTAAATCTCAATAGTTAAGGGGAAACATCCTTGGTCCCGCCATTCTCTAAAGGTCCCAGATATCCCGCTGCCCCTCACCACCCCGTTATCAGCTCACAGTTCCAGCAAGTTACAGCTGAAAACAACTTGTATTTATATTGCACCTTTATCGTAGTAAAACGTCCCAAGGCGATTCACAGGGGTGTTATAAGACAAAAAGTATGAAACCGAGCCACGTAAGGAGAAATTAGGGCAGGTGACCAAAAGCTTGGTCAAAGAGCGCCTTTTGTTTTAAGGAGCATCTTAAAGGAGGAAAGAGAGGTAGAGAGATGGAAATGTTTAGGCAGGGAATTCCAGAGCTTTGGGCCTAGGCAACAGAAGGCACAGCCACCAATGGTTGAACAATTATAATCAGGGATGCTCAAGAGGGCAGAATTGGAGGAGCACAGATACCTCGGGGGTTGTGGGGCTGAAGGAGATTACAGAGATAGGGAGGGGCGAGGCCATGGAGGGATTTGAAAACAAGGATGAGAATTTTGAAATCGAGCACTGTTAGCACTGTTAGCACTGTTGCCTCACAGCGCCAGGGACCCGGGTTCAAATCCGGCCTCGGGTGACTGTCTGTGTGGAGTTTGCACATTCTCCCCGTGTTTGCGTGGGTTTCCTCCGGGTGCTCCGGTTTCCTCCCACAGTCCAAAGATGTGCTGGTTAGGTTGATTGGCCATGACAAAAATTGGCCCTTAGTGTTAGGGGGGATTAAATATGTGGGGTTACGGGGTTACGGGGATAGGGCTTGTGTGGGATGGCTGTCGGTGTAGGGACCGGGTGCTAGGGTTTGGATGATCAGCCATGATCTCGTTGAATGGCGGAGCAGGCTCGAAGGGCCGAATGGCCTACTCCTGCTCCTATCTTCTATGTTTCTATGTTTCTATGTTTCTATGAGGCATTGCTTAACCGGGAGCTAATGTAGGTCAGCAAGCACAGGGGTGATGGGTGAACGGGACTTGGTGTGAGTTAGGACACAAGCAGCTGAGTTTTGGTTGACCTCAAGTTTACATAGGGTGGAATGTGGGAGGCCAGCCAGGAGTGCGTTGGAATTCCAACTTATGCCGTGTACCATAAGATGTCCCGTTCCAGCAAGTTCTGACCCAATATGGGGCAAGTAAAAAGTGCCAGATTACAATATCCACCAGTTAAGATGTTAGATTGCGTAACCATTCACAGAAGAAGAATCAGCAGCAATTTAAGAAAGTAGCATTGAGCAGTATAAATGGCACCTCTAAGGCATTGGTTGAAGCATGGTAACTAGTACTGGCTGACGTTAAGGGTCCTCACATAACAAAAGAAATATCACGACACGAAATGTGATTGTGGGTAACGTGAACTCCCATAACGGGGCTTGAACCCATGCCCTTCTGATTCAGAAGTGAGAGTTCGACCACCGAGCAAACTTGAAACACCAAAGAAAGTACTTTGATGAAGTAATGGAGGTGGTTGATGAGGGGAGTGGGGTTGATGCTGTGTATATGAACTTTCAAAAGGCGTTTGACAAAGTACCACATCATACACTTGTTAGCAAAATTCAAGCCCATGGGATTAAAGGGACGGTGGCAGCATCGATACAAAATTGGCTAAGGAGCAGAAATCAGAGAGTAGCGGTGAATGGCTGCTTTCAGACTGGAGGGAAGTATACAGTGGCGTTCCCCAGGGCTCGGTGTTGGGACCACTGCTCGTTTTGATATATATTAATGACCTGGACTTGGGTATACAGGGCATAATTTCCAATTTTGCAGATAGCACAAAACTCGGAAATGTAATAAACAATGAGGAGGATAGTAATAGACTTCAGGTGGATAGAGACAGGCTGGTGAAATGGGCAGACACTTGGCAGATGAAATCTAATGCGGAGAAGTGTGAAATTATACATTTTGGTAGGAAGAATGAGGTGAGGCAATATGAAATAAATGGTACAATTTTAAAGGGGGTGCAGGAACAGAGAGACCTGGGGGTGTGCATGCACAAATCTTTGAAAGTGGCAGGACAAGTTGAGAAGGCTGTTAAAAAAGCAAAAGGGATCCTTGGCTTTATTAATCAAAAAAAAATAAAGGCATAGAGTACAAACCAAAGAATTTATGCTAAACCATTAAAAAAAAGCACTGGTTAGGCTTCAGCTGGAGTATTGTGTTCAATTTTGGGCAGCACACTTTAAGAAGTATGTCAAGACCTTGGAGAGAATGCAGTAGACATTATTAGAATGGTTCCAGGAATGAGGGACTTCAGTTATGTGGATAGATTGAAGAAGCCGGGGTTGTTCTCCATAGAAAAGAGAAGGTTAAGAGATTTGATTGAGTTGTTTAAAATCAGGAAAGGTTTAGATAGAGTAAATAAAGAGAAACAGTCTCCAATGGATGAAGGGTCGGTAACCAAAGGGCACAGATTTAAGGTAATTGGCAAATGAAGCAGAGACAACATGAGGAAAAACTTTTTTACGCAACGAGTGTTTAGGATTTGGAATGCACTGCCTGATAGGGTGGTGGATACAGATTCAATAGTAGCCTTCAAAAGGGAATTGGATAAATGCTTGAAGTAGAAAGAATTGCAGGGATATGGGGAAAGAGCGGGGGAGTGGGGCTGACTGGATTGCTCTTCGAAAGAGCCATGCAGACTCGATGGGCCGAATGGCCTCCTTCTGTGCTGTACCATTCTATGATTCTATGATTCACCATCTTTTAATCCTAAACTGTCACACTGTAGTTTGTTTTAAATTGTATCTGCTGAAAAACTGCTGAAAAAGCGTCAGGGAGAAAGAAAATTAACGCATGTCCATCTATGGGTTAAATGGGCTACAGTGTCACTGATTGGCTGAGGGTGGATGATGCCCTGGTCATGTGGATACCACATGGAGTTGGGGGTATATAAGGAACTGCTTTAAGAGGGAAGAGCAAAACAGGAGCAAGGGACGAAGAATCAGACAGCTTCAACACATGGTCGCCTGTTCTCCAAAGGATTGGGGTTATAGCCATCTGTTGTACTTATTCAAAAGTAAAATACTGCTGATGCTAAAAATCTGAAATAAAAACAGAAAATGCTGGAAATACTCAATAGGTCAGGCAGCATCTGTGGCAAGAGAAACAGAGTTAACGTTTCAGGTCCATGACACTTCATTCTGATAAAGGTCATTGACTTGAAACGCTAACTGTGTTTCTCTCTCCACAGATGCTGCTTGAGCTGCTGAGTATTTCCAGCATTTTCCATTTTTATTTTTATACTTATTACCTTGTTGCTGTGTGTAACTGGTTGTACTCGACCATTAAAATGCCTGATTGTCACCACATTGGCTGTCTTGTTGAGCTGATCTACAACCTTCAGAGAAAGAGACAAAGGAAGAGGAGAAAACTGGAAAAAAAAAGTTGAAATATATCCTGCTCATTGCTCAGTATTCCTCAACTACTAGCTTCCAGTTCACACTGACTGCATTCTCCTCCCCATCTCAATCATCTTGTTGACTGCTCTCACAGAACCTGGAGCATGTCTTAACAAACTTTAATGTTCTGATCAATTACCACTGTGTGTTAAGTTACACAAGTAAAGCATGGACTGTCAAGGGAAAGATGTGATAGCGTTCCTCCGTAAATTAGCATGTCATTACCAGCAATATTTGTTCGGCAACAACAGCACTGCACACTGACGGGTCAAGGTACATTTTCGGCCCATTTTATTAAAAGACAAGACAAGGCTGCAGTGAACATTTTAGGAGTGTGTGAGAGTGATTTTTTCTCAGCCTGAGCTGCTACAATTTGGCTTTCTGAAGTGATCTGAAGCATCAGCTCTGATTGAAATTCATGGAGCCACTCCAGGATGCATGCAAGGCTCTGCTGTAACATAAGTCAGCAGATCAGCTCATGAGGGGGAGTAGCAAGCTGAAATAGTGGGCCCCCTGCCTCCATAAGGCTGAAAAACACCTTTTTGAAACTGAGAACATTCTCCAAAAGCACAGCAGATATAATTTATAAAATTATCCATATTTATTTTGAAGAGATGGTGAGGGGGTGTGGGGGGTTAGGGGTGGGGAGTCATTTCTGCAGAAGCCCAACCCCCCTTTTTCATTGTTAGCCACCATCCGGGTTTTAGCCTTATTTTCACTGTGTTACCATGTTATACATCTAAGCATGTCTTCTCAGTGGCTGGGCTTAACAAATTAGATCAATTTACAGATCAAGCTCATCAAGCTTAAAATAAAGCCTTAATAATCTAAACCCACTGCTTTATCAACCTTCTAGATCACACAAAATCATAAAATCCCTGCAGTTAATCCTGACATGCTGTTTTTCTTTTAGTCAATGTTTTATGTCTGATGAAGGTTGTTACTCGCCCTGTATTGCCTGCTTCTTGAAAGATTTTTAAAATTAATTCAGAGGCCTTTTTTTGTTTCTAAAACCAGTAATTGGATTATGAAGTAATATTACAATTAGGTAAATGAAGGTCCCTAAGGTCGATCTATTTTAAATTTGCTGTACTTTAGCATGCAAAAGTGGCAGAACTTGTGTTATCTAACAGAGGTTAAAGCTTCAGATCCTCTCATCTCCAAACACCTGGTACACACAGGACCTTACTGATACAGTTTTCACAATGCATTTTGGAACAAGAACATAAGAACATAAGAAATAGGAGCAGGAATAGGCCACTTGGACCCTCGAGCCTGCTCCGCCATTCAATAAGATCATGGCTGATCTTGGGTTCAAAACCACTTCCCTGCCCGCATCCCATAACCCTTCACGCCCTTATTTTGCAAAAATCTGTCTAGGCAGCTTACTTGAAGGAAAATGTAATCGTTCTTTTTATACCACAGGAAAACATGGCAACATGTCAAGGAGGTCGATATTTTCTTCTTACAAAAACAACGGCGAGAAATGACTTGACCCACAAGCAAAACGGTGGGCATATGTAGTTTTGAGACACGTGGTTTCCAAGAATATGATTTCAGTAGCAGGAACAAAATGTAGCAGTCAAACACTAGTCACCTGCAATAAGGATTCCCCAATGCTTCTTAAGCAACTCATGAGAATCCTGAATGCTATAAGGGCTGGAAAGTATGTTAAACCAACTGTGAAAAATGTGTTTAGCAACGGCTTAACAAAGTACGAGAAAAATGTGCTTTTCAGACAAGCCTGGAGGGAACACATGGCTGAGCCCAGACTGGCTCCCACAAAGAGACTCCTGACAAAATATCATATGCGACAGGATTAGTTGCAGAATGCAGATATCATGCCTTCTCCATTTTCTGCAAGTAGCCGCTTTGGCCAGACAGCCATCTCTCAGTGCTACTCCTTAACTATGCTGACCCTTATTAATAGGAAACATGCACTACCAACACAGAAAAAACTCATGATACACAATGGCAAATACACCTGTAAAACAGACTGGCCTAGAAATTTGGTTGTTTGCGCCAACGGTTAGCGCCTAAAGAGACCGAGAATTGGGGCGTTACCCAATGTTGGGGTGGGCGCAATGAAGATAGCGACAACTCCCATATTGAATATACATTTAACGCCTGCGCTAAGTGTTTGCGCGGGCCCGCGAGCGCAAGCAGATCATGACGTCATTTCAGTGTGCAACGCCTTTTAGGGGCGCCTGAGCGGATATTGGGTGGCGCCCGTAGCCTTTACGCCTAGCGCTATTAGTGACAGTTCAAAGGAGCATTAGCAGGCCCTTCTCGGAGTCGGGGGGTGCTATTTAAAGGGGACAGCTCTAGTATAGAAGCTTCAGCCACTTGGCCTGTTCATTGCGATCGTTGGTGGAGAGAGTTGGTGAGCTACTGTGGAGCAGAATTTTTGGAATTTAGCATTAGAGTACTTGGGACCTTCAAACCTGTCCGGAGCAGTTGGAGCACTAGACCTAACAGCCTTTTGACCAACTGGCATCGGAATGGGAGATGCTTTGGAGGGCAACCGCCTCATGGCCGAACACTATGAAGGGGCAGAGAGACGGCGGGAGAGAGGGCCGGGATTGGCCAGAAGGAGGAGGGGCAATAGAGGTCGGCCAATCCGAGGGTATGCTGCGAGGGTCTTTAGGCAGCAGGTGTCATACCTTGACATGTCGGAGGAGCAGTGTGTGTGAAGGCTCCGAATCGGGAGGGACGTTGTTACTGAGCTGTGCCACCTGCTTGCTGAGGATCTGCAGCCGCGTCTACGGTGCAGGACCTCTCTGTCAGTGGCCGTTAAACTGACTGTTGCCCTCAATTTTTATGGCAACGGATCCTTTCAGTCAGCCATTGGGGACATTGCGAATATCTCTCAGGTTGCAGTCCACTGTTGCATCCGGCAAGTTACAGCTGCCCTTTATAGGCGAAGGCACCAATTCATCACCTTCCCTCTGACCCTGGAGAAGCAGACGGAGCGCGCGCAGGGCTTCGCTGCTATTGCGGACATCTCCATGGTGCAGGGGGCGATTGACTGTACACACGTGGCTTTGAGGGCGCCATTCCAGAATCCTGAGGACTTCCGCAGCCACAAGGAGTTCCACTCCCTCAACGTGCAGCTGGTCTGTGACCAACGCCAAATCATCATGGCAGTCAACGCCCAATTCCCAGGGAGCAGCCACGATGCCTTTATCCTGCGGTAGACCTCAGTTTGTGACCTTTTTGAGGGGCCGGCTCGACCACAAGGCTGGCTTATTGGGGACAAGGGCTAGCCTCTCTGCCCATGGCTGATGACACCACTCCATGTGTCCGCCACCCCAGCAGAAGAGCTGTTCAACAGCAGCCATCAGGCGACCAGGAACATTGTAGAGCACACTATTGGTGTGCTCAAAAAGCATTTCCGATGTCTTGACCATTCGAGGGGAGCCCTGCAGTACTCGCCGGAGCAAGTGGGTCACATCATCGTCGTCTGCTGCATGCTGCACAACTTGGCAATTCGACGCACCCAGCCAATTCCAGCTGTCCCTCAACGACCAGCAGAGCAGGCGGTCGAGGAGGAGGAGGAGGAGGAGGAGGAAGAGCAGGCGGAGGAGGAGGAGGAGGAGGAGGAGCATGCAGACGAGGAGGAGGAGGAGGAGAAGGAGGAGGAGGAAGATGGAAGGGCTCCTGAAAGTGGAAGTGCCATCAGTCAGAGGCTCATGATGACTCGTTTCGAGGCCCCTCTGGCGGAATGATGAGTGTCTTTACTCCTGTGCACTTTGGATGTTTGAAAGCCTTTGAAGGCCAGCATCACTCTAATTAGTCACGTGCACCATAGCACATTAAAACTTCTCTTTATTGTCACAAAAGTCTTTCATTACAGCAAAACAACGTCATGTCAACAGAAACCATAACTAGCAAAATAACAGTTAACTCTTCGGCAAAGCCGCAAAACTCAACAAACCATTTCCAACAATTACAACAGGTGAGGGTGTCCTTGAATTTGGCCAAGGAAACGTCTCAGCACCTCCCTCTACTGCTGGCCCCTTGATGGAGAACGACTTCTCTTTCGCGGACGGCCCCTTCCCTCCCCGCTGCTCCTACGTAATTGAACCCCAGTGGCGGGGTGAAGGCTGGGGGACGCCTGCTGACTGTGTGGAAGCACAGAAGCCCCTGAGGGACGGCTTGGCCAACCTCTGGGCTTGGAGGGTGCAGATGCAGGATGCTTGATCTGAGCATGGCTGGAAGCAGTGTGCCCTGCAGGTGGTGGCAGCTGCACTGCAGATGTACCAGCGCTGGCATGTGCAATGGTCACCTGCCAAGAGAGGACACCTGCACCATGGTCGGACGGCACACTGGCTCTCTGAGGGGACCGGCTCGGCTCATCCGCCACAATCGCATGCTCCACTGATTTCTGGCCTTGTATGGGACTGGAAGGGCCCGGGGTGATCCTAGCTGATGCAGATAGGGTGGCTGCAGTGAGAGTTCGCGTTGCCTCAATCTGGGTGTGGACGAGGCTGGCAAGTGACTGCGTGGCAGCAGTGAGGACCGGTGAGCCAGGTGCCAATGCTTCGGAGAAGCCCTGGACAGTTCTTTTCATTGCTTCGGACAAGGCCGGTGCCGACCGCTCCACTGCCTCGGACAAGCCCTGGACAGACCTTTCCAGGGATTGTCCGAAGCCCTGAACAGTCCTTTCCATAGCGGCCTCGAAGCCCTGGACAGTCCTCTCCATTGTTGCTCCGAAGCCCTCGAGAGCCCTCTCCATTGTTGGCCCGAAGCCCTGGACAGTCCTCTCCATTGTTGCCCCGAAGCCCTCGAGAGTCCTGTCCATTGTTGCCCTGAAGCCCTGGAGACTCCTATCCATTGTTGCCCTGAAGCCCTGGAGAGTCCTCTCCATTGTTGCCCCGAAGTCCAACACACTCTTTGCCAGTGTATCTATTGACTGAGGCATCCTCCCCACTGCAGCCATCAGCTCAGTGTGCCTGAGCCGGGCCTGTGTGCTCATTTCAGTCAGGCGACGCACCTCCTCTGCACTCTGTGCAGCAGTCATCACTACCTGCCTTGCCCTCCGGGGAGACGGTGGCCGAACTTGCCTACCCCCTTTGGGTTGCTGCATGCCGCTTGTTCCGGCAACTGGCTGATCCTCAGAGCCCCCCACACTCCCCTCCAGGGAACTACTATCCCCAGTCTGTAGATGTGTATGCTCCCCTGAGATTGGAATGGATGGTCCGGCTTCCTCCTGATCCTCGCCTCCGGAGGCACTGGCACTGGCAGCTTCAGGGCGTTGAGCCTGAGTTGGTGATGCATCATCTGAAAGCAGGGAGGTGGAAGAGTGGCTTTAGCAAAAGGACAGGTTGGCGGAAAGGCATGCCAGATTGCGGCAAGGCTCTGACATGGCTGCACACTGAGGAAGCATGCTGGCGGGGGGACCAAGTGGAAGGAAACAGCTGAAAAAGGAGAGAGCCTTACACTCGCTGTCGGAAATGGGGTCGGCAGCTGCAGTGGTAACAGGACCAGACAGACGTCCTCCAAGAATCTGGTGCACTATCTCCTCGAGATCCGTCAGAGTGACGACTTGTGGAGGCCCGCCACCGGTTTGAGTCTGGTCCTTTCGCCTCGTCGCCAGCTTGGACTGCAGGGGAAAGAAGAGGAAGTTCTGTAACATGATGCCTTGAGAGATCATCTCATGCCCCCATGGTGCAATAGCCCTTACATGAGGCCTTGAGAGATCATCGTATGCCCCCCATGGTGCAAGAGCCCTTACATGAGGCCTTGAGAGATCATCACATGCCCCCCATGCTGCAAGAGCCCTTACATGAGGCCTTGAGAGATCATCGCATGCCCCCCATGGTGCAAGAGCCCTTACATGAGGCCTTGAGAGATCATCGCATGCCCCCCATGGTGCAAGAGCCCTTACATGAGGCCTTGAGAGATCATCGCATGCCCGCCATGGTGCAAGAGCCCTTACATGAGGCCTTGAGAGATCATCGCATGCCCCCCATGGTGCAAGAGCCCTTACATTTGGCCTTGAGTGAAATGTCCATGTGTTTGCCCAGAAAGGGCCATGGGTGCTTGCTGACAGATGGCCATTGGGGCATCATGACAACAGGGTGCTCGAAGTCAGGTGCAGATGGAGGGTGTAATGATATCAGCAAATAGTGATGTTATTTGCCTGTTTGATTATGATGCCTTACCAGCATGTTTGCAGGTATTGATTACTTATGCCTGACCAGCAGAGGTCATGTGAGAGACAAGCAGTTTGGTTTAGTTTCAGTTTCGTTCTAGATGCATCACAAGCATCGTGTCTCCTGTAAAAGCTGTATAAAAGAGTTGAACAAGCTTTAGATTAAAAGTCATTCTCTTTCATAAATGTCTCGTCATTGAACCCACAAAGAAATCAATACAGAGGGAATCAGAAGTTTGCATAACCAGCACTCACCCTAACGACCCGAGTGAGGTCGTTGAATTTCTTCCTGCACTGAACAGGGGTCCTGGTCGCCATGCTGTTGGAGTTGAGCCTCAGAGAAACCTCCCTCCAAGATCGCCGGTAAGCCTTTTGATTCGGCCTCTTGCCATTGTCAGGATACAGAACATCTCGACGGCGCTCAACTGCAGACATCAACTGGTCCAGAGCTTCAGTGCTGAAGCGCTCTGCTCTCTGTCTCACCTTCTCCATCCTGACCAAGTTTCTTGCGCCAGAGAAGGGCGAGCGCCGATTCTGAGGCCTACAGGGCGTTGAGTGTGGCAGCTCAGGCTGTCTGACCCACCCCTTTAAGAGCTGGCCGGCGCCTGGAAGTCTCGTGGTTTCCGGTAATTGAGATCACCTGCACTGCGCCTGTCCGCGCCGATATTGGGTAGCGCCTGAACTTTTGTGCCTTAGGAGCCCCGTGCAACGTCTGAGTTCGCGCCTCAATCCCCTTTGGGGGCGATGCATCCCAATATCTCGCCAGGCAGCGATAAGTTTCGTCTGGCTATAAACTTTGCACAGCGCCAGTTCTAATGCCTCAAGCGAGGCTAAACCCAATTTGTAGGCCACTGAGTTGTGTAAACAGCTACCACTGCACAACTCAATAAAAACGGATACACTTTTAATAGTTCTTGCACTCTGTCATGTTTTGTTGTGAAGAAAGTAAAACATCAGCTGTGTTTCTTTTTATTCGTATATGGGATGTGGGCATTGCAGGCAAGGCCAGCACTTATTTCCATCCCTAATTGCCCTTGAGAAGGTGGTGGTGAGCCACCTTCTTGAACTGCTGCAGTCCATGTGGTGAAGGTTCTCCTACAGTGCTGTTAGGGAGTTCCAGGATTTTGGCCCAGCGACGATGAAGGATCGGCGAGATACTTCCAAGTCAGGATAGTGTGTGACTTGGAGGGGAACTTTGAAGTGATGGTGTTCCCATGCGCCTGCTGCCCTTGTCCTTCTAGGTGGAAGAGTTCGCGGGTTTGGGAGGTGTTGCTGAAGAAGCCTTGGTGAGTTGCTGCAGTGCATCTTGTAGATGGTACACACTGCAGCCACGGTACGCTGGTGGTGGAGGGAGTGAATGTTTAAGGTGGTGGATGGGGTGCCAATCAAGTGGGCTGCATTGTCCTGGATGGAGTCGAGCTTCTTGAGTGTTGTTGGAGCTGCACTCATCCAGGCAAGTGGAGAGTATTGCATCACACTCCTGACTTGTGCCTTGTAGATGGTGGAAAGGCTATTCAAAAGAAACAACAGCTGTAGCCATGTACAAAAATGAACAAGTAAAGCTAATGGTGGTTCATTGAAAGTAAGCATGTCCAGTAGAAAGTAGTAGTGCCCGATTGCAGGATGCACTGGAAGAAATGGGGAACGAGACCCTCACATAACCAACCTCCCTGGATGCCGTAGCGAGTCAGCTGTACTCCATTGTCTTCCACCAATCGCAGCTGCCCCTTACCCAAGTCCAAGGTGTGGCCTCTGTCCATTGCAACACTGTCCAGCATTTAACTATTAATTTGCAGGCCTTCTATGAGCATTTTGTAGGATCCGCACTGACATCGCTACACATTTTAAGCATTGCATTACAGACTTAATGGCTGGTTAGTGAGGGCTCATTGTATCTTCTTACCACTTGGGTACAGGGGTTCTGCAAAGGAGCGATGGTTGCACCATATAGCACCATTGCTTTAAGCGACCAGACATACTTTCTTCCCCCTTTAAAGAGCTGCGTCACCTTTGATTACCTTAAAGTGAAAGCCATGTGGAAACTTGCATTGAGGTGCAGTATTGCCGGAGGTGTTAGGGAATGAATGTTCTTACTTATAAGTTTATAAGTAATCCCTGAAGATAATAGTGTTCAACAACATTTATTGACCTCTGATAAAAATGAATTACTGGAGAATTCACATGTTACAGTTCAAGGCGAGTGGCTGGCCAGGCCTTATCAAATTCTGAAGAATCTGTTCTAGCACCCAGCTTTTAAACCTTTTGTTCACTCTGGCTACATGAGAATCCGTATGTTTCCACATGACCTCATCCAATTAGCTGCTATAACATCAGTTTAAACAAGAATCACACCCCAAGCCTTCACCTTGACTGAGCTGTCAAGCAAATTATTCAACTGGAGACAGTTACAGGGACCCAAGGCTCTCTTACGAGTGAGTTATCACTTGCCTTGCACAGTTGTGTCCTTAGAGAAGTTAATCCCTAGGGGGAATCTGTAAATTACCCAAGTCGTGTTTACATATATACATAGGATTAGGATTTATTTAATCTCATATGATTAAGGTTTTTGCTTTATTTTTACTTATAACTGGCTTGTGAATTTGTACTGAAGCTAGAAACAATAAAATGTGTAATATTGTTCATTCCCAGGATGCTTTACGGTTTAATGTGTTAGGGTACAATTTAACTGCTGTACTGTTTAGTTTCTGCTGAAAGTGCAGGATGTTTTATTCATGCCTGTTAACTTCTTTTTGTGGCTACATTGTGAAACAAGTTATCCAAGACAGTCTTGAGATATGAAGTGGGACAATAGGCCAGGATGGTAAACAAGTTGGCATCTTGTGTTTTGTAGGAACTATCTCATTTCTGGGATTCTTGTTCACAACAACACTTGTCATGCGATAATGAAACAGCAAGGAGAGTGTGCATGAGTAGTGACCTAAAAGATCATGAGCTTTCCTTGACAATTTGTAGAGAGAGTCAGGATCGAAAAGATTAATGAACGTTATGTCTCTATGAGGAAAAAAATGGGGACGTTTCTCTGTATGTCTACTGTTTAAAGACATTGGGCTGGATTTTCATTGAGGAGTCGGGTAGGAGGCGGGACTACAACTTTCTGGGTTGTAGTCCCGCCTCCATCGAGTTCGAGCCAACCCACGCGATTTTGACTTGATTGATCTTGTTGAGCCCGCCCAGCGGGCTCAGCAGGCCAATTAAGGGCAACCCAGCATCAGGTGATGTCACAGATTGATATTTCATCTGTCTAGACCTTTTGACAGATGAAATATTAGCATTCAACAGCTGTTTGAAGTTGTCAAACACTGACAATCTGTACTCCAAGTTAATTCCTTCCTCTCAGAGTGACTTAGAGATCTCAACAGAACAGAAAGCAGAATGCTGCAATTTTTGATGGATCGCTGCCATTCTGCTTTCTGTGCCGGTGAGATGAGGGACTCCCGAGACCTGAAGGAAGGAAGGCCGTAAAGGTAAGTACATGTAAGTACAACTTCTTTAAACACTTTAAACACAACAAACAAACGTACCTTAGCACTCATGCACCCATCACTCACCTGAACACCGGACATCTCGATCCCTCCAAGCCTTTCATCCCGATGGCCCACCTCGCTAACTTGGCGTGATTTGGAGCCGTCAGGAATCCCACACTTCAGGGATGAAAATAGGGATTATGCTAAAAACTGCCTGTTAGCTACCTGTTAACAGGCAGTTAATTGGCACTAATCCCCTTCCCGCCTCGGGGAGATGTGTCCAGTGCGGGTCGGGTACCCGCCTCCTTTGAAACTGGCATGGAGGCGGATTAGGGCAGGATGGATTCGTGCCCCACGATTTTGGGATTTTAACCCACCACACGGCTCCAATCCCACCTCCACAGCCCAATGACAATTCTGCCCATTGTGTGTATCTGGACACAATGGCCGTGATTTCCGCAACCTCAGCGGGTCCGGTTTGGCTGGGGTCGGTGGCGGGGTGCGACCCCGCTGCTGGCTCCAGCCCACTGTTCAAAGTGATCTTACGCTGATTGGGCTTGTTAAGCAGGCCCACCACATGTTTGGCCAATTGAAGAAAGCGGATCTGAGGACGTCACTTGATGGCAGGTCATCAGCCAGTTTCCTTAAAGGGACCATGCACAAATTGATTTTGACAGTTGTACTGTCAGTATGCTACAGAATTGAGGTGCTGCAAACACTGACAAGCACTGCACAGAGGCACACGGCTGCACCCAGGATCTCCCTTAACTCCCTCCATATGCTTATGGAGGGAGTCAAAGCATGCAGGGAGGTTCTCTTCCCTTCCCATGGGTGGAAGAGACATCCCCAGTAGATCAACGCAGCCTGGTTGCACATTGCACAGGAGGACACAAGCAGTGACACAAATCTTTCAATGATTTCAGCAGATCATGAAACATTACTGCAAAGCCACACTCAACCTCATCCTGCTGTCCCACTCATCCCATCCCCACCACACTGCCTTCCCTACCCTACTTCGGCACATCCTTACTCACACCAACTTACCTTGCACCTCCACCCATCACTCTCTATCTACATTATCACTTCCCCATCTCACTAGCCACTGCTCACACTCACCCAGGATGGTGTGTTGCCTCCCTGGTGCAAGGGTCAAGGATGTCTCGGAGTGGCTGCAGGGCATTCTGGAGGGGGAGGGTGAACAGCCAGTTGTCGTGGTGCATATAGGTACCAATGATATAGGTAAAAACCGGGATGAGGTCCTAAAAGCTGAATATAGGGAGTTAGGAGGTAAATTAAAAAATAGGACCTCAAAAGGTAGTAATCTCAGGATTGCTACCAGTGCCACGTGCTAGTCAGAGTAGAAATAGAAGGATATTTCAGATCAATACATGGCTAGTGGAATGGTGCAAGGGGGAGGGATTCAAATTCCTTGGCCATTGGAACTGGTTCTGGGGCAGGTGGGACCAGTACAAAACGGATGGTTTGCACCTGGGCAGGGCCAGGACTGATGTCCTAGGGGGAGTGTTTACTAATGCTCTGGGGGAGGGTTTAAACTAAAATGGCAGGGGGTTGGGAACCTGAGCGGGGAAACAGAGGAAAGGGAAACAAGGATAAAAGCAAAAGAAAGGAAGGGGAAAAACAAAAAAGTGACAGGCAGAGAAATCAAGGGTTTAAATCAAACATGGCCACAGTAAATAATAATTCTAAAAGATCTAAGAGCGTTAAAAAAACAAGCCTGAAGGCTTTGTGTCTTAATGCAAGGAGCATTCGTAATAAGGTGGATGAATTAGCTGCACAAATAGAGGTAAACGAATATGATATGAGTGGGATTACGGAAACATGGCTCCAGGGTGGCCAAGGCTGGGAACTCAACATCCAGGGGTTTTCAATATTCAGGAAAGATAGGCAGAAAGGAAAAGGAGGTGGTGTAGCATTGCTGGTTAAAGAGGGGATTAACACAATTGAAAGGAAGGATATTAGCTCTGATGATGTGGAATCTGTATCGGTAGAACAGAGAAATACCAAGGGGCAGAAAACATTAGTGGGATTGGTATATAGACCTCCAAACAGTAATGCGGAGGTCAGGGATGGCATTAAAAGGGAAATTAGAGAAGCGTGCAATAAGGGCACAGCACTTATCATGGGTGACTTTAATCTACATATAGATTGGGCCAACCAAATTAGTAATAATAGTGTGGAGGAGGAATTCCGGGAGTGTATACGGGATGGTTACCTGGACCAATATGTCGAGGAACCAAGTAGAGATCAGGCCATTTAGACTGGATATTATGTAATAAGAAAGGATTAATTAGCAATCTTGTTGTGCGAGGCCCCTTGGGTCAGAGCGATCATAATATAATAGAATTCTTCATTAAGATGGAGAGTGAAATAGTTGACTCAGAGACTAGGGTCTTGAATTTAAATAAAGGAGACTACAATGGTATGAGGTGCGAGTTGGGTAGGATTGATTGGGGAATGTCACTCAAAGGGTTGACGGTGGATGGGCAATGGCAAACATTCAAAGATCGCATGGATTAACTACAGAATTTGTTCATCCCAGTTTGGCATAAAAATAAAACAAAAAAGGTGACTCAACCATGGCTAACAAGGGAAATTATGGATAGCATAAGATCCAAGAAGAGGACATATAAATTGGCCAGAAAAAGCAGTAAACCTGAGGATTGGGAGCAGTTTAGGATCCAACAAAGGAGGAAAAAGGGATTAATTAAGAGGGGGAAAATAGAGTATGAGAGTAAGCTTGCAGGGAACATAAAAACTGACTGTAAAAGCTTTTGTGAAGAGAAAAAGATTGGTGAAGTCAAGCGTAGGTCCCTTGCAGTCAGAATCAGGGGAATTTATAATGGGGAACAAAGAAATGGCATCAATTAAATACATACTTTGGTTCTGTCTTCACAAAGGAGGACACAAATAACCTCCCAAAGATGTCGGGGAACAAAGGATCTAATGAAAGGGAGGAACTGATAGGAATCAGTATTTGTAGGGAAATGGTGTTAGGGAAATTGATGGGATTGTGGGCCGATAAATCCCCAGGGCCTGATAATCTACATCCTAGGGTACTTAAGGAAGTGGCCCTAGAAATAGTAGATGCATTGCTGGTCATCTTCCAAAATTCGATAAACTTGGAACAGTACCCATGGATTGGCGGGTAGCTAATGTTACCCCACTGTTCAAAAAGGGTGGTAGAGAGAAAACGGGGAATTACAGACCGGTAAGCCTGACATCGGTAGTGGGGAAAATGCTAGAGTCCATTTTAAAGGATGTAATAGCAGAGCACTTGGAAAAAAGTGACCAGATCGGACAAAGTTAACATGGCTTTACAAAAGGTAAATTGTGCTTGACTAACCTACTGGAATTTTTTGAGGATGCAACTGGTATAATAGATAAGGGAGAACCAGTGGACGTGGTGTATTTGGATTTTCAAAAGGCTTTCGATAAGGTCCCGCATAAGAGATTAGCGTGTAAAGTTAAGGCACATGGGATTGGGGGCAAGGTATTGACTTGGATAGAGAACTGGTTGGCAGACAGGAAGCAAAGAGTTGGAATAAATGGGTCTTTTTCCGAGTGGCAGGCAGTGACTAGTGGGGTACCGCAGGGATAGGTCCTTGGACCCCAGCTATTCACAATATATGTTAATGATCTGGACGAGGGAACTAGATGTAATATCTCCAAGTTTGCAGATGACACAAAGCTAGGTGGGTGTGTGTGCTGTGAGGAGGATGTCGAGAAACTCCAGTATGATTTGGACAGGTTGGGTGATTGGGCAGAAGCATGGCAGATGCAATATGTGGATAAATGCGAGGTTATCTACTTTGGTGTCAAAAACAGGAAGGAAGATTATTATCTAAATGGCAATAGATTAGGAGAACGGGAAGTGCAATGAGACCTGGGCTTCCTTGTGCACCAGTCGCTGAAAGTAAGCATGCAGGTGCAGCAGGCGGTTAAGGCGGCAAATGGTATGTTGGCCTTCGTAGCGAAAGGGTTTGAGTACAGGAACAAGGATGTCTTGCTGCAGTTGTACAGGGCCTTGGTGAGGCCACATCTTGAGTACTGTGTGCAGTTTTGGTCGCCTTATCTGAGGAAGGATATTCTTGCCATGGAAGGAGTGCAGCGAAGATTCACCATGTTGATACCTGGGATGGCAGGAATGACATATCAGAAGAGATTGGGTCGATTGGGCCTGTACTCGCTGGAGTTTAGAAGAATGAGAGGGGATCTCATCGAAACTTATAAAATTCTACAGGACTAGACAGACTAGATGCAGGAAGGATGTTCCCAATGGTCGGGGAGTCCAGAACCAGGGGTCACAGTCTAAGGATAAGGCGTAAACCATTTAGGACAGAGATGAAGAGGAATTTCTTCACCCAGAGAGTGGTGAACCTGTGGAGTTCTCTGCCAAAGAAGGCAGTAGAGGCCAATTAATTAAATATATTCAAGAAGGAGTTTGATATATTTCTTAAGGCTAAAGGGATGAAGGGATCTGGAGAGAAGGCAGGAACAGGGTACTGAATTTGGATGATCAGCCATGATCTCATTGAATGGCGGAGCAGGCTCGAGGGGCCGAATGGCCTACTCCTGCTCCTATCTTCTATGTTTATATGTTTCTACCCTTATCTTACTGCAAGCATACCAACTAACAACACACAAGGGTAGGCACTTGGGTGGTTTAGCAGTTTCTGTTAATGTGCTGTCAAACATTGAAATCTTTATTTTCAACACTTTGCATTCTTGGACAGATTTGTGTGCACCTTTGGAAGTGGCTTAATGAGTTGCAGTGAATGGTGAGGAAAGGAATGTCTTGGGAATTGTGGGGATGCTTTATGCTGTTGGTGTGGGTTGGTGCCAACCTGGCGCATCATGTGGCAGCCAGGGTGTACAGTGTCAAGTGAAGTAAATGTGGCCATGAGGAGGCCATCCCTGGCGTCCTGGACAGCAACGTGGTTTGGTGCTGATGCCTTGTGTCCTGTGCAGCTTCAAGTGATCGCTGAGAAGGTTGGTGTTGTTGTTGGTGCTGCTGGTGTGCCTGGTGCTGCTGGTATTGTGGCTGATTGTGGTGGTATTCTGAGGACCAATGTAGATAGTTTCAAGGGCACCAATGCTGATGGAATAGATGGCAGGTGAGGTTGGGATGACAGAAGCGATCTGTCAATGGTGAGAGAGGTTGTTCCAATGAGGTGACACTGTATACACAATTTGCTACAAACACTTGCAAGCTGCATAAAGATCAATCTGTCTTCCAAATGCAGTAAGCAACAGCTTCTAACCTTGGAAAGTGAACAGCTGTGATATGGGAGCTTTTATAGACTATTTGCAGCTGTCAAGTTAAGAAATTATCCCATGGTGACACAACTCCCGACCTCCTTACTTGACGTGATCTCCAAGCAGCGGGGAAACCATGGGCAAACTCTTAAAATCTAAAGGTGAGCTTAAAATAGTTTTTAACTACCTGTTAACAAGCTCTTAATCATCTAAATTGCCTCCCCCGCTACTTGGTATCGGGTCTGTTCAGCGATGGCAGACCCAACATCTGGGAAACTAGCATGGCAGCAGGTTGACAGCAGTTTCCCTACCCGCTATCAAAAAAAGCAATTCCCACCCGACCCACCACCAAATACGCCAGCTGACCCCCCAACAATTCCCACCAATTAAAGGATTATGTTGCAACCATATATTGGTTTGTCAAAATTAAATTTTTTTACACATCTATGAGATTTCAAGAAAGCTTATAGCTGAATGCTTATATTAAGGCCCTGATTTTAACTACAGGTGGATTCCCCACTAAGACCTGAGTTAAAATTACAGTCGGGTCTCTGATGTAATCGGGCTACAACATGCATATGTAAAGTAAGACCCTATTGGTTCCAGGCACGTGTCCTTGCTGCCTGCTCAGGTTAAAATTGCAGATGTTGTGATCACGGCGGCTTTCGGACAGCTAAGAACTTTGGCGAATTTAACCACCCACCCGCCAGGCTTGTGCTGAGCGAGTTGGATTAAAACCATCCCGAACATGGTAACTTTTAATTGCCACTGAACATTGAAGCTTACTTAACAGGCAAAACCTTAAAGTTAAAAAAATTAATATGAAAGAAATCAATAATAACCCATTTCTTACACGGGCCACATAACATTTATACTTTGATGGAAAAATGGCCCTTCCTATCTTGGTATACCATAGAGCTGTTGATGGGTGGAATATATCTACACAAATGCAGTTAATGATATCCTGTATTATGGGGAAGCTAGCAATTTTGGGGGGGAAATGACTGCCCCTGCTCGAGCCGTGTGGATTGTATGTGGATTCACTTATCCACTCAATAACAATAGAGTGCCAAAAATACAGCTGCTACCTAAGATGTTTCTATTGGGAGGACAGTCCCTGTGAAGAGGACAGGAAAAAGAGCTTGCATTTATATAACACCTTTCAGAACCTCAGGGTGTTCCAATACACCTTACAGGCAATGAAGTACTTTTGAAGTGTAGTCACTGTTGTAATGTAGGAAATGTGACAGCCAGCCAATTTGCACACAGCAAGGTCCCACAAACAGTAATAAGATCATAACCAGATAATCTGTTTGAGTGATGGTCCTTTAGGGATAAATATTGGTTAAGATACCAAAAAGAACTCTTTTTGAGTCATGCTATTGAAACTCTTGGCCTCAGTTTAACATCTCATCTGAAAGACAGCAGCTCCGGCAGTGCTGCACTCTCCCAGTAGTGCACCGGAGTGTCAGCCTGGATTACGTGCTCAGGTTTCTGGAGTGGGACTTGAACCCACAACCTTCTAACCAAAAAGGCAAAAGTACTACCCACTGAGCCAAGGCTGATAGTTGAGATCAGGATGACATTCAATATCACAGATGGTGAATTGCAGATGTTCACTGTCCATGTAGGTTTTAGTAGACGCTAGTAGAGTATGTACTGTGTCTCCAGTACCCGACAATGGCCACAGCACCTATGTTTTTGGCAAAACCCACCCCTACCACACCTAGCCCAGTACTATTCACTCTGTCACTTCTGCAATGATATTTAAAATCTTTGTTAAGCTCACTAATACCAGGTCTGACGCAAAATGAAATATTAATTTTCCAATCACCCTCCACAGTTGCTTAATCTTGCATAGTTTTAATAATTGGCCTTACAAAATAAAGATTAAGTTTTGTCGAACTTTTCTCTCATGTTTAATGATCCAATTTTGGAGGTGTAAAAATCTTCTGATCAGCATTAAACATGGTTGAACAATCTACCAATATTACATCAATTTACACCTACCTACTTCGTTGCAAAAAATATAGCTCCTAGTGTTATGAAACATCTAATAAACTAAACTTTGGACAAAATATCAATCTCCTCTTACCAAACACAAGTTACCTAAAGCCACCTTCTCAATCCAGTTTCTAGGGTACAGTCCTGGTCGGGGGAAATGCAGGGAAATCTGAGGGGGAGCCCTAAGAATTCCTTGTGGGGTGCGGAGGAGCACTACTGTTCCTCCTGGCCCACAAAGAAACAGAAAAAAAATTCACTCACCTTTCTGGGCCTATTCTGACCCCAGGCTCCTCTTGTCACTAGGTTGGTCTAGCGGGGAAGCCACAACAGCTTCTCCTGCCTAGGCCTCTATTTAGATTGCCGTTAGGCCCCGATAATGCCATCGGAGCCCGATCTGCATATTTAAAGAACCTCCCGGCAGGTGTCCATCTTGCTTGCTGAAAGAGCAGGTTAAAATTGGAGGATGGGTGGGGGGGGGAGGTGACGGAGTCAATGCGGCCATTTTAACTGCCCACTCACCCAGCTTCCACCAAGCAGGCTGGGTTAAAATAGCACTTACTTGTGCCTGAAGTGGAAAGTTTTTTTGTCCCTAATCATTAATCCTCACATTGCTGAGCACAAAATAAATATTTTTTTGTTGTTGTTGCTATTTTTCCTCCCTATTCTTCTGAAGGCCGACCTTTACTGGGGTACAATTCCTCACAAGTAGGCAGCACTTTAATACTTATGGGCATTCTTCACATGCTAACATGCAAACAATGAGTGTCAGCAGCCATCCTCACATGGCAACCACTGCCACACATTTTCCTGGATCGCAATCAGGAGCAGGAACAGTGAGTGATTTATTTTCCCTCCTCTCCTTAACCTCGGGGCACTGAGAACAATTGTAGCATTCTTGCTACAGTCCTGGCTGAAGTCAGCTAATTTAGCCTAGGCTAAGAATAGAATCTGAGACCTTTTGGTCTCAAGCTACATCAGGCAGTGTTTTCACTCACCAGGCCTTCAATGTAGGCCCCAAACCAAGCATTGTAAATCTAGTTCTGCACAGCAACAATTTTCTTCCGGACAGTTTCCTACCCATCTATTTATAATACCTAACAATTTCAACATGTTGGCGATGAACAAAAGAAAATGTAGCCATTGTAGAAAATACAATGAAATAATTTTTACCCAAATGTACCTTTAAAGAAGGCAGAGGGTGATGGTCGAAGGTTGTTTTTGTGACTGGAAGCCTGTGGCCAGTGGGGTACCACAGGGATCGGTGCTGGGTCCCTTGCTGTTTGTGGTCTACATTAATGACTTGGATATGAATGTAAAGGGTATGATCAGTAAGTTCGCGGATGATACAAAAATTGGTAGGGTGGTAAATAGCGAGGAGGGTAGCCTCAGTCTGCAGGACGATATAGATGGGTTGGTCAGATGGGCGGAACAGTGGCAAATGGAATTTAACCCGGAAAAGTGCGAGGTGATGCACTTTGGGGGGACTAACAAGGCAAAGGAATACACAATGAATGGAAAGACCCTAGGCAAGACGGAGGGTCAGAGGGATCTGGGTGTGCAAGTACACAGATCCCTGAAGGCGGCGGAACAGGTGGATAAGGTGGTAAAAAAGGCATATGGGATACTTGCCTTCATTAGCCGAGGCATTGAATATAAGAGCAAGGAGGTTATGATGGAGCTGTATAAAACACTGGTTAGGCCACAGCTGGAATATTGTGTGCAGTTCTGGTCGCCACACTACAGGAAGGATGTGATCGCGTTAGAGAGGGTGCAGAGGAGGTTCACCAGGATGTTACCAGGGCTGGAGCGCTTCAGCTATGAAGAGAGACTGGGCAGGTTGGGTTTGTTTTCCTTGGAGCTGAGGAGGCTGAGGGGGGACATGATTGAGGTGTACAAAATTATGAGGGGCATAGATAGGATGGATGCTGAGGAGCTTTTTCCCTTAGTAGAGGGCCTTAGTAGAGGGGTCGATAACTAGGGGGCATAGATTCAAGGTAAAGGGCGGGAGGTTTAGAGGGGATTTGAGAAAGAACTTTTTCACCCAGAGGGGTGGTTGGAGTCTGGAACTCACTGCCTGAAAGGGTTGTGGAGGCAGAAACCCTCACAACATTTAAGAAGCATTTGGATGTGCACTTGAAATGCCATAGCATACAAGGCTTACGGGCCAAAATGCTGGAATATGGGATTAGATTAGACAGGGCTTGATGGCCGGCGCGGACACGATGGGCCGAAGGGCCTCTATATCCGTGCTGTATTACTCTCTCTATGACTCTATGACTCTAAACCTGTGTCTTAGCACCTCAGCGTCCCCACAAGCTCTATAAACTAAAGCTGGAATGAAGTTTAAGCAAACTGCATTTTCTTCATTTGAATTTTATTGTAATTTTCACATGCCTCATCTGATAACCACCAAATGTGAACAAGAGACTTCAACTCTATCATTTTTAATTATTTAGCACTTGTGTTGATAGAGTGCAGTAATTTGCATGCACAAACTGAGCTATGATTAGCTGAAGCACAATGATCACTCTTTTTCTTTTCTTTTTGTAGTCACCTAGAGGGAATGCTGGAATTTGTTACACAGATCACAATCCGTACTGATTTCTAGCTGGTTCTCTTCCTGAGGTTTGACTTTTTAAAGAATATATATCTATATATATATATACTAGCTGGAGTGCCCGGCGATGCCGAGGCTTTTTCGAGGGCATGTTGTTGTTGGAAGAGAGAGAGAGAGCGACTGGGGGGGGGGGGGGGGGGAAAGAGAGAGAGTGACTGGGGGGAAGTGAGAGAGCGACTGGGGGGGGAAGAGAGAGAGCGACTGGGGGGGAAGAGAGAGAGCGACTGGGGGGGAAGAGAGAGAGCGACTGGGGGGGGAAGAGAGAGAGCGACTGGGGGGGAAGAGAGAGAGCGACTGGGGGGGGAAGAGAGAGAGCGACTGGGGGGGAAGAGAGAGAGCGACTGGGGGGGGGAAGAGAGAGAGCGACTGGGGGGAAGAGAGAGAGCGACTGGGGGGAAGAGAGAGAGCGACTGGGGGGGAAGAGAGAGAGCGACGGGGGGGGGGAAGAGAGAGAGCGACTGGGGGGGGGGGAAGAGAGAGAGCGACTGGGGGGGGGAAGAGAGAGAAGGCGAACTGGGGGGGGGGAAGAGAGAGAGCGACTGGGGGGGGAAGAGAGAGAGCGACTGGGGGGGGAAGAGAGAGAGCGACTTGGGGGGGGGAAGAGAGAGAGCGACTGGGGGGGGAAGAGAGAGAGCAACTGGGGGGGGGAAGAGAGAGAGCAACTGGGGGGGGGAAGAGAGAGCGCGAATGGGGGGGGGAAGAGAGAGCGCGACGGGGGGGGGGGGGAAGGTGGCCCGATGGACCCCTCTGCGAAGGAAGGAAGAAGGTAAGCTCTCCCTCCCTGTCCCATCCCCTCACTCTTTCCCTCCCTCACCCTCTCTCTCCCTCCCCCGTCTCTCCCCTGCTTTACTCTCCATCCCCCCTCTCCTCACGCTCTCCCTCCCTCACCCTCTCTCCCTCCCCGTCTCTTCCCCGCTTTACTCTCCCTCCCTCTCCCCTCCCCCTACCCTCTCTCCTCGCTTCCCTCCTCCCACCCTCTCGCTCCCCCTGCCCCCACCCTCTCTCTCCCTTCCCCCCACCCTCTCTCACTCCCTTCCCCCCACCCCTCTCTCGCTTCCCTTCCCCCCACCCTCTCTCTCTCCCTCCCTTCCCCCCCCACCCTCTCTCTCTCCCCTCCCCAACCCTCTCTCTCTCTCCCCTCACCCCACCCTCTCTCTCTCCCCTCCACTCCTCCCTCTTCCCCCCTCCCTCTCACCACCTCCCTACCCCCTCCTCCTCCGCTCCAATCCCTCTTTCCGCCCCGGGGCCCGGGCCTTGGCACCTGGATGAACGCGTTCCCTTGGACGCTTTTGGCGGCCTCCGGGCCGTCACCCTGATGCCGTTGGCCGAGGCGAACACCCGCAAAGACATGGCCCAGCCGAGTCCAGCGCCCCGGTCAGCTCGAGGTCCGCAGCCGCTGTTCGGCCGCAGGCCACAAAGCACCCGAGCCCAGCGCCGGCGATGGCTCCACGGTGCTCCGTGCCGCCCCACGCACTGACATGGCCTCGCCCTCCCGAGCTGGCTTGAAGAGCGCCGATTGCGGCTGTGAGAGACGGCCGGTGGGCCCCGGTTGCCGGGGTAACCCCTTCCCGCTCTCCAAGCCCCGCCCGAGATCGGCACTCCTGAGAGCCCCGCCCGAGCCAAGCGGGGAACAGAGAGAGACGCCGCGTTTCAGCTGCTCCTGCTGCGCGCGCACCCTTTACTAAGGTAGCGGCGCTTCGGCTGAGGCCCGCCCCTCCAGCCTTCACAAAAATGGCGGCGATCAGGGGGCCACTTGTTGACCGGGGCCGGGAGGTGCCTAGCTCGGGCGTGGGTGCGGAGGAGAGGCCGAGGCTTCGAGGCCTACCTGGAAAAACGGGGAAAGGTAGGAAAATTAATGAGATTAGATAAAAGATTTGGAAAGTAATTAACTTTTTTTTAAAAACTATGTGTTTTAAAAGCAATGTTATTTGAAAGACGCAGAAAGCGGGAAAAAGAAAGAAAAGTTTGGAATCAAGATGGCGATGACTCTCCTCGGTTCAGAACGATAAGGCCTGCCCACACACTCACCGATTGGTCGACCGTCAGGTCACCAAAGCGTAGGGTTGGTCAATCGTACTGTCACTTGACCGTAGGAGGGCCCAGCCGCATGCGCCAGGAACCCGGCGTACGATTGGTCGACCTCGAGGTCACTCTGTCACTAATGAGTGGATAATGAGATGCTAATGAGTGGAATGTTGAATGTTTTTTCGGATACCCGCGGGCGCGATTTTTGTCCAGCCGAAACGTAAATACACTTACCACCGTTTCGGAATGGTAAGCTTTCTTTCGACGTAATGCACGCGTAGGTACGCTCTATAACTTTCGAGCGCATAGCCGGACAGACGCACACGTGAGGACAGACAGACAGACAGACAGACATATCCGTTTATATATATATATAGACTAGCTGGAGTGCCCGGCGGTGCCGAGGCTTTTTCGAGGGCATGTTGTTGTTGGAAGAGAGAGAGCGACTGGGGGGGAAGAGAGAGAGGAGAGCGACCGGGGTGGAAGAGAGAGAGAGAGCGACCGGGGGGGGAAGAGAGAGAGAGAGCGACCCGGGGGGGAAGAGAGAGAGAGAGAGAGCGACCGGGGGTGGGGGGGGGAAGAGAGAGAGCGACTGGGGGGGGGGAAAAGAGAGAGAGAGAGTGACTGGGGGGGAAGAGAGAGAGAGAGAGAGAGAGAGAGAGAATTCTGGTAAAAGTATGCTCCGGACTCAAAGGAAAACAGTAAACAATGCATGCAGGGCGGAACTAGGCCAATATCCATTAATAATCACTATCCAAAAAAGAGCCACCAATTTGGAATCACCTACAAATGAGCAATCCCCAATGCTATCACTACGACGCCTGAAATGCCAAGAGCTGACCATAAAGAAGAATACCCTCAGTCAACTAGTCCTGGGACTCAGTGAAGTAACTACTAACAATACTAACAATAACCAGCCCCAGGACAGTGACAGGGTAACACAAAAGAATTCTGACCAACACAATCGTCGCTAAGCAAAAGGAAAAATATCTGACATATTGGGCAGAAACAACAAAAACCCAAAGCAAACTCAATTGCTACTTGGCCCTAAACAGACAATACAACATAGCTGATTACCTGACCATGGTAAAGGATAACAAACTGAGAAAAACCTTGACAAGGTACAGACTTAGCGAACATAGCCTAGCGATCGAAAAAGGCAGACACAGGCAGACCAGGCTGCCAAGAGAGGACAGGATATGCTCTCACTGCAGTCAGGGAGTGGTGGAGACAGAGATGCACTTCCTCACAGCTTGTGGAAAATATCAGGGCATATGGATTTGTGA
>NC_140987.1:277253792-277543161 GCF_052327205.1 Somniosus microcephalus
GCCCCATGCACTGACATGGCCCCGCCCTCCCGAGCTGGCTTGAAGAGCGCCGATTGCGGCTGTGAGAGACGGCCGGCGGGCCCGGTTGCCGGGGTAACCCTTCCCGCTCTCCAAGCCCCGCCCGAGATCAGCACTCCCGAGCCGAGCGGGGAACAGAGAGAGATGCTGCTTCTCAGCTGCTCCTGCTGCGCGCGCACCCTTTACTAAGGTAGCGGCGCTCGGCTGAGGCCCGCCCCTCCAGCCTTCACAAAGATGGCGGCGATCAGGGGCCGCTTGTTGACTGGGGCCGGGAGGTGCCTAGCTCGGGCGTGGGTGCGGAGGAGAGGCCGAGGCTTCGAGGCCTACCTGGAAAAATGGGGAAAGGTAGGAAAAATTAATGAGATTAGATAAAAGATTTAGAAAGTAATTAACTTTTTTAAAACAATATATGTTTTAAAAGCAACGTTTTTTTTGAAAGACGCAGAAAGCGGGAAAAAGAAAAGGAAAAGTTTGGAATCAAGATGGCGGCGACTCACCTCGGTTCAGAACGATAAGGCCCGCCCACACACGCACACAGATTGGCTTTGCCAGGGCTGTTTTGGGCCGGGCGGTTTAAATCGAGTGCGAGGCTTTGGGGCCTCTCTGTGTCCCTCTGTGAATCTGCTGCCGGGCAACATTTTAAATCGAGTCCCAGGCTTTTGGGCCCTGTCTGTGTTCCTCTCTCAATCTGCTGCCAGGCAACATTTCTACCTTTTAATACCTTGAAAGATGAATGTGAATGTACTTATAAAACGTTTTTGGTAAATCTTATGTTATTTTTAAAAGAGATACTAACTTTTTCAAAGCTGGATGATCAAAGTAGTTTGAGCTGGAAGCAGTGAAACAATGGCTGCCACATCCCTGAGATGAAAACGATTAGTCCCGCCCCCACACACACACCGATTGGACAACGATCAGGGGACTGTACTGTAGGATTGGTCAATCGTGACGGCACAGGATTGGTGGAACCTTGATGTCAGTCAATCAATGCTAAGTAGCAGATAATGAGTTTAATTTTGAAGGTTTTTTGCATAAGGCGCGAACAATTTTCGTCCGACCGAAAAGTAAATACGCTTACGACCGTCCCGGAAGCGTAAGCTTTCTTTGGAGGTAACGCGCACGTAGGTACGCTCTATAACTTTCGAGCGCATAGCCGGACAGACGCACACGTGAGGACAGACAGACAGACAGATAGACAGACAGACAGAACGATCCGTTTATATATATAGGTATATATATATATACAATAAACAAACTTTGTTGAATCTAGCATGATATCTTATCCATCATATCTTATCCATTTTTATTTTATTCTTCAGTACCCTCTAACCCCAGTAGAGCTATCCTGCACTGGGCAGGTGACCATTCCATTTTATGAATCCTGCACAGTTGATGTCAGCTGTAAGTTGGACAACCAAGCATTCATCATTGTCTATGAGTATAAAGTTAGCACAAATGTCCTCAGGGACTAGGTCCAGGCTGCCAATAATCCTTCTGCTTGTCATTGTTGATAGCCTTTAGCTGTAGGTGTGAAGTTCGAGGGCTGATGACTCAGTCATGTGCTTTTTCTGGTGTCTATTTCAAAGCCGTTCCAATTCAGTGCCAACACTCTCAAAGGCGCACTCACCAACATTCCAATTTATCTTTGGCTTATACATTCCATTTTTCTTTTTCTATTAATTTAGCTCTGTATTCCCTGACTGTGGGTAGGGAGTTATGTAGCATTACATAGAATTTTACAGCAAAGAAACAGGCCATTCAACCCAATAAGTCTGTGTCAGTGTATATGGTCCACATGAGCGTCCTCCCACCATACTTCATCTCACCCTATCAGCATAACCCTCTATTCCTTTCTCCCTCATGTGTTTATCCAGCTTCCCTTAAATGCATCAAAGCTATTCGGCCTCGAATACTCCCATGTGTTGGCGAGTTCCACAATTCTCGCCACTCTCTGGGTAAAGAAGTTGATGTAGATAGATGCCATGCTTCTCATGCCAGTGCTTCTTTATAGTGTGCATTGAATCATCACAAATGTTTTTTTTTACATAGAATTGCATAGAAATTACAGCACAGAAATAGGCCATTTGGTTTATGCCTCACATGAGCCTGCTCCCACCCCACTTCATCTAACCCTATCAACATGTCTTTCTATTCGTTTCTCTCTCATATATTTATCTAGCTTCCCCTTCAATGAGTGTTGATAAATTTTCTGGGACATAGAGATCTCCCTCAGTCCCAGTACTCACCAAGGGCATGCATCCCAAGTTAACATACTACAAACAAAAGTTTGTAGGGTTCTCAAAATTCCCACATTTCCCAAGTTATTCAAAAAGGGATCCTGAAGGACAAGTTATTAAATAAGGGAACCCTGAAGGACAATGGCTTTTGGACTTTATGGCAAAGACCTGCAAGGTTAAAAGCAGGGCCCCACGCAGCATGTCAAGTTCAAAACTCAAAACTTGACATGCCCGGGCCTGTGGGAGACAGCATTGATTTGTTATTTCAAACCAGACAGCTGAAGGAGACAGAACACGCATTCTTCCCTTTAAAACAAATCAACTCAGGAAGAGGCTTAATCTTGCACAAACTTAAAACCCATCAAGACTATGCATATATAATCGCCTACAGTTCAAACTAGCTACCAAGCCAAGAAGACACCGATTTACATTATGCATAAACAAACACCATTTAACAACGGGACAACCGCCCAAAAACCAGTTAAGGTGAATGACTATAATAAGAACATAAGAAGTAGGAGCAGGAGTAGCCCATACGGCCCCTTGGGCCTGCTCCACCATTCTATAGGATCATGGCTGATCCAAATCTAGACTCACATCCACTTCCCTGCCCTCTCCCCGTAACCCCTAATTCCCTTATCTGCTTAACTGTCTATCTCCGTTTTAAATTTATTTAATGTCGCAGCTTCCACAGCTCTCTGAGGTAGCAAATTCCATAGATTTGCCACCCTCTGAGTGAAGAAGTTTCTCCTCATCTCAGTTTTGAAAGGGCAGCCCCTTATTCTAAGATTATGCCCACTAGTTCTAGTCTCACCCATCAGTGGAAACATCCTCACTGCATCCACCCGATCAAGCCCCCTCACAATCTTATATGTTTCGATAAGATCGCCTCTCATTCTTCTGAACTCCAATGAGTAGAGGCCCAAACTACTCAACCTTTCCTCATACGTCAACCCCCTCATCTCCGGAATCAACCGAGTGAACCTTCTCTGAACCGACTCGAGAGCAAGTATATCTTTTCTTAAATATGGAAACCAAAACTGCACGCAGTATTCCAGGTGTGGCCTCACCAATACCCTGCATAACTGCAGCAAGACTTCCCTGTTTTTTATTCCATCCCCCTTGCAATAAAAGCCAAGATTCCATTGGCCTTCCCGATCACCTTAACGAGCCAGCCAAAAATCAGACAAAGAACTAGTCCTGATTTGGCGTGCAGATAATGAACTCAAAAACAGTATAATTGTAGGCCCACCGGTAACCAAGGACAAGCAGGCACATGCTCGGAACCAATGATACTCAAAACTCAAGGAAGCAGGACACAGCTAGGCTCGCTGACAACACTCACAGAACCCTTCAGGCCACAGGGGCATCCAAGCCGGAAGGCTCACAGAACATCACGGCGAGGAGGCACGGTGGGGCAGGCTCGACCGAAGACGAACAGGCCGCAACTACAGCCTTACACAGAGACTGACCACGAGCACCGCAGTAACAAAGGGCCGGGTAAACCATACCTTCAGATCATTACCACTGCACAGTTAATGAACTAAGCCACTGCGACTGAGCCGACACCGAAGATCGCCAGCCGAACCCCAACCGCAACAAATACTCGACGACCAGACCACCACCAGAAGAACAAAACCCGAAGTTTTTCACTGTACAAGCTAAAGTACCCGACAAAAATGTTATTCCCTATCTCTAACGGAGAAAAGAAGGTACTTACCCAGACAAATCCACAACCGCGCCCTTACCGCATCTGCGAACTCCACCCAACTGAAGAATCTTCGCAGGTTGTAGGACAGGGACCACGTGGCGACGGCAGGCCCCAAAGGACACAAAGAGCAAACCCCAAAACGCAATCCACTTAATTGACAGGATTCGAACTGTCAAGAAACCGCTATTGGTGAGCATAATCCCTGGCTCTTGTATTGCAATTTAGTTAGGTGTTGGGGGTGGGAAAGGGTAGGGGGCTTATTAATGTGATTTCCCCTCATTATGCTGTGTGTTCCCCATTCTTAATTATGTGCACTTTTGTATGCCTGTAATCACTCCAGTAATTGAAGTGTCTAATTTTAAGTGTGTCTAAATAAAATACAGTTTTCTTGCACCAAACCAGTTGTCTACTCCAATTCTGTATCACCGCCTGTACCTAAGTTCGGTGTCTAGAACCCAGGGGTGTGGGAGCATTTTGAACTGCTCAAAAACAGTCAGGGGCAAAGCTGACTGCACACATCACCCCCTACAGAATGGCGACCACGGCAGGACTCCGGCAACAGGGGTGCGATACAGTAGACACTGATTCGGAAGAGCAAACTGTAATGGAAGAGAGGATTTCAAATTATGTGTTCAATAAGGTGAATATCACTAAGAAATGGATCACTCATCTGTTAAAAGCTGGGCGTCTGGTAGATGCTGCAGCTAAATGGACAGAAGGAAAGTATCATAAGAAATCCATAGAAAAAGCAGTCTGGCTGATGTGCTTCAAGAAACAGATCCAGCTTTTGGACAGGCTCGTTGAAGCACAGGCAGCGGAGATACGGGAGTCAGCCCTAGAAGCCCAAGCAAGGGCTCTAGCAGGGGAAAAGTTACTGGCAGGATTGCAGGCTCTGAACCAGGAAAGGGTGCAGTTACTGCAGGAGCATAAGGCCAGGCAGGACTATTACAGTGTCAGGTCACCGAGGCCAAGGGCAATGAGCTGAGGTTGCGGGAAAAGAATGCCCGCCTAGCGAGACAAGTAAGAGAGCAGGAGGAGAAAGTAAAAGACATAAAGGCAGCCTATAAGATAGCGAGCACATAGGGGTTTGAAGATGCAGATCATGGCCCCTGCCAGGAACAGATAGAGAATCTGAGCCTTGCCCTAAGGAAGGCAAAGTGCATGGTGTGCCTCATAAGCCCGAAGGCAGCCCAGGTGGATTGTACAGGGAACGAGGGGAGAATGGTTCAGACACCACTCATAGTGCCAAGGGACGACCCAGTTGAGGAACAGGAGGTCCCACGACCACCACTCGTAGCGCCAGGTTTCAGTGAGGTCTGGCAGCAAGGGGGGGGTGGAGTTAGGGGTAGAAGCTGAGGTGGAAAAAACACCGCGAGAGAGGCTGGGACCGGGGCCAATGTGTCCGGCCCGGCAGCGAAGGTTTGGCCCACCCACTGAGGACGGAGAGGAGGGGCCCCTCCAAAACCAGTTCGTAGTTCCCTACGGCACACAACAGCTTAGGGCCATGGTAAGCCATATACCAAAATTCGCAGAGAATGGGGACCTCTTGGTCCACTTCAGGGAAGTGGAACAGACAGCCAGCATCAACGAGTGCGATGATGCTGAACAGGCCAAAATGCTGCTATTCTCCCTGGAGAGTAAGCTCCTCCAGTCCCTCTCTGACCAGTGTAAGAAGGGACAGTGTGAGTATGGGGAGCTCAAGGAGGAAGTTCTTGAGGCCATGGGGATGATGAATCAGGGAAGTCCTTTCTCCCGGGTGGGGAAAACAGTGCAGCTCGCAGGGAAAACCCCGCAGGCTTTCGCGGACAGGTTGTGGCCAGTGTATAGCAGTGCCTGTAACTGGGGCACCTAACCAGGCTAAACTGGACCAGGATCAGCTGGCCCACTGGCTCTGTTGCCTGGTGGCAAACAGCTTGCCACAGGTCAGGGGCAAGGCAGAAATGTGGTTTGACCCAAAGCATCCCCTGACTACCGAAGAGACGGTGATCAGACAATTGACCGTAGCTTACCGGAATGGTAAGGGAATCGATGCATACGCACCTAAGGGGAAGGTGCATGAAATAAAACCCGGCCAGGGTAGGAAGGACTGGCATCAGGAAGGGAATAACCCTTCCAACACAAAGTTTAACTGTTACGGGTGTGGGAAGGATGGACACTGGAGGAAGGAGTGTAGAAATCCTTGGAAGGATAACAAGGGAAAGAATTCCTCAGCCCCAGCCCAAAAGACAGAGACAGGAATCCCTCCCGCCACGGTCGAGTCATTTTTGGACACAATGAGATCCCTATTGACTGGCCAAGGGAGGGTAGCAGCCACTTAAGGTGTGCTGACCCTATCCGCCCCACCCAACCCACAGCCCTGACTAGAACCAGCGCAGCCTGTCGACCTGTGTCCCCTTGAAAACGACGAGGGGAGCCGGCCCTGTGTTAAGATGCTGGTAGAGACGGTGCAGGGGAGATATTCGGTGGACACTGGAGCTTCCAGCACGGTGGTCCATTCGGAAGACTGACCAATTCACCCAGGTCTAACAAGGTCCCATTTAGCCTAATGGGATTCACAGGGAACAAGCAGGCTGGGGAAATGTCCAAACCTTTGGCCATAGATTTAGGATCCCTCCATACCACGTGGGAGGGTAACCAAAAGACCAACGAGATGGCCAAGCAGAGGGCTAGGGAAGGAAAGTCTTGGGACCCCTATCGGACAGGTTTGGTAGCCGCAATCCGGGACAAGGGAGGCACACAAGGGGTAGCTTTGGCCCCAGACCTAATGCAGGTCCAAGCCCAAGATCCCGTCTTTAAGGCCATCCTGGTAAGGAGAAAGAATGGGGAGCCCATAGAAGGCCCGTTCAAGGCAGCGGACGAGACTTTAAAACAGGCTGCCAGTTACATTAACCAATGTAAATTGTTTAAGCCCGAGAAAAGGGGACAGCCAGTTGGGGCAAGGTCTGAGGATAGAAATCCACAGTCTGCAGCAGGAGCAAACTCACAGACTGCACAGGCAGGTGCAGTGGCTTGTTTTAAGG
Source organism: Somniosus microcephalus (assembly GCF_052327205.1). Classification (NCBI taxonomy): domain Eukaryota; kingdom Metazoa; phylum Chordata; class Chondrichthyes; order Squaliformes; family Somniosidae; genus Somniosus; species Somniosus microcephalus. The sequence continues at coordinate 277,260,779 of NC_140987.1, forward strand.
GAGGGGCCATCCCACCCACTGTTTGGGTTTGGGACACTGCCCCACTCATCTGGGACTTAGACGAGGTGGGACCTGGGGGCGGAGACCCCCAGCCTGCAGCGTCAGGCTGCAGAGAGTTACCTGCCCCTAACCCAGGTTTAGGAGAGGTGGGATGTGAGGGCGAGGACCCGCAGCCGGCAGCATCAGGCTGCGTAGAGTTGCCTGCCCCTAGCACAGGTTTAGGAGAGGAAAACCCTGAGGATAAAAATCCCCAGCAAGCGGTAGTAGAAAGCCAACAGGCCGCACAGGAGGGGGCAGTGGCTTGTGTTAAAGAACCACCAGCCAGAAAACCCACACCAGCCAAAGTCCCTAGAAGGTCCCCACGAATGCCACGGCCAAAGAAACCGTGGTCACTGGCTCCCCAGTTTAAACGGGCAGCCTCTCAAGTCAGGGATCGATCTGACGACAGAGGTCCCCAGCCAGCAGCCGCAGGCTGCGAGGGACCAAAGGGACAGGACAAGACAGCCACACCGAAGGGAGTAGTGTGCTGCAGCCCAAACAGGGATTAAGCTGGCCGCCCGGAGACGGGCGGCGGATGTACATAGCTTCTGTAATGTAATTTTGGATTGTTAAGTTTGGGTGTTTTAGTTTAATTTTAAAGAAGGTGATTGGTAGTTTAAATATTATTCTTTTAAGAGTGTTTGTGTTGAGTCGAGGCCGCAAGACCCGACTATGCTTTACCCAAGCCAGAGAATCTTCTTGGGACCTGGCTATATGCTCTTGTGTCTCTTTACAGAAGGGATTTCAAAATGAAGGGGGGCATACTCCTACTCGCCCTGATAGGAATGAGCACTGGGAAGCGAGGTGACGTGGAGGATTCCCACATTTATGGGTGCTCAGGAGAGAAAGCACTGGTTGTGACTGCTGGGGGCGGCGAACGACGCGTGGAGGAGCTCGCTATCTATTCCCATGAGGGAAGATGGCCAGGGTGGCTGGGATCTAACTCCACCCAGTACTCCAGCCAGACCGGGTTCACCTACGGGGAGGCCTCCCTCCCCTGCCCCAGCGTACAGGTTGAGGCCTCACGGGTCGGGGTCACTGAGGGAAAATGCGTGTGCCTGACCTGCAGAGGACAGATTCCCCTGGGAAGGTGGTGGTGGCACAGGAGGCTGAGCAGAGACATGAGGGACCGTACAGCTGACTGGGAATGAATGGGGAATGACACCTACCGGACGGTCACAGGGACCCAAGGGGGAACTAGTGTATGCTGGGATAAGTGGTGGGAGTCGGAACAGGTAATTTATGTCTGCACGTGGGGGGTCGCAAAGGGCCTGCCCCACAGGCATATCCATCATCTTCTCTGCATCATGGCAGGATAAGGGGGAGGGGGTGGAATGGGATTCCCACCTACACACCTGCATAGTCCCAAACTCCCCAGCCCCAGTCAAAGCCACTGAACTCGTGGCACGCGCCCGAAAGCCCCTGCCCACGACTCAGACAGAAAGGACACACATAGAGGGGTGCCCTGCCACCACCAAGGGACCAGGGAATAGGCTGGTACTAGTGCCGACGGAACAGGTGCTATACCAGGGGGTACACTACGTGGTAGCTTCCGTGATTTTGAGCCTTACTGAGGTACACTTACCTGAGTGGTGCCCACAGAGACAGAACAGCTATACCAGGCCCTGTTAAGAGAAATGTTCAGGAAATTCTATGAGTTTGATTTTGCCGACGTAGACAAAACAGAACTATACACTACACACACTGAGTACTTTAGCAACACGGGGAGACAAAGAAGGGGAACCTGGAATGATGTTTTTACTGCATTTAACATAGGATCCTCTGTCATTAACAGCCTGGATGACATAGAATTGCAGACACAGATAAACGGTTTAAAAACACAATTACGAAAAATCTTAATGGATGAAAATACAGTAGTAGGCTCAGAGTTACACGAGGACCAGGCTATGACAGTTCATTTTAAAGAGATCATTGCTGAGCCGGAGAAGCACGCAAAACTTGTAAATGCCCTCATAAGAGAGGACAGGAATGCTTCAGATCAGGCTGCACAGAACGAGGTGTGCGTACTGTGCGGGGCATGGTTGCTAGGCGAGGGCCGGAGTAACCTGGCAGATTTAAAACAGGGTTTAGTCCCCTCCTGGATCAGCAACAAGCACCTCGCAGCCCTCCACCCATTTGAGAATGCAATGAGCCCCTGTCAACTCCGGCTAGCTTCTGAGGCCTACCCTGTCCCAGTAGATTGTGGGCGCTCTAACCACACTTATCATGGGGATAGTGGTGAGATTGCCAGCCATGGGTGGGGCAGCCCGACCCACACAAGTTTACAGGGTAGAGAACATTGGAGTCATTCAAGGGGGTGCACACATCTGTTTTACAGCCTTGTGTCATAAAGTGGGAGCACGCTATGACAGGTACTGACCTCTCGGCGTGCCGGAGCCGAGGAGCACACACAATACTGTGTCCCCAGCACTTGAATGCCTATTCTAAACCACAGTGCGGGTTTAAAGCTGCTGGTGCGAGGCCTGTAAACTGTACCATAGAGGTAATGGCACAAGACCATGTTCCCCCATAGGTAGCATATATAGGAGGTGGGACATATTGTGTCACCACCAGTTGCCCCACTACCAGCTTGGACAGCATAACTGGTGTCCGGTAAGTGACAGCAGTTTCTGCTTTAAACCCGAGGTGGAAGTTCAAGTGGCCCAGGAACGGATTGTCCCCATTCTTGAACCCTCCACTGTTCACTTCACTGTAACAGAAAATTTTCCCAACCTGCAAAAATATGTAGCACATTTCGGCTATGAAATCCCCCCTCTACCAGAACATCTTACCAAGTTATGAAAAGCAGTAATCGTCTCACAAAAACATTTCTACACATTGGAGCAGAAAACAGTAGAGATAGGGGCCAAGATATTGGATATTATAGTTCCACCCTGGTGGGACATTTTTGAAAATATAGAGGTCCCTTCATGGATTAGAATGGCTTCCCACATCCTCATGGTTTGCCAGGTGGGAATAGTATTGTATCTGTTATGCACTCCGTACAAGTGAAAAGGCAAAACACTAGAATTCCGAAACCAAAGGACTTGGAAGAAGCATTATGTTAAGGTTGAAAGAGATACACCTGTTTGAATTTTTTTGTGTTTCTGAAATAAAGATTGTTGTTTTGTGTGTTTTGTTATTTCAAAAAAGACTTTGACATGTTATATTTTAATTAAGATATAAGTGTACCAAGTGGTGCAGGGGTGTTGGACCCCTCCATGCTTTGATGTATGTAAATAATTGTGTTTTTGCCTATGTATGCTTATGTACACTACATTCTTAAAGAATGGGGAATGTGTGTGTCATGGGATTTTAGATAGGTAATTACAGGGGAAGATTGGCTATGGAGGGTCGGGCATTTTGCTCACCTTGTAAGTATGATATGATACTTGAAGAGAGTTTTTAGTATCGCGGCGGGGAGTGTAGGATTCTCAAAATTCCCACATTTCCCAAGTATTACAACAAGGGACTCTGAAGGACAAGTTATTAAATAAGGGAACCTTGAATGACAATGGCTTTTGGACTTTATGGCAAGACCTGCAAGATTAAAAGCAGGACCCTGTGCAGCATGTCAAGTTCAAAACTCAAACTTGACATGCCCTGGCCTGTGGGAGACAGCTTTGATTTGTTATTTCAAACCAGACAGCTGAAGGAGACAGAACACACATTCTTCCCTTTAAAACAAATCAACTCAGGAAGAGGCTTAATCTTGCGCAAACTTAAAACCCATCAAGACTATGCATATATAATCACCTACAGTTCAAACTAGCTACCAAGCAGGGAAGACACCTGATGTAAGAACAAGGAGACTTACCATCAAGTAACTTTAAAGTAAGCTTTAAGTAACTTATAAACACACTATATACACAAGAGAGGTCTTTACCATGCCTCTGGTAGAAGCCTCTTACAATACTGAACAGACCAGTATTTATACCAGTCCAACAGGAAGTGACATATGACAGGAAGTGAGGTATGTACACAGTTCATAGTTCATAGTTCACAGGAAGTGATGACATAACTTCCCGGAAGTTATCATTTTTATCACAACACCGATTTACATTAAGCATAAACAAACACCAAGACATTAAAAACCATTTAACAACGGGACAACCGCCCAAAAACCAGTTAAGGTGAACGACTATAATCACCTTAATGAGCCCGCCAAAAATCAGACAAAGAACTAGCCCTGATTTGGCGCGCAGATAACAAACTCAAAAACAGTATAATTTTAGGCCCACCGGTAACCAATGACAAGCAGGCACACACTCGGAACTAAGGATACTCAAAACTCAAGGAAGCAGGACACAGCTAGGCTCACTGACAACACTCGCAGAAGCCTTCAGGCCACAGGGGCATCCAACCGGAAGGCTCACGGAACATCACGGTGTGGAGGTACGGTGGGGCAGGCTCGACTGAAGGTGACTAGACCGCAACCGTAGCCTTACACAGAGACCAACCACGAGCACCGCCTTAACAAAGGGCCGGGTAAACCATACCTTCAGATCATTACCACTGCACAGGTAATGATCTAGGCCACTGCGACCGAGCCGACACCGAAGACCGCTAGCCGAACCCCAACTGCAACAAAAACTCGACGACAAGACCACCACCAGAAGAACAAAACCCGAAGTTTTCCACTCTACAAGCTAAAGTACCCAGCAAAAACTTTATTCCCTATCTCTAACGGAGAAAAGAAGGTACTTACACAGACAAATCCAGAACTACGCCCTTACCGCATCTGCGGACTCCACCCAACTGAAGAATCTTTGCAGATTCTAGGACTGGGACCATGTGGCGACAGCAGGCCCCAAAGGACACAAAGAGCGAACCCCAAAACGCAACCGGCTTAATTAACAGGATTCGAACTGTCAAGAAACCCCTATTGGTGAGCATAATCCCTGGCTCTTGTAGTGCAATTTAGTTAGGTATTGGGGGTGGGACAAGGGTAGGGGGATTATTAATGTGATTTCCCTCATTGTGCTGTGTGTTCCCCATCCTTAATTAGGTGCACTTTTGTATGCCTGTAATCACTCCCGTAATTGAAGTGTCTAATTTTAAGTGTGTCTAAAAAAAATACAGTTTTCTTGCACCAAACCAGTTGCCTACTCCAATTCTGTATCGCCGCCTGTACCTAAGTCTGGTATCTAGAACCCAGGGGTGTGGGAGCAATTCGAACCACTCAAAAACAGTCAGCGGCAAAGCTGACTGCACACACCACCCCCTATAAGTTATACTAGGCCCAGCAGCTGGAAATGGATTTGCCCAAAATCTCCACACCTCAATGCCTGAGATTTTGTCTTTCGGATTCTGCCAAGGCTGCATTTATTGCCATCCCCTCTGCTTCATAACATTTGTACAACTTGCTAAAGGACCTCAAAAGTCAACCATCTAACGTGGGATTGTAGTCACATGTAGGCCAGACCGAGTAGTCGTGATGGGTTCCCTTCCCTGGAGGGCATTAGTGACAGTTACTCTTAAGTGCTTCGGGACACTGCCAAGGCTTTTCTGCTCTGTGCTGGCCAGAATGAGGGTCTGCTGAGTGCACAAGTGGACCACTGTAGTCGGTGCCTTGCTAGCCACATGGAAATGCTTGGAGTAGTCACTGTTCCTCAGCAGCACTGTGAGCAGGATTAAAGGTGCGGACTATTCTTTGGGACACTGGAGCCAACGAGCTGTCGACACAGGATTTCTAATCAGTCGGTCTTCTATGTTTCGCAACCAATGCCCCCTGTTCTCAATGGGGCTGCTGCACCAGTGAAATGAAGGATAGAGCACAGAGAGCTGGGAGCGCGGAGTTGGGAGAATGTGCTAAGCAGAGTGGTGACGGGAATTTGGTGAGAGTGGGAATTAACTGGTAAGTGGTGGGTAAGTAGTACAGATCGTGTGTTGTTATCAAACTGAAATTTAACCTAATTCTTTTACCTTAAATATTTACTTTAGAACTGTAAGACCTTAAATTTTATTCCCCTGCGGGGACGAGTTTGGAGGCGGGTCTGTTGCACAAATCGGAGAAATTGGGTGTGGGCTGCGAACCCGCCTCCACGCACATTTGAGATGTGTCGGGTCAGCCACTCCCGAATTGACCCAACATCAAACGATGGAACAGGTTGTGAAGCCAGTTAAAGGGTCGTTAACTGGCAGGATAATCCTATTTTAAAGGGCTGATCAGATTTTTGAGGTTTTTCAACATACTGTCCACTTTCATTAAAACACGTCTGGTGAATCGAGCCGGGTGGACCTAGGACCTAAATTGCTAGCAGCTGCTCGAGCAGCTTAAAAGTGGTCCTGCAAACTCTCATTTTTTCACATGCCCAACTTAGAGTTTTGAGGCTTGGGAGACATTTTGCAATTCTACTAATCTTCTGAGTGTCGAGGCTGAATCCATCTGCAGTGTGACCTCCTTGGAATACCCGCTGGCCACTTTGTCTGAGCGCACAAAACCTCCATTCCTTGACTGAGATATATACCAGTGGTATGGGAACCATTTATATCCTCTCATCCTGGTCATCAGATTTGGAGGAAGAGCAGCCGTGGCAGCAGTGCAACCAGGCACAGGAGTGGCATGAACAGCAGGAGCGCCAACCTCCTCCTCAGCCACCTGATGATGCACAGGGCAGAGGGAGTCAGCGCAGGGCTGCACCTCATCACAGGAGAGGACGTGGAAAAGGACAAGGATGGACCGGAAATAAAGGTTCTAAATTGGGGAAAGGCCGATTTTAATATGATAAGGCAGGATCTGGCCAATGTGGACTGGGATCAGCTACTTGAAGGAAAATCCACATCGGCGCAATGGGAGTCTTTCAGAAAGGAAATTGAGAGAGTACAATGGCAACATGTTCCTGTAAAGGTCAAGGGTGGGACCAACAAGCCCAGGGAACCTTGGATGTCAAGGGATATACAAGAATGGATTAGGAAAAAAAAGGGGGGCTTTTGGCAGACACAAAGGACTAAAGACAGAGGAAGCCCTAGATGAGTATAAAAAGTGCAGGGGGATACTTAAAAAAGAAATTAGGAGAGCGAGGAGGGGCCATGAAATAACACTGGCGAGCAAAATAAGGGAAAATCCTAAGGTGTTTTATAAGTATTGTACTGGCCGCGCTAGACGTGCTCCTATCTAGCAAGTTAAACACTCATTCAAAATAATTCTTCCTGAAGCCGTTTGCTGTTTTGAAGCTTTTACTTGAACAAATTTGTGAAACTGTAAACAAAGACAAAGTATGTTTTGTACATAAACTGAGTACTACACATTCGATATTACACAAGATATAAACATATTTACAACAGTAGAATAGACTAATTGTATAACTAACTAACATTTGAACTAACTTCTGTAACTATTAAATATTAACCTTTTATAAACATAGTATTATCAAAATATTACTCTGACAACATTGCTATTATGCTAAGAACTAAAGATACTCACAGATATTGCGTTTGGCCTAACATATGAAGCCAGATTACATTAGATTGTAAGTGGAACCTCTCATAGCAAATTCTCCATTACTCGAGTCAGGTTCTTCCTGGCAAAACTGCTTCGTGGGGTCAACAGGAAGAAAGGTAAGAAGGTCAAATGACCACTCACAGGAAGAAAGGAACAAAGGTCAAATGACCTCACACAGGAAGAAAGGAACAGATTACCTTTCCAGCTTACAAACTGTTAACACAATAACCACCACCAGAGGGTGCTATTGCATGTAAAAATGTCCATCAGTCCAGAACACTCCCCGTCTGGGGTCATTACCGACTCCACATAGTCCGAACTCTACTTGTCACTGGAGTCCTCTGGCGACAAAAGAAGAACCACCTCGGAGACGGTCCGTTGGTGTCGATGATAGGATGCAGCTTCTGTAGACTGCTGTGAGGGGGTAGGTTGCGTTCTGCTACGTACAGTTCCAACCTGTGTATGGTGAGGTCTGGCTGGGGTGCCAACTTGCCTCTATCAAAGACGAAGCCGATTTTGCTTTGTCCTTCTTGAGTGGTGACCTTCAGATAAGCCACACTTGCAATGGCCTTAGTGGATGCGTCTGCAAAGACACAAAGCTCTTTGAATTGGGCATTTAAGGGAGAGAAAGACGAATAGCAGCGAGGTATTCGGATCTCCTGTAAGTCTTGGAGTGAGTCTCTCCATCTGTCCCACTCTGCTTCCATCTCTTCACGGAGAGGTGAATCCCACTCTTCAGCGCATGTGGAGAGTTCCCTGAGGAGCAGCCTGCCTTGTATGGTGACAGGGGCTAAGAAGCCAAGAGGGTCGTATAGGCTGTTGACTGTAGAGAGCACTCCTCTACGTGTGAAGGGTTTCTTGGCGTCTAGGACTTGGAACGTGAACGTGTCTGTTGCTATGTTCCACGACATCCCTAGGCTACGCTGTAGGGGGAGGTCATCAGTGAAGAGGTCTAGGTCCTTGACGTCCTTAGCACGATCTTCAGGGGGTATGCCTCCATCACTGCTGGTCTGTTAGAGGCTATCTTATGCAGCCTGAGGTTGGATAGTGCAAGTAATTCCTGAGCTCGTCCGAGGGTACTGATGGCCTCTGCTTCGGTCGGGAATGACTTCAGTGCGTCATCGACATAGAACTCTCATTCGATGAACCCTCTCACATCACTGCCAAAGTTGTCGTCTTCTTCCTTGGCAGCCCTCCTTAGTCCGTATATGGCGGCAGCAGGGGATGGGCTATTCCCAAAGACATGGACACGCATTCTGTAGTCCACAATGTCTCTATTAGGGTCATTGTCCCGATATCACAGGAAGCGGAGGAAGTCTCTGTGGTCTTCTCTCACCACGAAGCAATGAAACATGTGCTGGATATCGGCAGTGATGGCGACGGGCTCTTTCCTGAATCTCATGAGCACTCCCAAGAGGCTGTTGTTAAGATCAGGCCCTGTGAGGAGTACGTCGTTGAGAGAGACGCCCTGATATGGTGCACTGGAGTCAAACACCACGCGGATCTGTTCCGGCTTTTTGGGGTGATAGACTCCGAAGGAAGGGAGGTACCAACACTCTTGGCCTTCCTGGAGTGGAGGAGCTATCTCTGCATGATCGTTGACAAGCATTTTCTTGACAAATTCTAGGAAGTGTGCTTTCGTCTTTTCAGATTCCTGGCGACGTCCTACAGGGTACACATTAACGAGGCATATCTTGCGCTCACTCCTTCGCCACACACCTCGGTGTACCTGGATGTACTCTCTGGACCGGCAGCTCCCTCTCTCTCCCCGCTGTGCTCTGATGCGGGAGGAGGCGTTTCTGACTTCCAAGGAGCTGGGCCTGGGTGTAGTGCTGAAACGTGCCGATCACTTTCGCCTTCTGTGCATTTTGCATCTACCTTGCAGTTCTTGGCCAGATGGCTCGTGGACGAGCAGCACCTGAAACATAGAGTTCTCTTTAAGATATTGTTTTTGATCTTCCAGGGACATCTCCCTGAAGCCCCTGCACTTCTTTAAAGGATGGGGCTTGTTGTGGATAGAGCATTGTTTGCTCATATCCTCAGGTTTCTTCTGAAACTTTGTGTGCTCAGTTGAGGACACTTGCAATCTGTGGACAGATATTGGTGTCTATCCATGTCTGTCGAACTTGTCTCTTCTGGCAAGTGCTGGTTGGGAGGAGAAGAAGTTGAAGCTGGGGTCGTTCCTGGCTTTGGCTTCTTTACGGATGAATTTAACGAACGCAGAGAATGGTGGGAACGCCACGTTGTGCTTTAGCTTGAACTTTGATCCAAACGTTATCCACTTCTCCTGCAGGTTAAATGGAAGCTTCTCAATGATGGGACTTACCCCTCTGGAAGTGTCTAAGTACGATAGACCGGGTAGGTAGCCGTCCTGCTTTGCGGCTTCGAGTTCCGACAGCAGATCTCCAAGGTCGCGGAGCTTCTGGGGTTCCTTACTCGTCAACCTCGGAAAGTTCGCCAACCTGTCAAAGAGAGTCCTTTCAATGGCTTCGGGTGAGCCGTAGCTTTCTTCCAGCCTCACCCAAGCCTTCTTCAACTCCTCTGGCAGCTGCCCCACATTGGCCGCTTTTATCCTGCAGGCCTGTCCGGCGGACTCTGGGCCGAGCCACTTGATAAGGAGGCCGAGCTCTTCTCCTGCCGACAGGTCTAAGCCCGATATGGCATCGTGGAAGCAGGACTTCCAAGCCCGATAATTCTCCAGCCTGTCATCAAACTTGATTAACCCCGAAGTCACCAGCTGGGTGCGTGCAAGGTATTTGGCGAGGTCGTAGGTGCTGGGACCTGGGCCAGGGTTGCCTTGGCTGGGGGCTCTGTTGGGGGTTTCAAGGGACCAAGAGGGGATTTGCCTCCGACTTTCTCTATTCAGCGTCCTATTCCTTTGCACCGTGTCTTCCGTTCTGCTGGTGGAGACTCTGCGGCTTGAGGCACGCCGTCTGCTTTGACCTTGGTAGGCAACTTGTGGCATGTTATACGAAGTGTTTGCGTCTGTAGAGATGTGCGGGCTTCCATCCCTTTCTCCTGTAAACTGTATGTCGGCATGGTCGCTCACGTAATCTATGGTGCGCTGTTGTGGACTCTGCCATGGAACGGGAATTAAAGGTTTGTAAGCTGTCTCGGGATCAGCTCCCTCCAAAATTGCCTCGAATACTTGTGTCTCGGCTAATGCAGCATCTATCTATTTTTGTTGCTGCAGAGCCTCCAATGTAGCTTGGAGACGGGCCTGTTCAGCCTGGCGTTCCACTTGGTGTCGGGCCTGTTCCGCTTGGTGTCGGGCCTGTTCCGCTTGGAATTCAACTTGGAGTCGGGCCTGTTCTGCTTGGAGCCGGGCCTGTTCTGCTTGGAGCCAGGCCTGTTCTGCTTGGGGTTCAGCTTGGAGACGGGCCTGACTTACTTTTATTTCTATTTCACTGTCCTTATGCGCAGCTCTGGCTTGAGCTGCTCCTAGTTTAGCCCGTGCTCTGGCGAGGGCTATGCTTACTCTAGAACCACCCGATGACCGTGAGCCAACTTGCGACCTGTAGTAACCGGTGCTTATAGACTGATTGTCACGTTCTACAGTTTCGTCTGCCTGTTTAAGGTCTTCTACTTGCTGCAAAGCATTTTCGCTATTATCTTCTGACATGTTGATGTGAGGTAGATGTGCTCTACGAGGTTAAGGCTTACTCTGGGTTCCTCCTGCTCCGCTCTTCACAGCTAGCCGTATTGCTATCTTTTCACTGTACTGGCCGTGCTAGACGTGCTCCTATCTAGCTATCCAGCAAGTTAAACACTCATTCAAAATAATTCTTCCTGAAGCCATTTGCTGTTTTGAAGCTTTTACTTGAACAAATTTGTGAAACTGTAAACAAAGACAAAGTATGTTTTGTACATAAACTGAGTACTACACATTCGATATTACACAAGATATAAACATATTTACAACAGTAGAATAGACTAATTGTATAACTAACTAACATTTGAACTAACTTCTGTAACTATTAAATATTAACCTTTTATAAACATAGTATTATCAAAATATTACTCTGACAACATTGCTATTATGCTAAGAACTAAAGATACTCACAGATATTGCGTTTGGCCTAACATATGAAGTCAGATTACATTCGATTGTAAGTGGAACCTCTCATAGCAAATTCTCCATTACTCAAGTCAGGTTCTTCCTGGCAAAACTGCTTTGTGGGGTCAACAGGAAGAAAGGTAAGAAGGTCAAATGACCTCACACAGGAAGAAAGGAACAAAGGTCAAATGACCTCACACAGGAAGAAAGGAACAGATGACCTTTCCAGCTTACAAACTGTTAACACAATAACCGCCACCAGAGGGTGCTATTGCATGTAAAAATGTCCATCGGTCCAGAACAAGTATATTAAGGGCAAGAGGATAACTAGGGAAAGAGTAGGGCCCATTGGGGACCAAAGTGGCAAACTGTGTGTAGAGCCAGAGGATGTATGTGGGGTTTTAAATGAATTTTTCCCTCTGTGTTCACTATGGAGAAGGACGATGTGGACATAGAAATTGGGCAGGGTGACTGTGATATACTTGAACATATTAGCGTCGAGAGGGAGGAGCTACTAGCGGTTTTAGCAGGCTTAAAATTGGATAAATCCCCAGGCCCGGACGAGATGTATCCCAGGCTACTATGTGAGGCAAAGGAGGAGATTGCAGGGGCTCTGAAAAAAAATTTCAGAACCTCCCTGGCCACAGGGAATGTGCCAGAGGACTGGAAAACAGCTAACGTAGTACCATTATTCAAGAAGGGTAGTAGGGATAAACCAGGGAATTACAGGCCAGTGAGCCTAACATCAGTGGTAGGGAAATTATTGGAAAATATTCTGAGAGACAGAATTGGTCTCCATTTGGAGAGGCAGGGATTAATTAGGGGTAGACAGCATGACTTTGTCAAGGGAAGATCATGTCTGACCAATTTGATTGAATTTTTCGAGGGGGTGACTAGGTGTGTGGATGAGGGTAGTGCAGTGGATGTGGTTTACATGGATTTCAATAAGGCTTTTTATAAAGTCCTTCATAGGAGACTGGTCAGGAAGGTAGAGCCCATGGGATCCAGGGTGCCTTGGCACATTGGATCCAAAACTGGCTAAGTGGCAGAAGGGAGAGGGTGATGGTGGAAGGTTGTTTTTGTGACTGGAAGCCTGTGTCCAGTGGGGTACCGCAGGGATCGGTGCTGGGTCCCTTGCTGTTTGTGGTCTACATTAATGATTTGGATGTGAATGTAAAAGGTATGATCAGTAATTTCGCAGATGACATGAAAATTGGTGGGGTGGTAAATAGCGAGGCGGGAAGCCTCAGGCTGCAGGACGATATAGATGGGTTGGTCAGATGGGCGGAACAGTGGCAAATGGAATTTAACCCTGAAAAGTGTGAGGTGATGCATTTTGGATTGACTAACAAGGCAAGGGAATACACAATGAATGGTAAGACCCTAGGAAAGAGAGAGGATCAGAGGGACGTTGGTGTGCATGTACATAGATCCCTGAAGGCAGCAGAACAGGTGGATAAGGTAGTTAAAAAGGCATATGGGATACTTGCCTTCATTAGCCAAGGCATAGAATATAAGAGCAGGGAGGTTATGATGGAACTGTACAAAACACTGGTAAGGCCACAGCTGGAGTACTGTGTGCAGTTCTGGTCGCCACACTATAGGAAGGATGTGATTGCTTTGGAGAGGGTGCAGAGGAGATTTACCAGGATGTTACCTGGGCTGGAGCGTGTCAGCTATGAAGAAAGACTGGACAGGCTGGGGTTGTTTTCCTTGGAGCAGAGAAGGCTGAGGGGTGACCTGATTGAGGTATACAAAATTATGAGGGGCATAGATAGGGTGGATAGAAAGGAACTTTTCCCCTTAGTAAAGGGGTCAATAACAAGGGGCATAGATTCAAGGTAAGGGGCAGGAGGTTTAGAGGGGATTTGAGGAAAAACTTTTTCACCCAGAGGGTGGTTGGAATCTGGAACTCACTGCCTGAAAGGGTGATAGAGGCAGGAACCCTCACAACATTCAAGAAGCATTTGGATGAGCACTTGAAATGCCATTGCATACAAGGCTACGGACCAAATGCTGGAAAATGGGATTAGATTAGACAGGGCTTGATGGCCGGCGCGGACGCGATGGGCCGAAGGGCCTCTTTCTGTGCTGTATAACTCTATGACTCTATGAGATACCCCCAACACTGGGTTTACAGGCATAGGATGAGCTTCCTCAACATGACTGAGCAGCAGTGCCAAAGGAGGCTGAGACTTCTGCGAGACGAAGTCACTGACATCTGCACACTGCTGCAGCAACATCTGGAGCCCAGAGGAGCGGGTGGACACTCCTGTCAAAGTCACCACTGCACTCAACTTCTTTGCTTCAGGCTCCTTCCAGGGATCATCAGCAGACATAAGCGGCATCTCCCAGTCGGCCGCACACACGCGCATCATGCAGGTTACTGATGCCCTCTTTGCAAAGGTGCACAATTACATCCACTTCTCCACGGATGAAGCAAGTGTAACCGCGCATGTGGTTGGCTTTGCAAATATGGCAGGCTTCCCAAGGGTGCAGGGCATCGTAGACTGCACACTGTGGCCGTTAGGGCACCCCATCACAACCCAGCTGTATTTGTGAACCGCAAGGGCTTCCACTCCCTTAATGGCCAGCTGGTGTGTAACCACAGGAAGAACATTATGCATGTTTGCACCAAGTTCCCTGGCAGTTGCAATGACTCCTTGATCCTGTGCATCAGCTCTTCAATCCGCCAACCCAACTTTCTGGATGGCTACTTGGTGACAAGAGCTATCCCCTGAAAAAGTGGCTCATGACACCAATGAGGAGGCCATCAAACGAGGCTGAGTACCGGTACAATGTGAGCCACATTTCCACCAGCAGCATCATAGAGCAAACATTCTGCTTTCTCCAAAAGCGATTCCGATGCCTCGACATATCTGCTGGAGCCCTGCAGTATGCACCAGCCTGGGTGTCCAGAATCATCATAGTCTACTGTGCCCTGCACAACATCGCACAACAGCTTGGCTTAGTGCTCCCTGAGGAACAAATGGCTCAGGGCAGAGCCTCCTCGGAGAAGAGGTGGAGGACGATGAGGAAGAGTTCGAGGAGGACGAGGACAAGGAGGAGGAGGCATGCCTTGGAGGGCTGGATGTGGCCAAAGCAGCAGCACTTGAGCAGATTGCTGGCCGTCACACAAGGGATGCATTCATCCATGCCAGGTTCGCATAAGCTTACGCTTCAGTCACAGGTGGCTAGCATATGGCTATGAATGTGTGGACAACATTCTTGAAATGCCATACATCATCTCTCCAATAAACGGTGCTTTCCAATTACTCTCAGCATCATCATTACAAATGCAAGTCGCCCTGAGGACTCAATGTGTAACTTTTATTTCCTAGAACACATAGGCCAGACCTTCAACTGTTTGCCATAACTTTTGTTTATTACCTTCACAAAAGCATGACAATGTAAAAAATAAAACAGAACCAAATACAACAGAACAAAACACCCAAGTGACTCCCCTTGTGACTATTTGTGTGTTATCTCCCTCTTACACGTGCTTCTATGTGGTGCTTCCCCTGTGGCTTCAGCAGATGTAGAGGCACCTTACTGACTTTGATGCTGCATCTGCTTAGATGCCTTTGACGGGCGTCCTCTGGTTTGGGGAGCCTGGGAGGGCTCCTCCACAGTTTGCTCTTCCTGCGACTGTGCAGGAGCTGAAACGACCATCTCAGTTGGCTCTGCAAAGTGGGACTGTGAGCGAGGGCTCCGCAGTGGCATGGTCATGTGAACGCTTGGAGAGGAGCCCACACTTGCTTGTTACCTGCCACCAACATCCCTCTCATGGGTCAGCCGCACCTCAGTGCTGGCAAGTGGCTGGAGAGCACCTTGCTGCATAGCAGGGGGGCCATGAGGACCCATCCTCATAACAAGGACGTCCATGAAGCTTTGGTGTCTCTCCTCAATAGCTGCCCATCTCTCCTCCATAGCTGACAATCTATTTTGAAGAGTCACCATGCTTTCATTAGCCTGGCGACTTATGTCCTCCAAGGAGGTTGCAACCCTCTCCATGGTGGAACGTTCATGCGCCATTGCCTCCACAAAGGCAGTGCTCATGTTAGAGATAGACTCCTCCATTCTCGCCACATTTGCAGTTACCCTGGATGCAAACCCTCTCACAGGCTCCTGCACTTGTTCCTGGAGTTCCAGCACCGCTCTCTTTCTGGATGGCCCCAGAGTCACAACGTCTACATGCAGCTGAGCAGAGCTAAGAGAGTCCTGTGACCTCCGAGGAGGACTCTCCACTGCTGCCGCTGTCTCCACCATCTGCTGATGCTCACTTGTGAGCTGTGATACACCAGGTGACAACACTACACTAAGTCGCGAGAGTCCTGCCAAGGTGTGCGTATCTGCGCTGGTGCTGGGTGCACTGAGTCCTGGTGACGCTGCTCCCTCAGAGGCTCCAGGTTCCTCTGAGGAGTCATTTGGCTGTATGTCCTGGATCGTGGGGAGGGGGGCACTTGATGGTCCTGTGGGAGAGTAAAGGCATGAGTTAGACATCGGATATTGATGTAGCAGACGCATCCTTTTGTGCAGATGATACAAAGCGAATCTCTATGAACATCATATGCCATTGCAGTCAATCATTAAATCTAAATGAGAAGGATGATACACTATTCTGCCACCAGCTTCATCTAGTGTGCCCTTCTCTCCATTGCCCACTTCCAGATCCTCGCCACCTCCGACAATTTCGTGTGCAGCCTCCTCAGCACTTGTAAACGTTGTTGTGCCTCCTCCTGTCCGTGCTCTCTCCCTCTTATTGTGGGCTATCTTTTCCTGCTTGAGTCCCTCCTTGCAGAGTTTCAACCAGTGCTGGAGTGAGTGTGAAGAATCCATATCATAGAAGCTTAGAGGGAGACCAAGATGGAGTGAAGTGCCAAGTGGAAGCTGCCTCCTTGTGCTTTGTTAGTTGTTGTCAATGCATAACAGTGAGAGCGAATGTGAGGAGTGAATAGGCAGGATGGTGAAGTGATACAGTACAGAGAGAGAGAGATGGATAGGTAAGGGTGCAAGGGAAGTAAGGGTAAGGTGGGATGTGGAGGAGCAGGCTGACAAAGCAGAGTGCTGGTGATGACACGAGAAGGGAAGCAGATTGATGGTAGGTGTGATGGGATATTCACTTTTGATGATCGCAGAAGATCATTAAAACATTTCCTGCACTGGATCCTCAGCGTGAACAAATGGACCTTGCACTGACCTCCTCAGCAATGTGTAGCCAGGCTGCCTTGCTTTCCTGAGGAGGCTTCCTCCGGCCATCGGGAGGGAACAGAAGCTCCCTCCACAAGAGCTTGAAGGGAGTCCTCAGTGAAACGTGGTGCTGCCTTTGCTCTTGATGCCCTCATTGTGTGAAGGCCAATTCCAGACTTCAGCAGAATCAAGAACTGAAAGGCTGAGGCTACACTGGGCCCTTAAAAACATCCGCACTAATGACATCATCAGAGACGACTAACAGACCCAATCCCAGTCATTGGACCGGTCAGCTCGCACCACTCAACTCAAGGGGCCAATTAAGCTAAAATCACAACTGGGGATCGGATGTCACCGGCAGTGGGTCCAGACCCTGCCCATCAGGCGACCCGACTCCATCCCGCCTCCTCCATTAAATTTGTGGCCCAAGTCAGTGGCAGTGAACAGTCAATCAGCTGTAAGCAGGTACCTGACTAGGTGTTAATTATTGTGGCAGGCAGTTGACTGGCTTATTGTACGTAGGGCCTTTCTGAAAGGTAATGCACAGAGCTGGGAGCAGACAGTTGGGGAAATCTGCTATACAGAGTGGCAACAGGAATTTGGTGAGAGTGGGAATTCGGTGCAGAGGGGGAAGGAGGAGCTAAGTCATTTAAACAAAGGGGCAACAGTAAATATATAAATAAATAAATAATCAGGGTAATTAATTAGATCTCAATTAACTAAATAAAGGGTACTAACATTCAAAGGATCTGATACAATAGCAAAATTCTGCGGATGCTGGAAATCTGAAATAACAACAGAAAATGCTGGAAGCACTCAGCAGGCCAGGCAGCATCCGTGGAGAGAGAAACAGAGTTAACGTTTCAGGTCTGGGACCCTTCATCAGAACTGGAAAAAGCTGGAGATGTAACAGATATTAAGCAGGTGCAGAGACAGGGCGAAGGTGGGGGTGGGGAGGAAGGAATTGAAGGAACACTCTGTGCTAAGGTAAGAGGCAGGAAAGATAAAATGTTGCAAATGGGGTTGGCAAAAATCATACAGCATCATGGCTGCAGCTAGGATGTTGTGTGCAGTTTTGGGTAACCCATTGTAGAGAGGACATTAACGCCATAAAGAGCATACATAACAGGAGTTGGCCATTTAGCCCCTCGAGCCTGTTCCGGCATTCAATGAGATCATGGCTGATCTGTGACCTAACTCTGTATACCCGCCTTTGCCCCATATCCTTTATCCATGCTATGCTATTGTACAGCATAGACTCACCAGGGTGTTCTTATGGATGGGACACTACAGTTATGAGTGGATGTGGTGTACTTGGACTTTCAGAAGGCTTTCAATAATGCCCCGCAGAAGAGATTAGCATGTAAAGTTAAGGCACATGGGATTGGCGGCAAGGTACTGACTTGGATAGAGAACTGGTTGGCAGACAGGAAGCAAAGAGTTGGAATAAATGGGTCCTTTTCCGAGTGGCAGGCAGCGACTAGTGGGGTACCACAGGGATCGGTCCTAGGACTCCAGCTATTCACAATATATATTAATGATCTAGACGAGGGAACTAGATGTAATATCTCCAAGTTTGCAGAAGACACAAAGCTGGGTGGGCGTGTGTGCTGTGAGGGGGATGCCGAGAAACTCCAGTATGATTTGGACAGGTTGGGTGATTGGGCAGATGCATGGCAGATACAGTATAATGTGGATAAATGCGAGTTTATCCACTTTGGTGGCAAAAACAGGAAGGCAGATTATTATCTGAATGGCAATAGATTGGGAGAAGGGGAAGTGCAACGAGACCTGGGTGTCCTTGTGCACCAGTCACTGAAGGTAAGCATGCAGGTGCAGCAGGCGGTTAAGGCGGCAAATGGTATGTTTGCCTTCGTAGCGAGAGGGTTCGAGTACAGGAACAACGATGTCTTGCTGCAATTGTACAGGGCCTTGGTGAGACCACACCTTGAGTATTGTGTGCAGTTTTGGTCGCCTTATCTGAGGAAGGATGTTCTTGCCAATAAGGGAGTGCAGCGAAGGTTCACCAGACTGATACCTAGGATGGCAAGAATGTTGTATCAGGAGAGATTGGGTCGATTGGGCTTATACTCACTGGAGTTTAGAAGAATGAGAGGAGATCTCATTGAAACTTATAAAATTCTAACAGGACTAGACAGACTAGATGCAGGAAGGATGTTCCCGATGGTGGGGTTTCCAGAAACAGGGGTCACAGTTTAAGGATAAGGGGTAAGCCATTTTGGACAGAGATGAGGAGTAATTTCTTCACCCAGAGAGTGGTGAACCTGTGGAATTCTCTACCACAGAAGGCAGTTGAGGCCAATTCATTAAATATATTCAAGAAGGAGTTGGATATATTTCTTAAGGCTAATGGGATCAAGAGATATGGGGAGAAGGCAGGGACAGGGTACTGAGTTTGAATGATCAGCCATGATCTCATTGAATGGCAGAATGGCCTACTCCTGCTCCTATCTTCTATGTCTATGAGGCGAAACCTGAGATACTGGGACCATTTCCACCGGAGCAGAGAAGGCTTAGAGGAGACTTAACAGAGGGCTTTTTATAAAATTATGAAGGGTTTTGACAGGGGAAAGACTATTTCCTCCAGTTGGGGAAGTGACAACGGATCACCATTTAAAATTGTCACTTCTTCTTATCGTGTTCACGGACAGTCTATACATAGCCCAGCCAGAACTGGACACGTTTTTGCACCTTCTTGTTGAATTCGGCAAGATCTGCAACAGTGCAGGGTTTTTCGAATAATGGGCATTGCAGGAGATGTTGCATAGTCTGTGCCTCAGTTTCACATTCACAAGATGTCGGGCTGGTTGAATATCCCCATTTGATTAGTGACACCTTTGAGCAACCTACACCAGTCCTAAGTCTGTTAAGGCACTTCCAGGTTGCTCAGTTGCAATTAGCTCCTAGGGGAAGGCTTTCATCAAGTAAAATTTCCATCGCTGGGGGTTGTTCAAGACTGGCGAGCTGGTCTTTCCACAAGGTGATGTGGGCTTCAGATGAGGTTGATTGTAATGGAACAACACTGTTCATGAAGCTCTTTCTTGGCTTTAGGCGGCTGGGTGAAGGTGTCTCTCACCTGATGTTTGACGGAGTCGTTCTTTCTTGCTGGCTACCGTTCTTATATCAGGGGGAGCGATACCCACCAGGATATATAGGCTGTTGGTGTTTGTTGGTTTTAAGCAGCCTGTGATAAATCGGCAGCTTGCATTCAGAACGGCACCATCTTCTTGGCATGAGTAGACCTTTCCCATGCAGGGCTGGCGTATTCGGCAGTGGAATAGCAAAGAGCAAGTGCACTGGTTCGCAATGTTTTCGGGCTTGTTCCCCATCTTGTGTTAGTGAGCTTATTCAGGATGTTGTTTCATACGCTCACTTTTGCGGTCTTCTCGATGTGGTTCTTGAAGGTGAGGCATCGGTCAAGGGTGACTCCTAAGTAGATAGGCTGCTCGCAATGCGTCAGTGTTGCTCCACACCAGGTTACTTTCAGCTGGCGTTTGGCTTCACGGTTTCTGAGGTGGAATGCACAAACTTGCGTCTTTGATGGGTTTGCGCGAAGGTGGTTTTCTTCATAGTAGGATTTTAGTCCCTCCAAGGCCTCAGAAAGCGTTTTCTCTACGGTGTTAAAATTAGTGCTTTGGGCAGTGACACATAAGTCATCAGCATATATAAAACGGCGTGTAATACCGTCTATAGGTTGGTCATTCGTGTAGATGTTGTACAGCAGCGGTGCAAGCACGCTTCCCTGAGGAAGACCATTCTTCTGAATATGCCACCTGCTGCGCTTCCCACCTAGTTCAACATAGAACCGGCGATTCTGAAGCATGCTTTCTAACAGCTCTGTCACTGAAAGTGTGAGAAGGGAGGTTAGGACAAATCTGTTCACTCAAAGTTTTGTTGAAGCCTGGAATGCTTTGCCAGGAGGAGTGGTTGGTTAGACAGAGCTATGGGGAGAAAGGGAGGCAGTGGGATTAGATTTGGATTGTTCTAGCAGAAAGACAGCACAGACACGATGAGCTGAACAGCTTCATTCTCCATTATGATCTTCTATGGTCTTTGAAAGGTCTGAAATTGAATCATGCTTTCACTTCAACTATTGTTTTCGATAATCACTTTAGAGGTTTGGATCTGTCTGAGTTTAATGGACTTTGATTTAATTTGTACTCAATCGTGCACAGTTTGATCGTCCTTTGTAAGGGTCCTCTATGAACTAAATTTGGTCAATCTCAAACCAGTTCCTTGTAAGCCTTGGCAGACAGCACAAATTTGATACTAAATTAGGAATTTTACACAAAGTGACGTAAGAACAGAAGAACATAAGAAATAGGAGCAAGAATAGACCACTTGGCCCCTGGAGCCTGCTCCGCCATTCAATAAAATCATGGCTGATCTTGGGCTCAAAGTCACTTCCCAGCCCGTTCCCCATAAGCCTTCACTCCCTTATCTTGCAAAAATTTGTCTAATCTCCACTTTAAATTTATTTAATGACCCAGCCTCCACAATGCTCTGGGGCAGAGAATTCCACAGATTTACGACCCCCTAAGAGAAGAAGTTTCTCCTCATCTCAGTTCTAAAAGGGTGACCCTTTATTCTGAGACTGTGCCCCCGAGTTCTAGATTTCCCCATGAGGGGAAACATCCTCTCTGCTTCTACCCTGTCGAGCCCCCTCATTATCTTATATGTTTCGATAAGTTCACCTCTCATTCTTCTAAATTCAAATGAGTATAGGTCCAGCCTGCTCAGCCTTTCCTCATAATTCAAACCCCTCATCTCTAGAATTAACCTAGTGAATCATCCCTGAACTGCCTCCAATGCAAGTATATCCTTCCTTAAATAAGGAGACCAAAACTGTACACAGTACTCAAGGTGTGGTCTCACCAATACCTTGTACAGTTGTAGCAGGACTTCCCTGCTTTTATACTCCAACCCCCTTGAAATAAAGGCATACATTCCATTTGCCTTTTTGATTACTTGCTGTACCTGCATGCTAACTTTTTGTGTTTCATGCACAAGGACCCCCAGGTCCCTCTGAACTGTAGCATTTTGTAATCTCTCTCCATTTAAATAATAGTTTGCTTCTTATTTTTCCTGCCAAAGTGGATAATCTTGCACTTTACCACATTATACTCCATCTGCCAAATGTTTGCCCACTCACCTAGCCTGTCTATATCCCTTTGCAGATTCTTTGAGTCCTCTGCACAACTTGCTTTCCCACCCATCTTTCCTTGAGAGATTTCCCTGAGGTTTCTCTCTCTAGAGGCCTCTCTCTCTTGCACAGTAAAACCTTGAGTGGTTCGACCCACTCGCCCCTTAGATTCTATACTCTGGACTTAGGTGCAGGAACTACAATGTAGAGAAAACTCTTGTAGACCAAGTTTGATGAAACAAAATGAAATTTTATTGCATAAGGAAAAATATCAAATCAAATGCAAGCAGATAAGAGGGAAGCAGATGGGAGGGAAAAACCACACAAACAAATCATAATGACAGTACTAACTAAGGCAAATACAGGCATCTTATACTCTGCAAAGATCATCATGAAATAAGGAAACACACGGAACATCGAGGGACAACAAACTCATGTTAATTGTACCCTTAAATCCACCCCTTTATTAAACCTATCTAGATCTGATTGTGAAGGGCCAGAAACATGCTCACCAATCCCACTAGGAAGTACAAGGTTTTGAAATCGAGTCTGTGTTTGGTCCTTTCAGGCGATTCGTCTCCACGTGGATCGTGGAGCCCCTGCGAGCTGCGCCACACCTCTCTCCTGAGGTGGGGGTCGGGGGCGGCTGGACACCGGCGGGCCTGGATGTCGGCGGGGTCAAGGACCATCGGCTCGACCCTGGTTAGAGGAGCCTTGGGCTGGCACCCATCGCTTCTTCAGTTTTCTTTTCTCTCTTCTCCCGAGCCGGGGTGGCTGGAAGGTTTAGTCTCTTGGGACCTTTATTTTTTTGTCTCTTCTCCCAAGTTGGGTCGATGGCCTCTCGTTCCGACAACGGCCCGGGGATGGTCGATGATCTCCCGATGTGTTTCCCTGGGGCGGGACGCCGGCTTCGAGACGGCCTTCTCGATGTTGGCTTTCTTCTTCCTCCTGAGAGTGCCTGCTTCTTCTTCTGAGTGTCCGGATTCAAACTCTGCACTCAAGCTGCGTGTCTCTTCAAGCTTGCAACAGTGTTCAGCTCTAGCTTCCCCCAACTGCCGAAAAGTCTCCCAGATATACTTTTCATCCAGAAACTTCCATCTCCCGCCCAAAATCAGGTTAGTCTTTGTTTTATTTTTGGCAGGCTGAGAGCACAGCAGGGTAGTTATTACATTTTAAAATGTCTTAAACGGCTGGTAAAGGCCCATCTCTGGTCTGGAATTACCTTCATTGTTTTTAATGTCCTGCTGATCTCGTTATCTAGTCCTGGGTGCTGTTCTCATGAATATGAAATTGTCCCCTTTTGTCTGGGTCAACATTTTGATGGCCTCTGTCTCCAGGCCGATCTTGACTGGATCTGCATCTAATCCATATGCATACGTGTGGGTCTGGTTTCGTTCTCTCAGAAACGGCTTCCAGAACTTGCTGTAGGTTGAATCCACAAAGCTGTCTGAGGTTGCGCAGGAACCATTTTAAAGTGTCCCAATAAGCTGGTGACGTGTTATGGTGGCCATTTTGTACGCCCCTTTTTCTGGGCTTCTTTTAAAACAGTCTTTAAAATCATGGTCTCTTCTGCCGTTTGACCCTTATTAATACAAAGTCCAATTTTGCGAATCCTACATTTGTATCATCCGCAAACTTGGCTACATTACACTCGATCCCTTCATCCAAGTCATTAATGTAGATTGTAAATAGTTGGAGCCCCAGCACCGATCCTTGTGGCACCCCACTAGTTACTGTTTGTCAACCAGAAAATGATTCATTTATCCCGACTCTCTGCTTTCTGTTAGTTAGCCAATTCTCTATCCATGCTAATATATTACCCCTAACTCCGTGAGCTCTTACCTTATGCAGTAACCTTTTATGTGGCACGTTATCGAATGCCTTCTGGAAATCCAAATACACCACATCCACTGGCTCACCCTTGCCCACCCTGCTTGTTACATCCTCAAAGAACTCCAGCAAAGTTGTTAAACATGATTTCCCTTTCCTAAAACCATGCTGATTCTGTTTGACTGCAGTATGTTTTTCTAAATGCCCTGCTACTGCTTCCTTTATGAAGTACTCCAGCATTTTCCCAATGACAGATATTAGGCTAACTGGTCTATAGTTTCCTGCTTTCTCTCTCCCTCCTTTCTTAAGTAGGGGTGTTACATTAGCGGTTTTCCAATCTGCTGGGACCTCTTCAGAGTCCAGGGAATTTTGGTATATTGCAACCAATGCATCCACTATCTCTGCAGCCACTTCTTTTAAGGCCCTGGGATGCAGGCCATCTGGTCCAGGGGACTTACATACATATGAACATATGAATTAGGAGCAGGAGTAGGCCACTCAGCCCTTCGAGCCTGCTCCGCCATTCAATAACATTATGGCTGATCCGATTACTTCACATTCCTGCCTACCCCCGATAACTTTTCACCCCCTTGCTTACCAAGAATCTATCTACCTCTGCCTTAAAAATATTCAAAGACTCTGCTTCCACCGCCCTCTGAGGAAGAGAGTTCCAAAGACGCACGACCCTCTGAGAAAAAAATTCTCCTCATCTGTCTTAAATGGGCGACCCCTTATTTTTAAACAGCAACCCCTAGTTCTAGATTTTCCCACAAGAGGAAACATCCTCTCCACATCCACCCTGTCCAGACCCCTCAGGATCTTATATGTTTCAATCAAGTCACCTCTTATTCTTCTAAACTCCAGCGGATACAAGCCTAGCCTGTCCAACCTTTCCTCATAAGGCAACCCGCCCATTCCAGGTATTAGTCTAGTAAACATTCTCTGAACTGCTTCCAACGCATTTACATCCTTCCTTAAATAAGGAGACCAATACTGTACACAGTACTCCAGATGTGGTCTCACCAATGCCCTGTTTAACAGAAGCATAACTTCCCTACTTTTGTAGTCAATTCCCCTTGCAATAAACAATAACATTCTATTAGTTTGCCTAATTACTTGCTCTACCTGCATAGTAAACTTTTGTGATTCATGCACTAGGACACCCAGATCCCTCTGCATCTCAGCTCTGCAATCGCTCACCATTTAGATAATATGCTTCTTTTTTATTCTTCCTGCCAAAATGGACAACTTCAGATTTTCCCACATTATACACCATTTACCAGATCTTTGCCCACTCACTTAACTTATCTATATCCCTTTGTAGCCTCCTTATGTCCTCTTCACAATTTACTTTCCTACCTATCTTTGTGTTATCAGCAAATTTAGCAACCATACCTTCGGTCCCTTCATCCAAGTCATTTATATAAATTGTAAAAAGTTAAGGCCCCAGCACCGATCCCTGTGGCATACCACTCGTTGCATCTTGCCAATCAGAATATGACCCATTTATGCCTACTCTCTGTTTCCTGTTAGCTAGCCAATCTTCTATCCATGCCAATATGTTACCCTCTACACCATGAGCTTTTATTTTCCGCAATAACCTTTGATGTGGCACCTTATCAAATGCCTTCTGGAAATCTAAGTACAGTACATCCACCGGTTCCCTTTTATCCACAGCACATGTTACTTCCTCAAAGAACTGCAATAAACTGGTTAAACACGATTTCCCTTTCACAAAACCATGTTGACTCTGCCTAATTACTTTGAACTTTTCTAAATGCCCTGCTATAGCGTCTTTAATAATAGCTTCTAACATCTTCCCTATGACAGATGTTAAGCTAACTGGCCTGTAGTTTCCTGCTTTCTGTCTCCCTCCCTCTTTGAATAAAGGAGTTACATTCGCTATTTTCCAATCTAATGGAACCTTCCTCGAATCTAGGGATTTTTGGAAAATTAAAGCCAACGCATCAACTATCTCACTAGCCACTTCTTTTAAAACCCTAGGATGAAGTCCATCAGGATCCGAGGACTTGTCTGCCCGCAGCTCCAACAATTTGCTCAGTACCACTTCCCTGGTGATTATAATTTTCTTGAGTTCCTCCCTCCCTTCCATTTCCTGATTTATATCTATTTCTGGGATGTTATTTGTATCCTCTATAATGAAGACCGATGCAAAATACCTGTTCAATTCAACTGCCATCTCCTTATTTTCCATTATTATTTCCTCCGACTCACTTTTTATAGGACCAACGTTCACTTTGTTAACTCTTTTCTTTTTTAAATATCTAACTCTTACTATCTATTTTTATATTTCTAGCTAGCTGTCTCTCGTACTCTAATTTTTCTCTTATATTAATCTTTTAGTCATTCTTTGCTGTTTTTTATATTCTGTCCAATCTTCTGACATGCCACCCATCTTTGTGCAATTATATGCTTTTTCTTTAAGTTTAATACTATCTTTAACTTTTTCAGTTAAACACCGATGGTGGGTCCTCCCCTTGGAATTTTTCTCTCTTGTTGGAATGTATATATTCTGTGTATTTTGAAATATTCCCTTATATGTCTGCCACTGCAACTCTATTGACCTATCCGTTAACCTAATTTGCCAGTTCACTTTAGCTAGCTCTGCTTTCATGCCCTCATAATTGCCCTTATTTAAGTTTAAAATACTAGTCTTGGACCCACTCTTTTCTCTCTCAAACTGAATGTAAAATTCATTCATATTATGATCACTGCTACCTAGGGGCGCCTTCACGATGAGGTCATTAATTAATCCTATCTCGTTGCACAAAAGCAGGTCCAGTATAGCCTGCTCTCTGGTTGGCTCCAGAACGTGCTGTCATAAGAAACTATCCCGAAAACATTCCATGAACTCTTCATCTATGCTACCTTTGCCCATCTGATATTTCCAGTCCATATGCAGATTAAAATCCCCCATGATTATTGCCGTACCCTTCTGACAAGCTCCCATTATTTCTTCCTTTATACTCCATCCTACCATTTGGTTACTGTTAGGGGGCCTGTACACCACTCCCACAAGTGAGTTCTTGCCTTTATTATTTCTCATCTCTACCCCAACCGCTTCTACATCCTGGTTTCCTGAACTTAGGTCATCCCTCTCTATTGTGCTAATACCATCATTAATTAACAGAGCCACCCCTCCACCTTTTCCCACCTTCCTGTCCTTCCTAAATGTCATGTACCCTTCAATATTCAGGTCCCAATCTATGTCATCCTGCAGCCATGTTTCTGTAATGGCTATCAGGTCATATGTATTTATTTCTATTTGCGCAATCGGTTCATCTGTTTTGTTTCGAATGCTACGTGCCTTTATTTTTGTCCTTTTATTATTTTTATAACCTCTAGCCTTTTCTGTTGATTTAGATTTGTACTCTCTAGCCCTTCCTGTCATGGTCTGTTTATCATTTCCCATATTAATACCTTTCTATATTGCCTTGTCTCTAAACTTTGAATTACCACATTTTCCCAAATTTGATCCCATGCACCCAATATTTAGTTTAAAGCCCTCTGTACCGCCCTAGTTATATGACTTGCCAAAACACTGGTTCCAGCATGGTTCAGGTGAAGACCGTCCCAACGATACAGATCCCACTTTCCCCAGTGCTGGTGCCACTGCCCCAGGGATTGAACCCATTTCTCCCTCACCGGTCTTTGAGCCACACATTCATGTCTCTAATTTTATTTACCCTATGCCAATTTGCTCGTGGCTCAGGTAATAATGCAGACATTACTACCCTTGAGGTTCTGCTTTTTAATTTAGCCCCGAGCTGCTCATACTCTCTCAGCAGAACCTCTTTCCTAGTTCTACCTATGTCGTTGGTACCTACATGGACCACGACCACTGGCTCCTCCCCCTCCCACTGCAAATTCCTCTCTAGCTCAGAGCAGATGTCCCAAACCCTGGCACCGGGCAGGCAACACAGCCGTCTGGACTCTCGCTCTTGGCCGCAGAAAACTGTATCTATCCCCCTGACTATAGCTGTCCCCATTTACCACTACATTCCTATTAACTCCCCCCGCTTGAGTGGCTTCCTGTACCTCAGTGCCATGGTCAGTTTGCTCATCCACCCTGCTGCCACCGCTTTCATCCACACAGGCTGCAAGAACATCAAACCTGTTGGACAATTGCAAAGGCTGAGGCTCCTCCACCTCCTGGGTCCCTATGCCTGCATCACTCTCGGTCACATCCTCCTGTCCCTGACCACTGACCAAATCAGAAAACCCTATCCTAACGGGTGTGACTGTCTCCTGGAATAAAGTATCCAGGTAACTTTCCCCCTCCCTGATGCATCGCAGAGTCCGCAGCTCGGCCTCCAGTTCATCAACTCTGATCTGAAGCTCCTCAAGCCGCAGACACTTACCGCAGATGTGTTCATCCTGGATCACACTGGCGTCCAGGAGCTCCCACATATTGCAGTCACAACACATCACCTGCCCTGCCATCTTTGAGTCTTAATTCATTTATTTTTATTAGTTAATGATGAACAAACCCTACTACACCTAATAAGATTTATTACTGCTTGTAAACTAGTATGAATGAAACCTTACAATTACTAATAAATTTCCTGGGCTTTATTCACCAACCAATCACTCACCCTTTTCCCTGTGATGTCACCTTTTATTTTTCTCCAGATGTGGTTGGGGGGTGTCACAGAGCCGAACTCCCGCTGGTTCTCTGTCCCCTCTTGAGCAGCTTTTTAGCTCCTGCTCTCCTGGAAGCTGACAAAGATAGAAAAAGAAAGGAACACCTCCCTCCCTGAACTCCCTTGCAGTGTCCGTGTGTAGATAAAGACACTGAAGACAGGAGTTGGTTCATAGGTATTTACTAAGCAAGTCTGGGGGGGGTTTTAAAGGATATACACAATACACAGGCTTATATAGCCCAAGTGGCAATTACCGGCATTACGCACACCTGGGGCTCTTAAAGGCACATAAATCACAATTCCTCCCCTTCTAGCTAACTAGTACATCATATTTTAAGTAATTATTAATTACATGTTATATACAAAATAATATACATTGCTGTATTAATTAATTATAAGTTAGTCTCTCAGGAGGCTTCCTGACTCGGTCCGGATAACGCCTCGGGGGTGTAGTAGTTTCTGGTGGTGTAGTAGGTTCTTCTGGCAAGGCTGATTCGGCTTGAAGGCCAGTGTCGGGTCCATCGGGCTCCAGTATCACCGGATCGGAGGTAGATATGGGTATCTCTACTTCATCGTTAGATGTATAGAGTGGTGGTGTAGGTTGTCCCTTTTCGGATGACTTGATGATTTGGTCAGCATGGTGCCTTATTATGCT
The DNA here is from genome assembly GCF_052327205.1 of Somniosus microcephalus. NCBI lineage: Eukaryota > Metazoa > Chordata > Chondrichthyes > Squaliformes > Somniosidae > Somniosus > Somniosus microcephalus. The sequence continues at coordinate 277,289,822 of NC_140987.1, forward strand.
GTCTCCGATGTCCACGGTATACATCAGTGGTCCTAATCGTGTGCAGATAGTTCCAGGCTTCCATTTCTCGGTACGGTAGTCCCGGGCCAAAACCGGTTGGCCTATCTGGAAGGCCCTAGTTGGCCTTTCATTCATGCCCTGAAACTGCTGCTTCTCCACGTCCCTTCAGATGTTGGGCTTGACCAAATCCAGCCGGCATCTTAGGTTTCTATTGTAGAACATCATGGCGGGTGATGTGCCTCAATTATTCCGAGACTCGAAGTTAGCAGAACAAAAGTAAGGCTTTTATTAACTTAGAACATAACACGTAAACTAGAGAGATGTCTTCCTTCAGGAGGCTGATGCCCGACTGAACTTAGATTACAAAGGAGCCAGGTATGGGCGGAGCCCTGCACACAACCAATTCCAGCACATTCCAATACATAATACATGAGGACTGGGGGAAGGGAAAAGACACCGAAAGCAGGCAGTTACAAGACACAGAAAACAGGCAGTGATGAATGGAATATATTTCATCACATTCACCCCTTCTATAGATTTAGTCTGTTCGGGGGTTTGATAGTCCTCTGCGACCGACGTGGCTGTTGTGGTGCCGCGGGTGTCGGCTGGGTGTCCCCGGTAGCCTCCTGGGTCTCTGCCGGGGGTGCCGCCGGGGTTGTTGAAGGGGTAGTTGGTGGGGGTGCCGTTGGTCGATGTTCTTCCGGGGGTGATGAAAGAGTAGTGGGTGGGTAAGGGTTGCTGTGATCGTCGTCGCTGCTATTGCCGTGGTTGTTGTCGATGCCGGCTGGGGCGACGTCTTTTATGGACACGGTGCCCTCCCTTCCGTCGGCGTGCCGGACATATGCATATTGGGGGTTGGCGTGGAGTAGGTGTACTGGCTCCACGAGAGGGTCCGTCTTGTGGCCCCTCACATGCCTTCGCACGAGTACCGGACCTGGGGTGGAGAGCCATGATGGCATGGATACGCCTGAGGTGGATTTCCGAGGAAAGACAAACATTAATTCATGAGGCGTGGCATTAGTGGCCGTACACAATAGCGACCGTATCGAATGGAGCACATCCGAGAGGACTTCCTGCCAGCGGGAGATAGGGAGGCCCTTGGTCCTTAGAGCTAGAGTGACTGCTTTCCACACTGTCCCGTTCTCTCGCTCCACCTGGCCGTTACCCCGGGGGTTGTAGCTGGTGGTACGGCTCGTGGCGATCCCCTTGGACAGCATGTACTGGCGTAGCTCTTCACTCATGAAGGACGCCCCCCTATCCGTGTGGATATAGCTCGGCATACCGAACAGGCAGAACAGGCTGTTGAGGCATTTAATGACCGTGGCGCTGGTCATGTCTGGGCAGGGGAAGGCGAATGGGAAACGTGAGTATTCGTCCACAATGTTCAGGAAGTAAACATTGCAGTCGACAGACGGGAGGGGGCCCTTGAAATCTAGGCTGAGCCGCTCGAAGGGCCGTGTAGCTTTGATTAAGTGGGCTCTATCTGGGCGGTAGAACCAAGGCTTGCACTCAGCGCAAGTGCGGCAGTTCCTGGTCAGAGACCGAACTTCCTCAATCGAGTAGGGTAAGTTACGGGACTTTATGAAGTGGAACAGCCGCGTGACCCCTGGGTGGCAGAGGTCGTTGTGGAGGGTCTGTAGCTGATCCTCGGTGGCGCTGGCACACATCCCTCGTGAGAGGGCATCAGGGGATTCGTTAAGGGCCCCTGGCCGGTAAATGATGTCGTACTCGAAAGTGGAGAGCTCGATCCGCCACCTAAGAATCTTATCATTTTTAATCTTCCCCCTCTGTTTATTGTTGAACATAAACGCTACCGACCGCTGGTCGGTAAGTATGGTGAAGCGTTTGCCGGCTAGGTAGTGGCGCCAGTGGCGCAATGCCTCCACGATGGCTTGGGCCTCCTTTTCCACGGAGGAGTGTCTGATCTCGGGGCCTTGGAGGGTCCTCGAGAAGAAAGCTACGGGCCGCCCCGCCTGGTTGAGGGTGGCCGCCAAGGCGAAGTCGGACGCATCACTTTCCACTTGAAATGGAGTGTTCTCGTCCACTGCCTGTAGCGTGGCCCGCTCAATATCCTGCTTAATGCTTTTGAAGGCGGCGTGGGCCTCAGCAGAGAGCGGAAAAGAGGATGCTTTCAAGAGGGGGCAGGCTTTGTCGGAGTAGTTGGGGACCCATTGGGAATAGTAAGAAAATAACCCCAGGCACCTTTTCAGGGCTTTGGGAGTGTTGGGCAGGGGCAGCTCCCGTAGGGGGCGCAATCGGTCGGGGTCTGGTCCGATTTCCCCATTCTCCACCACGCTGCCCAGTATGCAGAGGCGCGTGGTGTTGAAAACGCACTTGTCCTCGTTATAGGTGAGGTTGAGTTTTTGTGCGGTTTTCAGGAACCTCTCGAGGTTCGAGTCGTGATCCTGCTGGTTGTGACCGCAGATGGTGACGTTGTCGAGGTAGGGGAAGGTTGCCTGCAAGTGGTGGTCATCGACCATGCGATCCATCTCCCTCTGAAAGACCGAGACCCCGTTCGTCACCCCAAAGGGGACTCTGAGGAATTGGTAGAGGCGTCCGTTCGCCTCGAAGGCGGTGTACGGGTGGTCCTCTGGTCTGATAGGGAGCTGGTGGTACGCTGACTTGCGGTCGATGGTGGAGAACACCCGGTATTGGGCGATTTGGTTCACCATTTCTGATATGCGGGGTAGCGGGTAGGCGTCTAGTAGGGTGTACCTGTTGATCGTTTGACTATAGTCGATCACCATCCGTTTCTTCTCGCTACCCCTTACCACTACCACTTGGGCGCGCCACGGGCTGTTGCTGTGTTCAATAATGCGCTCTTTCAGGAGCCTGTCTACCTCGGTCGCGATAAACCGCCTGTCCTCCCAGCTGTACCTCCTGCTTTTGGTCGCTATTGGCCGGCAGTTAGGGGTAAGGTTCGCGAATAGCGAAGGCGGCTTTACCTTCAGGGTAGCCAGACCGCACACTGTGAGGGGCGGCTGGGACCCACCGTACTTGAGCGTGATGCTTTGGTGGTTGCACTGGAAATCCAAACCCAAGATCACGCTCGCACATAGATTCTTCATGATTAATACTTTAAAATTATCATACACAGTTCCATTAACGCACAATTGTACCGTGCAGTAACCCAGAATGGTCGATGTCTGGGTTTTATCGGCCATAGAGATGGTACCCTGAGCAGGGACCACCTTTAGGGAGAGTTGTTGTGCCAGTTCAGGGTGGATAAAACTCTCCGTGCTTCCACTGTCAATTAAGCATTTAACCCGGCACCCGTTTACCTCGATGTCCACCATTGATTTGGATAGCGGATGCGGCCTGGTCTGGTCCACTGTGACCGATGCCACTGTAGGGCCCTGATCGAGACAAGATGGCGTCCACGCTGTCTGCTCATAAGATGGCGGACCCCACGAGGTCGGGCAAGATGGCGTCCAAGATGGCCGCATCCACGGCGCACACGCGGCGGTGGCGGGTTTTCCGGCGGTTGGTTTTCCGGCGGGGTTCCCTCTGCACACCTTCCCGAAGTGCCCCTTCTTACCGCACTTAAAGCAGGTGGTGCCTTTCGCCGGGCACAGGTTTCTGGTGTGCTTTGGCTGCCCGCAGAAGTAGCAGTTGGGTCCTTGACGCGTCGCGGCTGTCGTAGGGCTTCTGGGGGGAGAGCTGGGCCCCGCCGGTGTCGGGCTGCCGGGCGGGGAAGATGCCTTCCAAGATGGCGGTGCCCTCAGCGCACACGTGGTGGTGTGGGCGGCGCGGGCTGAAGAGTAGGCGTCCGAGTTTCTCTGGGCCATCTCCAGGGACCGCGCGGTGTCCGCAGCCTGTTTCAGGTCCAACTCCGTTTTTTCCAGCAGTCTTTGGCGGATGTGAGTGGAGCTGAGGCCTGTGATAAAGGCATCGCGAACAAGCTCGTCGGTGTACACTGCGGCTTTTACATCTCGGCACTTACAGTCCTTGCCAAGCTTTTTCAGGATGCTTAGGAACTCCTCCACCGATTCCCCAGGTCGCTGTGCGCGAGTAGCGAGTAGATGCCTAGCATACACCTCATTCGTAGGCTGCTGGTAATGCGCCTTTAAGATGTTGCAGGCGGCCAGGTACGTATCGGCGTCTTGGATGAGGGGGTAAACCCGATGGCTTACCCAATTCCGTAGCATTCCGAGTCTCATCTTCGCAGTGTCCGTAGCGTCTTTGACGGCTGCGGAATTGTCCAGGAAGAATTCCATACAGTCAAACCAGTGTCCGAAGCGTGCTGATGCGTCCGGAGCATGTTGATCCAAATCCAAACGTTCGGGTTTCAGGAGTTGATCCATAGTGTTGAAAATTAAGTTAATAAAATTGATGTGCCTCAATTATTCCGAGACTCGAAGTTAGCAGAACAAAAGTAAGGCTTTTATTAACTTAGAACATAACACGTAAACTAGAGAGATGTCTTCCTTCAGGAGGCTGATGCCCGACTGAACTTAGATTATAAAGGAGCCAGGTATGGGCGGAGCCCTGCACACAACCAATTCCAGCACATTCCAATACATAATACATGAGGACTGGGGGAAGGGAAAAGACACCGAAAGCAGGCAGCTACAAGACACAGAAAACAGGCAGTGATGAATGGAATATATTTCATCACAGCGGGAGTTTGGTTAGTAACCATATGCGTTGCATTCCTATATGCAAATAAGAAGTTATCCACCTTGTGCTGCAGTTTTATGTCTTCATTACCCATGGCCTTGATGGCCTTCTTGAAGGTCTGGACAAACCTTTCAGCCAATCCATTGGTGGCGGGATGGTATGGGGCGGACGTGTAGTGCTTTACCCCATTGTTCTTTAAGAACTTTCTGAATTCTTCGGACACAAATTGCGGTCCATTATCAGAACATATCTGCTCCGGCAACCCATTCCTGGCAAATATGGTCCTTAATACTGTGATGGTTTTTTCCGTGGTGGTGGAGGACATCTTTATTACCTCCGGCCACTTGGAGTGTGCATCAACTGCGATTAAGAACATTGAGTCCATAAATGGACCAGCAAAGTCGATGTGCACCCTTTGCCAGGGAGATGAGGGCCACTCCCATGGATGTAGAGGGGCCTGTGGCGGAGCATTTTGGACCTTCTGGCATCCTAGGCAGCTCTTGGTCATGTCTTCGATGTCTCCATCGATACCTGGCCACCATACAAACGCCCTAGCTAGGTTCTTCATTTTCACTCCACCCAGATGCCCCTCGTGAAGCTCCTTTAGCACTTTATCCTGGAGTTTGGGTGGAATCCCCACTCTGGATCCACACATCAAGGTTCCTCGGCACACTGACAGCTGTTCTCTTCTTTGCGAGAATGCTGGCAACAGTGGTTCGCCATGTGCTGGCCATCCCTTCACTGTTAAATCGTAGACCCGTGAGAGAGTAGGGTCATTTCTTGTCTCCCTTTCAATGGCAGAATTTGTCACCGGTAGACATTCCACTATGGTAGAGTGGAATATCTCTACTGGGTCTACTGTAGGTGCCTCTTCTATCGTTGGCAACGGTAGGCGTGATAAATCGTCAGCATTCCCATGCTGTTTTGACCCTTTGTATTCAATGTTGTATTGGTGTGCCCCTAGAAAAAGGGACCACCTCTGTAGTCTTTGTGCCGTCATAATGGGGACACCTTTTTTTGGGGTTGAATATGGAGATGAGGGGTTGATGGTCAGTCAGCAAGGTAAATTTTTGTCCGTGTAGGTAATGGTTGAATTTCTTCACTCCCCATACCAGGCTGAGTGCTTCCCTGTCTATCTGGGCATAGTTACGCTCAGCTGAGTTCAATGAGCGTGACGCAAAAGCTATCGGCCATTCCGAGCCATCAGGGAATCTATGGGACAATACCGCTCCTATGCCGTAAGGGGATGCATCGCACGCCAGTCTGATTGGTAGTGATGGGTTGTAATGAGCCAAAATTTTCTCGGATGTGATTAAGTCTTTACATTTATGGAAGGCACGTTTACAGTCTTCGTTCCATTTCCAAATAACTCCTGTCTGTAGAAGATCATTAAGAGGGTGTAGAATAGTTGATAAGTTCGGTAAAAAATTATGATAGTAATTTATTAATCCCAGGAATGACCTTAATTGTGAAACATTTTCAGGTGCTGGGGCTTTTATAACTGCTTCAATTTTTTCAGGTGACTTATGCAACCCTTCCTTATTAATTATGTGGCCACAATATGATATCTGATTTTGGAAAAATCGCACTTGGGGCGATTTGCTCGTAGGCCTCGTTCTTTCAGCCTAGTGAGCACCTGCTCCAAATTGGCAAGGTGCTCGTTGTCATTTTCTCCTGTTATAAGGATGTCGTCTAGGTAGCATTGAGTCCCCGGAATCCCTTGCAGGACTTGCTCCATAGCTCTTTGCCAGATAGCTGGAGCTGATGCTATTCCAAAAACCAGTCGATTGTACTGGTACAGGCCTTTGTGTGTGTTTATTGTGAGATACTTTTTAGAGGTCTCCTCAACCTCCATCTGTAGATATGCCTGTGCCAAGTCAATTTTTGTGAAACGTTTCCCTCCGGATAGTGAGGCGAAAATATCTTCTATCCTCGGAAGAGGATACTGTACCGTGTGAAGGACCGGGTTTACAGTCACCTTAAAGTCCCCACAGATGCAAATTTTTTTCTGTTCCTCAGAGTTATTTTTCAATGTTTTTTTCATGATTGGAACGATGGGTGTTGCCCATTCGCTCCAATCTATTTTGGATAATACGCCTGCCTTTTCCAAATTCTTCAGCTCTGCCTCGACTGCCGGACGTATTGCGTATGGCACCGGTCTTGCCTTAAAACATTTTGGAATTGCTGTATCTTCCACTTTTATTGAGGCGGTGATGCCTTTCAAGGTTCCTAGTTTCTCTTGAAACACTTCTTTGGCGTTGGCCAAGATGTCTTTTAATCGTTCAGGTATGATGTCATCATTGTTTTTTTCCTTACTGGTTACCGTCAGTGCCTGAATGGAGTGCCAGTCTAAACGTATCTTCCTTATCCATTCACGTCCCAACAACGGTGGACCACCATCTTGTAGAATGTATAAATACAACTTTTGTATTTCTTTGCCGTTGTATACCACAGGCACCCTTATTTTTCCTTTGGGGTAGACTTTCTGCCCCGTATATGTTTTTAAGATAATGGATGTGTCTTTTAGAGGTATATGCGAAAATAGCCTCTCGTAATCTCGTCGATTTATTACGGTGAGAGCTGATCCTGTATCTAGCTCCATTTTAACTGGGGACCCTGCTATTGTGAGGGTAACCCAAATGGTTTGGTAATCCTCTTTGGCAAGTACATTATGTAATTTGAGACAGCTTAGTCTCTTGTTTCCGGAGTCGCTATCGCTATTCTGGTCTTCGGAGCTATTGTCCGTCATCATTTGTACCTTCCTGTACTTTTCTTTATTGAATTTTTGTTTTCTGTCAGTGGATTTATTTTGTCCAGATTGGCATACCCGTGCAATGTGTCCAATCTTACCACATTGCCTGCATGCTTTGCCCTTGAACCAGCAGTCCCTCTGGTTATGGGTGGATCTGCCGCAGCGATAACATCTTCCGAACCCTGTGTCATTTTATGGGTGCCGAAGTCCTGTGTCTCTTGTTGTATCTCTGCAGCTCCTTTTGCTGCTGCTTCGTATGATACAGCCATACTGAAAGCTTTGTCCAATGTTAAATCTTTTTCAGAAAACAGTCTTTTTTGTGTTCCTTCACTTAAGAGACCGCAAACAAATTTGTCTCGAAGATAATCCGATAGTCCTGCTCCGAATTGGCAGTACTTTGATAGCTTTCTTAATTCGGTTAGGTAATCAGCGTTACTTTCATTCTTGTGTTGATTTCTCTTGAAGAACTTGAATCGTTCCGCTATCAGCAGCGGTGTTGGGTTTAAATGCTCCTGCAGGGTATCAACAATTTCTTTAAAAGTCTTGTCCTTTGGTTTGGCTGGAGTGATTAAATTTTGTAACAGCCCGTATGTCTTCGCGCCCATTAAGTTCAGAAGTACTGAAGCTTTTTTTTCATCTGTTATTCCATTTGCAGTGCAATAAACCTCTACTCTTTCCACGTATGTGGTCCAATCTTCTATTTCGCCATCAAAAGCCTCAATATTACCAGATTTAGGCATTTCAGAAAAGATATGGCGCTTCCCGCGCTTTTTTTTTTTCTTTTTTTTTTCTCTCTCTGTAGCAACGATATGGCGCTTCCCGCGCTTTCCCGCCGCTGCTACCGATAACAACGCTGTTTTACTGTGGTTTCCGTTTATTCACTGTTGGAGACTCATTCCCGACGGAGGTCTAAACGCTGACCTGCTTGCCGCGCCGGCCGTCTCTCGAGTGCACCCTCCCAGTCCATTATTGCTTGCCTCCGATTTCGCTGCCTGTCTCAGCTGTAGAGCCCGCCGCTGGAGCTCCAGCCTGACGCCCAGGAAGGATTAGCGCAGTACCTGTCACCAGCTTGGCCAGCTGGTGAAACCACAGTTTCTCTTACTTCCTTGAGTCTTCTGGACGCTGGAGGAATCGATGTCCTTGAGGTGCTGCCGAATTGCAGGTAAGTCCGTTTCCACTTCGTCGCCACTGTAGTGTCCGTGTGTAGATAAAGACACTGAAGACAGGAGTTGGTTCATAGGTATTTACTAAGCAAGTCTGGGGGGGGTTTCTAAAGGATATACACAATACACAGGCTTATATAGCCCAAGTGGCAATTACCGGCATTACGCACACCTGGGGCTCTTAAAGGCACATACACCACATCCCTCACTCACCAAACTCACAGCTTAACACTCTGTTCCGAGCTGCACTGTCATCTTTTAGTCCCATTATTTTATCGAGTACTATTTCCTTAGTGATATTGATTGTCTTTAGTTCCCCACTGCCTGTGGCCCCTTGATTATCCATTATTGGGATGTTGTTAGTGTCTTCTACAGTGAAGACAGATGCAAAATATTTGTTCAGTCTCTGCCATTTCCCCGTTCCCCGTTATTAATTCCCCAGTCTCATCATCTAAGTGACCAACGTTTATTTCAGCTACCCTGTTCCTTTTTATATACCTGTAGAAGCTCTTACTATCTGTTTTAATGTTTCTTCCCAACTTATTCTCATAATTCATCTTCTCTCTCTTTATTTTTTTTTAGTCATCCTTCGCTGGTTTTTAAAAATTTCCCAATCCTCTGGTCTCCCACCAATCTTGGCAACATTGTATGCCTTCGTTTTCAATTTGATACCATCCTTTAGTTCCTTAGTTAGCCATGGATGGTGCTCCTTTCTCTTTAAATCTTTCTTTCTCACTGGAATATATTTTTGTTGAGATATGAAATATCTCCTTAAATGTCCGCCACTGCATTTCAAATTTCTTACCCTTTAATTTGTTTTTCCAGTCCATTTTAGCCAGTCCTGCCCTCATGGCATTGTAATTGCCTTTGTTTTAGATCAGGACACTGGTTTGGGATACAACTTTCTCACCCCCCCAACTGAATTTGAAATTCAACCATGCTATGATCACTCTTTCTTAGAGGATCCTTTACTATGAGATCATTTATTAATTCTGTCTCATTACATAGTACCAGATCCAAGATGGACTGCTCCCTGGTTGGTTCCATTACATACTGTTCTAGGAAAACACCCCGGATGCACTCATTGAACTCCTCCTCCATGCTACCATGGCCAATTTGATTTATCCAATCAATATGGAGATTAAAATCACCCATGATTATTACCGTACCTTTTTTACAGGCCTCCATTATTTGTTGATGTATACTCTGTCCAACAGCATTGCGACTGTTCGGGGCCTGTAGACTACACCCACCAGAGACTTTTTTCCCTTATTATTTATTATCTCCACCCAAACCGATTCTACATCTTGATCTTCTGAGCCAATATCACTTCTCACTACTGCACTGATCCCATCTTTTACCAACAAAGTCACCCCACCTCCCTTTCCTTTCTCGCTATCCTTCCGCATTATCATATACCCTGGAATATTCAGTTCCCAGCCCTGGTCACCTTGCAACCACGTCTCTATAATGGCGATCAGATCATACCCATTTGCATCTATTTGTGCCATCAACTCATTAACCTTGTTATGAATGCTGCATGCATTCAGCTATAGAGCTTTTAACTTTGTCTTTTTAACATTTTTCCTTGTTTTTGGCCTTTTTTTCTGTTACACTCTTATTTTTAAACATTCTGTCCCTTCCTGTCACACTCTGGTTATTATTTCCCCCATCTCTAGCCTGCTCTATTGCTTTCTCTTTTCTCATTGACTTTTTAATTTCCTGCTCACCTGGCTCCTACCCCCACTATTTAATTTAAAGCCCTCTCTACAGCCCTAGTTATTCGATTTGCCAGGACTCTAGCCCCAGCATGGTTCAAGTGAAGCCCATCCAAACGGAACTGCTCCCTCTTATCCCAGTACTGGTGCCAGTGCCCCACAAATTGAAACCCATTTCTCCCTCACCAGTCCTTGAGCCACTCGTTCATTTCTCTGATCTTATTTTCTCTATGCAAATTCACTCGTGGCTCAGTTAGTAATCCAGAGATTATTACCTTTGTGGTTCTGCTTTTTAATTTAGCCCCTAGCTGCTCATACTCTCTCAGCAGAACCTCTTTCTTTGTCCTACCTATGTCATTGGTACCTACGTGGACCATGACAACTGGATCTTCCCCGTCCCACTCCAAGTTTCTCTCCAGCCCAGAGGAGATGTCCTTAATCCTGGCAACACAGCCTTCGGGACTCACGCTCTCGGCTGCAGAGAATAGTATCTATCGCCCTCACTATACTGTCCCCAATCACTACAACATTTCTTTTTGCTCCCCCCACTTGAATGGTTCCCTGTACCACAGTGCTGTGATCAGTTTGCTCATCCTCCCTGCAGTCCCTGGCCTCGTCCACACAGGGAACAAGAATCTCATAGCTGTTGGACAATGCCAAGGGCTGAGGCTCCTCCACCACTACCTCCTGGATCCCAATACCTGCCTCACTTGTAGTCACACCCTCCTGTCCCTGACCATGGGCCAAATTTGAAGTAATTATTCTAGTGGGTGTGACTGCCTCCTGGAACATAGTATCCAGGTAACGCTCCCCCTCCCTAATGTGTCGCAGTGTCTGAGGCTCGGACTCCAGCTCATTAACTCTAAGCCGAAGTTGCTCGAGCAGCCAACATTTGCTGCAGATGTGGTCGCCCTGGACCTCAATGGTGTCCACGAGCTCCCACATGCAACAACAACAACACATTGCCTGGTCTCCCATCTCAATTAATTAATTAGTTATAAAATTTGGAACACATTTCTTTTAATCTACACCAAGGCACTTAAATTTACACGCTCAAGTTTGGAAAAAAGTGAGCAATAGAGAAATACTCACCAACCAATCACTTACCTGCTTTCTGGTGACGTCACACTTCGATTACATTTTACTTCTTTACACTCACTTTGTATCTCAACGTCTCCCGCTGCTTTTGAACTCACCCGGGTTTTGGCGCTCTCGCTCTGCTCCCGCTGCTTTTGAACTCTCCCAGGTTTTGGCGCTCTCGCTCTGCTCCCGCTGCTTTTGAACTCACCCGGGTTTTGGCGCTCTCGCTCTGCTCCCGCTGCTTTTGAACTCTCCCAGGTTTTGGCGCTCTCGCTCTGCTCCCGCTGCTTTTGAACTCTCCCAGGTTTTGGTGCTCTCGCTCTGCTCCCGCTGCTTTTGAACTCTCCCAGGTTTTGGTGCTCTCGCTCTGCTCCCGCTGCTTTTGAACTCACCTGGGTTTTGGCGCTCTCGCTCTGCTCCCGCTGCTTTTGAACTCTCCCAGGTTTTGGCGCTCTCGCTCTGCTCCCGCTGCTTTTGAACTCTCCCAGGTTTTGGTGCTCTCGCTCTGCTCCCGCTGCTTTTACACTCTCCCAGGTTTTGGCGCACTCGCTCTGCTCCTGCTGCTTTTGAACTCTACCGGGTTTTTGAACATAGGGCTTCTGCTGTGGAAAGTGGAAAATTCACAGTGAACAGCTGCACTTCAGAGGCTGAGATTAAGGCAGGTATTCAGCAAAAGAAAAATGGCTTCAATCTTCCCAAAGTTTAACTGGAGGAAATTGCAGCTCATCCATGACTGGTTATCGGACTGGTAGTCTGACAACACAGAGGTAGTGGAGGGGGTGGTAGTGTCTGCGTATAAATAACACACGGACTGCAGGAGAACGGTAATAACAGGTGTTTACTGAACAGAGGGTATGCTGGAATTAACTGTACAAATTACTACACGGTGTTATATACAGGTGTGGTCACTACTGGTACTGCAGTATACAGGGGCTGTAAAAGATAGTTCCTCTCTTAAAGGTACATACATTACAATTCCTCCCCTTTTAGATAAACAGTACATAACAGTCATTTAACAATTAAATAATAACTAATTACAATTACAATTTTCTTTGTACTATATACATCAGCTGAAAGTAATCATTTATAAATTCAGTCTTTGAGGAGGCTTCCTGATCCTGTCTGGATAGCGCCTTTCTCGAGTATCCTGTTCTTGCGGTGGAGTCGATTCTGGCTCATTGTCATTGGTTGGTTCATCAGCTTCCAATACCACTGATTCTGAGGTAGACGCAATCTGTACTTCGGGTTCATCACCAGGTGCGTATGATCGTGGCATGGGTTTGACTTGTTCCTGTGACTCTAGAATCTGGTCAGCATGGCGTCTCACAATGCTCTCTCCAATGTCCACTGTGTACATTAGTGGTCCCTGCCGTGTGCCTATCGTTCCTGGCTGCCATTTTTCTGTTCGGTAGTCGTGGGCCAAGACTGGTTGCCCTATCTTGAAGCTCCTGGTTGGCTTCTCATTGATGTGCTGGGATTGCTTATTCTCAACATCTCGTCTTATGTTTGGTTTGAGCAAATCCAGGCGACATCTTAACCTTCGGTTAAAGAACATCATGGCTGGAGCTTGGTTGGTGACTGCATGTGTCGCATTCCGGTAAGCAAACAAGAAATTATCCACCTTGTGTTGCAGTGGTATGTTGTCATTATACATCGCCTTTATTGCTTTTTTAAAGGTTTGAACAAACCTCTCAGCCAATCCATTTGTGGCTGGATGATATGGGGCATATGTGTAAAGCTTTACCCCATTATTCCTCAAAAACCTCCGGAAATCCTCAGACACAAACTGTGTTCCATTATCGGAGCAAATCTGTTCTGGCAAGCCAATCCTTGCGAAGATGGTCCGTAGGACTGCAATAGTTTTCTCAGTGGTGGTGGAGGACATTTTGATGACCTCTGGCCATTTCGAATGTGCATCCACGGCGATTAAAAACATTGAGTCCATAAATGGACCAGCAAAATCAATGTGTGCCCGTTGCCATGGAGGTGAGGGCCACTCCCATGGGTGTAGCGGGGCCTGTGGTGGAGCGTTTTGGACTTTCTGGCATCCTGTGCAGCTCTTGGTCATTTCCTCGATTTCTTTATCAATTCCCGGCCACCACACAAACGCCCTGGCTAGGCTCTTCATTTTTACCCCTCCCAGATGACCCTCATGAAGCTCATTGAGCACTCTATCTCTCAACATGGGTGGAATTACCACTCGGGATCCACACATCAAGGTCCCCTGGCACACTGACAGCTGTTCTCTCCTTGGCGAGATGCTGGCAACAGTGAGTTGCCATGTGCTGGCCATCCCTTCACCGTCAAATCATAGGCCAGAGAGAGTGTCAGGTCATTTTGGGTTTCCTTCTCTATACTTGAGTTTGTAACAGGTAGACTTTCGACTATGGTCGAATGGGATATCTCAACAGGGTCCACTGCAGGTGCTTCCTCCACTGTAGGCAACGGCAGGAGCGACAGCCCATCAGCGTTTCCATGCTGTTTTGTGCCCTTATACTCCATTTTGTATTGATATGCCCCTAGAAAAAGGGACCATCTTTGCAGCCATTGCGCCGTCATCACTGGAACGCCCTTCTTTGGGTTAAAAATGGAGACAAGAGGCTGGTGATCAGTCAGTAAGGTGAATTTCTGCCCGTGCAGATAGTGATTGAACTTCTTCACCCCCAAACCAGGCTGAGGGCCTCCCTGTCAATCTGGGCGTAGTTACGCTCGGCTGAGGTTAACGAGCGTGACGCAAAGGCTATTGGCCTCTCTGAACCATCATGGAATTTGTGCGACAGCACCGCTCAAATGCCGTAGGGAGATGCATCATATGCCAACCGAATCGGTAGTGTTGGATTGTAGTGGGCCAATACTTCTTTTGAAGTGATTAGGCATTTACATTTCTGAAAGGCACGCTTACACTCATCACTCCATTTCCATGCTACTCCAGTTTGCAGCAGGGCATTCAGTGGGTGCAGAATTGTAGACAAATTTGGCAAGAACTTGTGGTGTATGTAACCTGTACCACCTTAAGAGACTACCTTAAGAGATGGACTACTTTCTCTTGGCTACTGTATATTGTAGTACCGGTGGTGACCACACCGGTATATAAACTCTGTGTAGTAATTTGCTAAGCAGTTCAGCCCTGACCTTCGATTAGTAAAGACCTGTTAAAGTTATTCTTGTTGTCTGTGTCCAGTGATTTAGAATAAGCATATCTGGAACACTCAGACTCAACAGTGGCGACGAGTCCGATCTTACCCTGTTGCAGTTTTGCATCCAAGGCAGCTTCGTCCTCAGAACAGGCGTCGGGAAGAGGCATCCGCCCTCATCATCCTGCTGAGCACCGCATTGCACGGGAGGCATCGAGTACCCGGGTTGAAATTACTGACCACGAAGTCCTCCATCAGCGACAGGCAGTGATCATCCTTCTACCACGGTGGTGGGTAAGCCGATCTAGCGACACGGGCAGAAAGTCGGCCGCGTTGTCAGTGGAGAAGGGGAGGGAAACCGGAGGAAAAAGGGCGGAGAACTCGACCGCAGCCGGTGAAAAGGGCCGGGCTGCAATCAGGGCCGAGAGGCGCAGCGACAAGGGCAGCGTTAAGGCCACGAGAACCGCGGAGAACTCGACCGCAGCCGGTGTAAAGGGCCGGGCTGCAATCGGGGCTGAGAGGCGCAGCAACGAGGGAAGCGTTAATGCCCACGAGAACCGCGGAGGAGCAAAAGCAGCGTCGGGGAAATTAAGAACCGCTGGGAGGCGAGAACGGCAACAGCGCGGTCATCGCCATTGTAGTCGGCGGGGGAAGAAGACAAGCGCGGGAAAAGCCGCCAAGCGCGGGAAGCCGCCATTTTAGTAGGCGGGGGAAGAAGACAAGCGCGGGAAGCCGCCATTTTGGAAAAATAAAATATTTAAAGAAACTCTCAAGGATGCCTAAACACGGTAACATCACTGCTTTTGATAGCAATGTTGAAGATTGGGCCACGTATGTAGAACGCATTGAAGTTTATTGTACCGCAAATGAGGTACCAGATGATAAGAAAGCACTAACCTTATTAAACTCAATGGGTGCGAAGACATACGGGTTATTGAGGCACCTTGTAACACCAGATAAACCGGCGGATCAGACTATCGCGAATATTGTTAATATCCTGCAAGAACATTTAAACCCCACGCCGCTGCTGATAGCGGAACAATTTAAATTTTACAGAAGAACGCAGCTGAAAGAGGAAAGCAATGCTGAATTCTTAATTGAACTGCGCAAGCTATCAAAGTACTGTCAGTTTGGTACAGGACTAGCAGATGCTCTGAGAGATAAATTCGTGTGTGGATTATTCAAAGAAGGAACACAAAAGCGACTGCTAGAGGAAAAGGACCTTACGCTTGATAAAGCTGCCACCATTGCAGCATCGCACGAGGCTGCAGCAAGAGGCACCGCGGAAATGCAGCTAAGGTCATCGGAACTCAGCACCAATCAAATGGCATTGGGTGCAGTAAAGTGTTATCGTTGCGGAAGGACAATGCATGATCAGAACCAGTGCTGGTTCAAAAATCAGGAATGCAGAAAATGTGGCAAGCTCGGTCACATAGCTAAAGTATGCCGGTCAGGAAAGAAGACCAGCAACAAAAAGTCACCACAGGAAAAGTGCAAAAAGGTACACAAGGTGACAGAGAACAGTTCGGATGAACAGAAGACGGATTCAGACTCCAGCAGTAAGGAACTGGGTTGTCTAAGAATACATAATGTGGGTAACACAGCAGACCACCAAACTATCTGGGTCACACTTCAGATAGCAGGAGTCCAAGTGAAAATGGAATTGGACACTGGATCGGCATTGACAGTCATGAATAAGCAAGATTACAAAAGGTTATTTCCACACATTCCCCTAAGGGATACGGAGATTGTATTGAAAACATACACAGGGCAAAGAGTATACCCCATTGGAAAGATAAAGGTAAAGGTGGTCCACAAGGGTAAAGAAAGCCGAGGAATGGACTTATATGTGTTACCTGAGGGAGGTCCATCACTACTGGGACGGGGATGGATCAGGAGAATAAATATGGACTGGCATTCCTTAAAAGCACTAACTGTAGATTCCGGTAAAAAGGACGATGTCAAACCTAAACGACTGTCCAGAATATTGGACGATGCTAAAGAAGTGTTCCAGCAGGGACTGGGAACACTGAAAGGAATTACGGCAAACATCAAGATTGAAGAACATGCAAACCCGAAATTTTTCAAAGCTAGACCGGTACCTTATGCGATACGACCTGCTGTGGAAGCTGAGCTGGAAGGACTAGAACGTTCCGGAGTACTGTCAAAGGTGGACTGGAGTGAATGGGCCACGCCCATTGTTCCTGTCATGAAGCGTTCATCGAGTAACAAGCTGGGGGAACCGGGGAAGGTTCGCATCTGTGGCGATTTCAAGATTACTGTTAATCCGGTGCTTCACACGGTGCAATATCTGCTTCCACGGATTGAGGATATCTTCGCTTCGTTGTCTGGCGGGAAACACTTCACCAAGATAGACCTGGCGCAAGTGTACTTACAGATGGAAGTTGATGAAGCGTCACGCCAGTATCTCACGATCAACACGCATAAGGGCTTATATCGGTATAATAGACTAGTTTTTGGAGTGGCATCGACTCCAGCGATTTGGCAAAGGGCCATGGAGCAGGTATTACAGGGAATTCCAGGCACACAATGCTACCTGGATGACATTCTGATTACAGGAGATGATGATGAGGAACACCTTGCAAATTTGGAACAGGTGATCACCAGATTGAAAGAATATGGACTTCGAGCTAATCGCCAGAAATGTGAGTTCTTTCAGAAGCAAATCTCGTACTGTGGTCACGTCATTGACCAGGAGGGGCTTCACAAGTCACCTGACAAGATCGAAGCTGTTGTGAAGGCTCCCGCTCCGGAAAATGTATCCCAGTTGAGGTCGTTCCTAGGGTTGATTAACTATTACCATAAGTTTCTGCCAAATTTATCCACGGTGCTACACCCGCTGAACGCTCTTTTGCAGAAGGGAAAGTGGAGCGAGGACTGTAAGCGGGCCATTCACAAAAGCAAGGCATTGATCACCTCTAAGGAAGTGTTGGCTCACTTTAACGCAACGCTGCCTATTCGTTTAGCTTGTGATGCTTCTCCATATGGTATTGGGGCAGTGCTCTCACATAAGTTGCCAAATGGCTTGGAAAGACCAGTCGCATTCGCATCCAGATCATTGACCTCCGCTGAGCGCAACTATGCTCAGATAGATAGGGAGGCTCTCAGCCTTGTGTGGGGAGTAAAAAAATTTAATCATTACCTGCAAGGGCAAAAGTTTACGCTGCTGACAGACCACCAGCCGTTGGTTTCCATTTTTAACCCTAAGAAGGGTTTTTCGGTGATGACAGCGCAGAGGCTCCAGAGATGGTCCCTTTTCCTAGGGGCACATCAATATCAGATCGAATTCAAAGGTACAAAGCAACATGGTAATGCTGATGGGCTGTCGCGCCTGCCACTACCTACAGCGGAAGAGGCACCGACAGTTGACCCTGTTGAGTTATTTCACTCGACCATCATCGAATTTTTACCAGTCACCAATGCAAGTATTGAGAGGGAAACCAGGAACGACCTGACACTGTCTCGGGTCTACGAATTGACAGTGAAGGGATGGCCAGCTCATGGTGAACCACTGTTACCGGCATTCTCAGCCAGACGAGAACAGCTGTCCGTCTGTCAAGGAACATTGATGTATGGAACAAGGGTGATTATTCCTCCTAAATTAAGGGAGAGAGTTCTAAAGGAACTGCATGAAGGTCATCTGGGGGGAGTCAAGATGAAAAGCCTTGCTAGGGCTTATGTGTGGTGGCCAGGTATCGACCAACAAATAGAGGATCTGACTAAAAGCTGCTCAGGGTGCCAAAAAGTTCAAAATGCACCTCCAATTGCACCGCTGCATCCGTGGGAATGGCCTTCAACCCCATGGCAACGTGTACATATTGACTTCGCAGGTCCATTCATGGACTCCATGTTTTTAATTGCGGCAGACGCACATTCTAAATGACCAGAAGTGATTAAGATGGCGACCACTACCTCGGAAAAGACGATCGCAGTTCTAAGAACGATATTCACAAGAAATGGATTGCGAGAACAAATATGTTCAGACAACGGACCGCAGTTCGTGTCAGAAGAATTCCAGAAATTCATGAAGAAGAATGGGGTGAAACATTATACCTCTGCCCCATATCATCCGGCTACAAATGGGTTGGCCGAGAGATTTGTACAAACGTTCAAAAAGGCGATAAAGGCCATGAGCGAAGACCAGATTCCACTACAACACAAGGTGGACAATTTCCTAATGGCATATTGAAACGCCACTCATGCAGTGACAAATCAAAGCCCTGCCATGATGTTCTATAACAGGAGGTTGCGGTCCAGGTTGGACTTGTTAAAACCAAATGTGCGGAGGGAAGTCGAAAACAAACAGTTCCAGCATATAAATAACAAGACCACTCGGAGTTTCGAAATAGGACAACCAGTGTTAGCCCGGGACTATAAGAATGAGAAATGGCAATCTGGAACAATTCGTGCCAGACAAGGACCCCTGAAGTACACGGTAGATATTGGTGAAAACGTAATACGACGTCATTGCAGGGTGAGCAGGGCTGGGAGCTTAACATACAGGGGTATTCAGTATTTAGGAAGGATCGACAAAAAAGAAAGGGAGGAGGGGTAGCATTGCTAGTAAAAGAGGGGATAAATGCAATTGAAAGGAAGGATATTAACTCAGTTAATACAGAATCTATATGGGTGGAGCTAAGAAATAGCGAGGGGCGAAAAACATTAATAGGAGTGGTATATAGGCCTCCAAATAGTAAAATAGAGGTTAGGGAGGGCATCACGAGGGAAATTAGAGAAGCGTGCAATAAGAGCACAGCTGTCATCATAGGTGACTTTAACTTACATATAGATTGGACTAGCCTAATCAGTAAAAATAATGAGGAGGAGGAATTCCTTGAGTGTTTGAGGGATGGTTATCTGGATCAATATGTCGAGGAACCAACTCGGGAACAGGCTATATTGGACTGGGTACTGTGCAATGAGAAGGGACTAATCAGTAATCTTGTTGTACGGGGACCCTTGGGTCAGAGCGATCATAACATGATCGATTTCTCACTCGAAATGGAGAGCGAAGAAATTGACTCAGAGACTAAGGTCCTGAATTTAAACAAGGGGAATTATGATGCCATGAGACGGGAACTGAGTAGGTCTGATTGGACAACGTTCCTGGGAGGACTGGAGGTAGATAAACAATGGCAAACATTTAAAGATAGAATGACAAAATTGCAAAAATTGTTTATACCAATCTGGCATAAAAGGAAATCTAAAAAGGTGACTCAACCGTGGATAACAGGGGAAATTAGAGACAGCATAAAATCCAAAGATAGGGCGTATAAAATAGCCAAAAAAAGCGCCAGAGCGGAAGATTGGGAACAGTTTAAGATAGAGCAAAGGAGGGCAAAGGGCATAATCAAGAGGGGCAAAA
Organism: Somniosus microcephalus; assembly: GCF_052327205.1. NCBI lineage: Eukaryota > Metazoa > Chordata > Chondrichthyes > Squaliformes > Somniosidae > Somniosus > Somniosus microcephalus. The sequence continues at coordinate 277,309,675 of NC_140987.1, forward strand.
TAGCTTACGAAAACAAGCTGGCGGAAAATATAAAAACTAACTCCAAAAGCTTTTATAAGTATATCAAAAGGAAAAGACTGGTGAAAACCAAAGTTGGTCCATTGCAGTCAGATACGGGGGAATATATAATGGGAAATAAGGAAATGGCAGATCAACTAAATGCATACTTTGGGTCAGTCTTTACGAAGGAAGACACAAAAAACCTCCCTGGGATATCGGGAAAAATAGGGACATTGGCAAAGGAGGAACTGACGCAAATCAATATCTCTAAGGATATGGTGTTAAGGAAGCTAAAGGGATTGAAGGTGGACAAATCCCCAGGGCCTGATAACATGCATCCTAGGGTACTGAAGGAGGTGGCCCTAGAGATAGCGGATGCACTAAGGATGATTTTTCAGAATTCATTAGACTCGGGAACAGTGCCGATGGATTGGAGGGTAGCTAACGTTACCCCACTATTCAAAAAGGGGGGTAGGGAAAAAGCAGGTAATTACAGACCTGTAAGCCTTACATCAGTTGTGGGCAAAATGCTGGAGTCCATCATTAAGGATGAAATAGCGGAGCACTTAGCAAATGGGGACAGGATAGGACAGAGTCAACATGGATTTACAAAGGGTAAATCGTGCTTGACTAATCTATTGGAATTTTTTGAGGGAGTAACTGGTAGAATAGATGGGGGAGAGCCAGTAGATGTGGTGTACCTGGACTTCCAAAAGGCCTTCGATAAGGTCCCACATAAAAGATTAGCATGGAAAATTGAGGCTCATGGGATAAAGGGGAAAGTTTTGGCGTGGATAGGGAACTGGCTGTCAGATAGAAAACAGAGAGTTGGAATAAACGGCTCATTTTCTGAATGGCAGGCAGTAACAAGTGGGGTACCACAGGGATCTGTCCTGGGCCCCCAGCTGTTCACAATTTACATTAATGACCTGGATCAGGGAGTCGGATGCAGCATTTCCAAATTTGCAGACGACACTAAACTAGGAGGGGGGGTGGGCTCAGAGGAAGAGACCAGGAAGCTCCAGAGCGATTTGGACAGACTGGGCGATTGGGCGGATAAATGGCAGATGCACTATAATGTGGACAAGTGCGAAGTTATCCACCTTGGGTGCAGGAACGGGAGGGCAAATTATTATTTAAATGGCAATAGATTGGGAGAGGGGGAAGTACAGAGAGACCTGGGTGTTCTTGTACACCAGTCACTGAAGGCGAGCATGCAGGTGCAACAGGCGGTCAAGAAGGCAAACGGTATGCTGGCCTTCATAGCAAAAGGGTTAGAATACAGGAACAGGGATACCTTGCTGCAGCTGTACAGGGCACTGGTGAGACCACACCTCGAGTACTGTGTACAGTTTTGGTCGCCTCATCTGAGGAAGGATGTTCTTGCCATGGAGGGGGTGCAGCGGCGATTCACCAGGCTGATACCAGGAATGGCGGGAATGACCTATGAGGAGAGACTATGTAGTTTAGGGATGTACACACTGGAGTTTAGAAGATTGAGAGGGGACCTCATAGAAGTGTATAAAATTCTGACAGGTCTAGACAGACTGGATGCAGAAGGAATGTTTCCCTTGGCGGGTGAGAACAGAACTAGAGGACATAATTTAAGGATAAGGGCTAAACCATTTAGGACAGAGATGAGGGGGAATTTCTTCACTCAGAGAGTGGTGAACCTGTGGAACTCATTGCCACAGAGGGCAGTGTACGCCAGCTCATTAAATATATTTAAGAGGGAATTAGATATATTTCTACGGGCAAAAGGGGTTAAGGGTTACGGAGAGAAGGCGGGGACGGGATACTGAATTAAAAGATCAGCCATGATCTCATCGAATGGCGGAGCAGGCACGAAGGGCCGAATGGCCTACTCCTGCTCCTATCTTCTATGTATCTATGTATCTATGTCATGCTGACCAACTTGTAGAATCGACAACAAGGGTCGAACCCATGACTATGACAGAGACACCAGTGGAAGAAGTTAGTGAACCTGAAGCATCTACCTCAGACGCCAATGTATCTGATGATGTCCAACCCATAAGAGATCAACTAGATGAGTCACCCCAGCAACGAGAATCAGAGACCCCTGAAAGGCGTTATCCAACTCGGATCAGGAGGCCTCCTCAGAGACTGAATCTTTGAACAGTTTTGCATGAAGTTGTATATATGTTATCCATGTTATGTTTAAATTGGGATGTACACTGTTAAGCTAAAAGGGGAGGAATTGTGGTGTATGTAACCTGTACCACCTTAAGAGACTACCTTAAGAGATGGACCGCTTTCTCTTGGCTACTGTATATTGTAGTACCGGTGGTGACCACACCGGTATATAAACTCTGTGTCGTAATTTGCTAAGCAGTTTAGCCCTGACCTTCGATTAGTAAAGACCTGTTAAAGTTATTCTTGTTGTCTGTGTCCAGTGATTTAGAATAAGCATATCTGGAACACTCAGACTCAACAGAACTTATGGTAGTAGTTCACCAACCCGAGGAACAACCTCAGTTGCGACACATTTTCCGGTGCTGGAGCCTTGACTACTGCCTCAATCTTGTCTGGGGACTTATGTAACCCCTCTTCATCAATCACGTGGCCACAATACGAGTTTTGTTTCCTGAAAAACTCACATTTGGGTCGTTTGGCTCGTAGCCCATATTCTTGTAATCTAGTGAGCACCTGCTCCAGGTTGGCAAGGTGTTCATTGTCATTTTCGCCCGTAACCAGGATGTCGTCCAAATAACACTGGGTCCCCGGGATCCCTTGCAGGACTTGTTCCATCGCCCTCTGCCAAAAAACCGGAGCTGATGCTACCCCGAATACCAATCGGTTGTACTGGTAAAGACCTTTGTGAGTGTTTTTCGTGAGGTATTTTCTAGATGCTTCTTCTACCTCCATTTGTAGATACGCTTGGACCAGATCAATCTTCGTAAAGCGTTTCCCTCCAGATAGTGAGGCAAAAATATCTTCCATCCGCGGAAGTGGATATTGTACTGTGTGAAGGACTGGGTTCACAGTTACCTTAAAGACCCCACAGATGCGAACCTTCTTCGGCTCCCCAGGCGTGCTGCTCAATGTATTCTTCATTACAGGAATGATGGGTGTGGCCCACTCGCTCCAGTCCACCTTGGGCAGCACACCTGAACGCTCCAGACTCTCCAGCTCTGCTTCGACGGCTGGGCGGATCGCATACGGTACCGGTCTGGCCTTAAAATTTTTGGGTTTGCGTTATCTTCAATTTTTATCGTTGCCGTTATGCCTTTTAGAGTCCCAAGTCCTTGCTGGAACACCTCTTTTGCATCAGTTAGAATTTTTGACAGTCGTCCAGGTGTGACGTCGTCATCCTTTTTGTCAGCCACTGTTAGCGCCTGAATGGAATGCCAATCCAATTGTATTTTTCGTATCCATTCACGTCCCAATAATGGTGGTCCTCCATCTGGTAGTATATATAAATACAGTTTCTGTGTTTCCTTGCCGTTGTATTTAACGGGCACCCTTATTTTTCCTCTGGGGTAGACTTTTTGCCCCGTTTATGTCTTCAAGACAATGGATGTGTCCTTCAAGGGTATGTGTGAGAATAGCCGCTCGTAGTCTTGTTGATTCATGATTGTTAGGGCTGATCCTGTGTCCATTTCCATCTTTACTTGGGACCCTGCTATCATGAGGGTGACCCAAATGGTTCGGTGATCCTCCTTTGCGATCATGTTGTGTAACTTTAGACAACTTAGTCTCCTGCTCCCGGAGTCATTATCACTCTTCTGATCTGCTGAACTACTGTCCGTCATCTTTTGTACTTTCTTGTACTTTTCCTTAGTAGTTCTTTTAGTGTTGGTTTTCTTTCCCGACCTGCAGACTCGTGCTATGTGTCCCACTTTTCCACATTGCCTGCACACTTTTCCTTAAACCAGCAATCCTTCTGGTCATGGGTTGTTCTGCCGCAGCAATAGCACTTTTCTGCTCCATATGCCATTTCATTGGTGCCATATTCTTGCGGTTTCTGTTGTATTTCCGCAGCTCCCCGTGCTGCTGCTTCGTAGGGTACTGCAACGCTGAAAGCCTTTTCTAGCGTAAAGTCCTTTTCCGAAAGTAGTCGTTTCTGGGTTCCTTCACTCTGGAGCCCGCAGACAAACTTATCCCTTAAGGTATCTGCCAGTCCTGCTCCGAACTGGCAGTGCTTCGATAACTTGCATAGTTCCGTAAGATAGTCAGCATTACTTTCGTCTTTGTGCTGGTTTCTTTTATGGAACTTGAATCTTTCTGCTATCAGCAGCGGTGTACGGTTTAGATGTTCCTGTAAGATATTGACAATCTCTTCAAAGCTTTTCTCCATTGGTTAGCTGGGGTAATTAAATTCCGCAATAGGCCGTACGTTCTCGCGCCCATCAAATTCAATAATACCAACGCCTTCTTTTCATCGGCCACCTCATTTGCCTTGTAGTACACTTCAAATCTTTCCACATACATGGTCCAGTCTTCTATTTCATTGTCGAAAGCAGTGATGCTGCCACTCTTCGGCATCTTGGGTGGTTTAAAATGGCGCCTCCCGCGCTTTTCTTTCTTCCCCAATGGATTAAAATGGCGCCTCCCGCGCTTTTCCTTCTTCCCCAATGGATTAAAATGGTGCCTCCCGTGCTTTTCCTTCTTCCCCCGCTGCTGCCAATGCTGCTCCTAGCATTCTAAATAGTAATGGCGGCGCCCTGCGGCTTTCTGCGCGTCTCTCTTTTGTTAATTAATTTTCTTAGTTTTATTCTTCTTCGATGCTGTCCACTGTGCGTCTCTTTTCCTTCCCACTTTTTTTTTTTCTTTAACGCTGCCCGGCTCTTGAGCACCGGCCGCGCCCTGTGCGTCCACCCTCTCTCTCTCTTTTTCTTCCCGACGACGCTGCTCGGCCCCCTTGCAGAGCCGCTCGATTGAGCTCTAGCCCGCCACAGTCCGGGAAGGGTCAGCGCACTACCTGCTACCAGCCCGATTTGCTGGAACACCTTGACTGGAGAACCAAGCCCAGCTCTCCACAGCCTCCCCTGCGATTCTCTGAACTCCGATGGATCACTGGGCGGTTGCTCGCGGTCGACGCCCGTTGCTCTGGCTTCGACCTCCAAGAAGCTTCTTTTCAGGGATGGATCCCCGTGAGGTGATGCAGTAATGCAGGTGAGTTTGAACCTGCTCGTCGCCACTGTAGTGTCCGCGTATAAATAACACACGGACTGCAGGAGAACGGTAATAACAGGTGTTTACTGAACAGAGGGTATGCTGGAACTAACTGTACAAATTACTACACGGTGTTATATACAGGTGTGGTCACTACTGGAACTGCAGTATACAGGGGCTGTAAAAGATAGTTCCTCTCTTAAAGGTACATACATTACAGGGGTCCTGTGTGAGATGGTGGAGAGGTAGAGCTCTCAAAGGATATGAAAACCGGGAGAGATGTAAAAAAGCCTGCCGACCTGCTTTACTCTATCAGACAAAGTCAAAAATTACTCCCGCAGTGTTTCAGGATATTGTTAATTTATGAAAAGAGGCACACATTTGTGAAAACAAAACCTAGGAAGAAATATGAAAAATCTTGTAAATGTTTTGTAAAATCAAAGTCATTTTAAAAGTATTTTAAATGAATATCAACAAAATAATCCCACTGAGTCCTTGAACATTATAAAACCTTCCCCTGAAGCTCTTGCTTCAATTATGACTTGGCTAATTGGATTGTCTGGAAGCATAGAATCACTTGGAAGGACATACAGTAATTAAATCTGATTTCTATGCATAATCTGGTAGGAGACAGAAAATTACAATTTTTAATTTAATATACCTGACTGGACTACTGAGTAAACTATAGGCACATTTTAACTGTGTTATAGAATATAACACATTCCACACATGATACAATGATATGATTGTGAAACGTAACCCATATAGTAAATAGTAATTCAGCATTCTTTTCACTTTTTGTTCAGAAAACATACGTCATAGATTATCCTCTCCAATTAGTCTTCAAAGTGGTGTAGTTAACAGCACTGTGGGAGTACCATAGAAACATAGAAGATAGGAGCAGGAGTAGGCCATTCAGTCCGTCGAGCCCGCTCCGCCATTTAATGAGATCATGGCTGATCATCCAGATTCAGTACCCTGTCCCTGCTTTCTCCCCATATCCCTTGATCCCTTTAGCCTCAAGAAATATATCCAACTCCTTCTTGAATATATTTAATGAATTGGCCTCAACTGCCCTGTGTGGCAGAGAATTCCACAGGTTCACCACTCTCTGGGTGAAGAAATTCCTCCTCATCTCAGTCCTAAATGGCTTACCCCTTATCCTTAGACTGTGACCCCTGGTTCTGGACTCCCCCGCCATCGGGAGCATCCTTCCTGCATCTGGCCTGTATAGTCCTGTTAGAATTTTATAAGTTTCAATGAGATCCCCTCTCATTCTTCTAAACTCTAGCAAATATAAGCCTAATCCACCCAATCTCTCCTCATACGTCATTCCTGCCATCCCAGGTATCAGTCTGGTGAATTTTCGCTGCACTCTCTCCATGGCAAGAACATCCTTCCTCAGATAAGGTGACCAAAACTGAATACAATACTCAAGGTGTGGTCTCACCAAGGCCCTGTACAACTGCAGCAAGACTTCCTTGCTCCTGTACTCAAATCCTCTCGCTATGAAGGACAAGATACCATTTGCCTTCTTAACCGCCTGCTGCACCTGCATGTTTACCTTCAGTGACTGGTGCACAAGGACACCCAGGTCTCGTTGAACTTCCCCTTTTCGCAATCTATTGCCGTTCAGATGATAATCTGTCTTCCTGTTTTTGCCACCGAAATGGATAACCTCGCATTTATCCACATTATACTGCATTTGCCATGCATTTGCCAACCACCCAACCTGTCCAAATCATACTGGAGTTTCTCTGCATCCTCCACACAGCACACATGCCCAACCAGCTTTGTGTCATTTGCAAACTTGGAGATATTACATCTAGTTCCCTCGTATAGATCATTTATATATATTGTGAATAGCTGGGGTCCTAGGACCGATCCCTGCAGTACCCCACTAGTCACTGCCTGCCACTTGGAAAAAGACCCGTTTATTTCAACTCTTTGCTTCCTGTCTGCCAATCAGTTCTCTATCCAAGTCAATACCTTACCCCCAATCCCATGTGCTTTAACTTTACACGCTAATCTCTTATGCAGGACCTTATCAAAAGCCTTCTGAAAGTCCAAATACACCACATCCACTGGTTCTCCCTTATCTATTCTACCAGTTACATCCTCAAAAAATTCCAGTAGATTAGTCAAGCATGATTTACCTTTTGTAAATCCATGTTGACTTTGTCCGATCCTGTCACGTTTTTCCAAGTTCGCTGCTAATACATCTTTTATAATGGCTCTAGCATTTTCCCCACTACCGATGTCAGGCTTACTGATCTATAATTACCCATTTTCTCTCTACCGCCCTTCTTAAATAGTGGGGTTACATTAGCTATCCTCCAATCCATGGGAACTGTTCCAGAGTGTATAGAATTTTGGAAGATGACCAGCAATGCATCTACTACCTCTAGGGCCACTTCCTTAAGTACCCTTGGATGTAGATTATCAGGACGTGGGGATTTATCGGCCTTCAATCCTGTAATGTATATACCTTTAAGGGGGGAACTATCTTTTACAGCTCATGTATACTGCAGTACCGGCAGTGACCACACCTGTATATAGCACTGAGTAGTAATCTGTACAGATCAGTTCCCGTGTGAGCCACGTTGAGTAAACACCTGTTGTACTGTTCTCCTGCAGTCTGTGTCTTATTATACACAGACACAACATTGGCGACAAAGCAAGTTCGAACCTACCTGCAACTCTGCATCACCTCCCGGGGATTCGTTCCTGGAGATCAGTTGATTGGAGGTCAAGGCCAGAGACTCGGGCGTCAACCACGGGCAACCGCCCAGTCATCCAGCAGAGACTCGAGAATTGCGGGGGAGGCTGTCGAGAGCCAGGCTTGGCTTTCCAGTCGAGGTGGTCCAGCGAAACGGGCTGGCAACAGGTAGTGCGCAGACCCTTCCCGGACAGCGGCGGGCTAGAGCCTGACTGAGCGGCACAGCAAAGGGCTGAGCAGCGTCGATGGGGGAGAGAGAGAGAGGGCAGAGCGCACAGGGCGCAGCCAGTGTTCAGGGGCTGAGCAGCATCAAAGAGAGAGAGAGAGAGACGCACAGAAACTCGCGAGGCGCCGCCATTGCCATGAGGACCGCCGAGAGCGGCGTTGGCAGCAGCACAGGAGAAGCGCACAAAACCTACAGGGTGCTGCCATTGCCACGAGAAGCGCCGGGAGCGGCGTTGGCAGCAGCGGGGGAGGAATTAAAGCGCGGGAGATGCCATTTTAAGCCATTGGGAGATGCCATTTTAAACCACACACAAAATGCCGAAGAGTGGCAGTATCACCTCATTTGACAATGAAGTCGAAGATTGGACTACATATGTCGAACGAATAGAGGTATACTGCAAGGCAAATGAGGTGTCAGATGACAAGAAAGCGTCGGTATTGTTAAATTTAATGGGTGCAAAGACGTATGGTTTATTATGAAATCTAGTAACCCCAACGAAGCCAATGGAAAAGAGTTTTGAAGACATAGTAACGATGCTACAGGAACATTTAAACCCCACACAGCTGCTGATAGCAGAAAGATTCAAGTTTCACAAACGGAACGAGCATAAGGATGAAAGCAATGCTGATTATTTAACAGAACTGCGCAAACTATCGAAACACTGCCAGTTTGGAGCGGGACTGGCAGATACCTTAAGGGACAAGTTTGTGTGTGGGCTTCAAAGTGAAGGAACCCAGAAACGGCTTTTATCTGAAAAGGACCTTAAGCTGGAAAAGGCTTTCAGCATTGCGGTATCATATGAAGCAGCAGCACGGGGTGCTGCAGAGATACAACAGAGACCGCAAGAATATGGCACAAACTAAATGTCATATTGAACAGAGAAGTGCTATCACTGCGGCGGAACAACACATGACCAGAATGATTGCTGGTTCAAAGAAAAAGTGTGCAGACAGTGTGGAAAAGTAGGACACATAGCACGAGTCTGCAGGCCGGGAAAGAAAACCAGCAATAAGAAACCTACCAAAGAAAAGTACAAGAAGGTACATAAGATGATGGAGAATAGTTCAGACAAACAAAAGAGTGATAACGACTCCGAAAGCAGGGAACTGAGTTGTCTGAAACTACATAATGTGATCACAACGGAGGCCACCGAACCATTTGGGTCAATCTCAAGATAGCAGGAGTCCAAGTAAAGATGGAATTGGACACAGGATCAGCCCTAACATTCATAAACCGACGGGACTACGAGCGGCTATTCTCACACATACCCTTGAGAGACACAAAAATTATTTTGAAGATGTACACGGGGCAAAAAGTCTACCCCAAAGGAAAAATAAGGGTGACCGTTATATATAACGGTAAGGAAACACCAAAACTAGACCTGTATGTATTGCAAGATGGAGGGCCACCATTACTGGGACGTGAATGGATCCAGAAAATACAACTGGATTGGCATTCCATACAGGCACTGACTCTGGCTGATGAAAAGGATGACAACGTCACACCTGGGCGACTGTCAAAGATCCTAACTGACGCGAAAGAAGTGTTCCAGCAAGGACTCGGAACACTAAAAGGCATGACAGCGATGATTAAAATTGAAGGAAACGCAAGCCCAAAATTTTTTAAGGCCAGACCGGTACCTTATGCGATCCGCCAAGCCATCAAAGCAGAGCTGGAGAGTCTGGAACGTTCAGGTGTACTGTCCAAGGTAGACTGGAGCGAGTGGGCTACACCCATCGTCCCTGTGATGAAAAAGTCATTGAGCAGCATGCCTGGGGAACCAAGGAAGGTTCGCATCTGTGGGGACTTTAAGGTAACAGTGAACCCGGTCCTTCACACCGTACAATATCCACTTCCGCGGATTGAAGATATTTTCGCCTCGCTATCTGGAGGGAAACGCTTCACTAAGATTGATCTGGCCCAGGCATATCTGCAAATGGAGGTAGAAGAAGCATCAAAAAAATACCTCACAATCAACACCCATAAAGGTCTCTACCAATAACACCGGCTGGTATTCGGGGTAGCATCAGCTCCGGCGATTTGGCAGAGGGCAATGGAACAAGTCCTGCTAGGGATCCCAGGGACCCAGTGTTATTTGGATGACATCCTGGTCACGGGCAAAAATGACAGTGATCACCTTGCCAACCTGGAGCAGGTGCTCACTAGATTGCAGGAATATGGGCTCCGAGCTAACCGCCCCAAATGCGAGTTTTTTAAAAAACAGATCTCGTATTGTGGCCACGTTATCGATAAAGAGGGGTTACATAAGTCCCCAGAGAAGATTGAGGCAGTGGTCAAGGCTCCAGCACCGGATAATGTGTCACAACTGAGGTCGTTCCTCGGGCTGGTAAACTACTACCATAAGTTCTTGCCAAATTTCTCTACAATACTACGCCCACTGAACACCCTACTGCAAACTGGGGTGCCATGGAAGTGGAGTGACGAATGCAGACGAGCTTTCCAGAAGAGCATAACACGAATCACATCGAAAGAGGTATTGGCCCATTACAGCCCGGCATTACCAATTCGGTTGGCATGTGATGCGTCACCCTACGGCATTGGGGCGGTGCTGTCGCACAAATTCTCGGGCGGCTCAGAGAGGCCAATAGCCTTTGCGTCACGATCAGTCACCTCAGCCGAGCGTAACTGTGCCCAGATTGACAGGGAGGCCCTCAGCCTAGTGTGGGGAGTGAAAAAGTTCAATCACTATCTGCACGGGCAGAAATTCACCTTGCTGACTGATCACCAGCCTCTTGTCTCCATTTTTAATCCGAAGACGGGCGTTCCGGTGATGACTGCGCAACGACTACAAAGATGGTCACTTTTTCTAGGGGCGCACCACAATGAGATTGAATATAAGGGCACGAAACAGCAGGGAAATGCTAATGGGCTACCACGCCTGCCACTGCCTACTGCGGAGGAAGCACCAGCAGTGGATCCTGTCGAAATATTCCATTCGACTATAGTTGAATACCTACCGGTAACTAACGCTTGTATCGAAAAGGAAACCCGAAATGACCCGACACTGTCTCGGGTATATGATTTGATGGTGAAGGGATGGCCAGCACATGGCGACTCACTGTTGCCAGCATTCTCGACAAGGAGAGAACAGCTGTCAGTGTGCCGGGGGACCTTGATGTGTGGATCCCGAGTGGTAATTCCACCCAAGTTAAGGGATAGAGTGCTCAATGAGCTTCATGAGGGTCATCTGGGAGGGGTAAAAATGAAAAGCCTAGCCAGGGCTTATGTGTGGTGGCCGGGAATCGATAAACAAATCGAGGACCTGACCAAGAACTGCTCAGGATGCCAGACAGTCCAAAATGCACCACCACAGGCCCCTCTACACCCATGAGAGTGGCCCTCATCTCCATGGCAACGGGTGCATACTGATTTTGTTGGTCCATTCATGGACTCAATGTTTTTAATAGCCATGGATGCGCACTCGAAATGGCCTGAGGTCATCAAAATGTCCTCCAACACCACGGAGAAAACTATTGCAGTCCTACGGACCATTTTTGCCAGGAATGGCTTGCCAGAACAGATTTGCTCCAACAACGGACCACAGTTTGTGTCCGAAGAGTTCCGGAGGTTCGTGAAAAGAATGGGGTAAGGCATTGCACATCCACCCCGTATCATCCAGCCACAAATGGATTGGCTGAGAGGTTCGTACAAACCTTTAAGAAGGCAATAAAAGCTATGTACAATGAAAACATTCCGCTGCAGCACAATGTGGACAATTTCCTGTTCGCCTACCGGAATGCGACACATGCAGTCACCAACCAGGCCCCAGCCATGATGTTCTTTAACTGAAGGTTAAGATCTCGCCTGGATTTGCTCAGACCAAACGCACGAAGAGATGTTGAGAGTAAGCAATTCCAATACATCCATGAGAAGCCAACAAGGAGCTTCAATGTAGGGCAACCAGTCTTGGCCCACGACTACCAAACAGAAAAATGGCAGCCAGAGACGATATGCACACGGCAGGGCCCACTAATGTACACAGTGGACGTTGGGGAGAGCATCGTGAGACGCCATGCTGACCAGATCCTAGAGTCACAGGAACAAGTCAACCCTATGCCTCGCCCATACGTACCTGGTGATGAACCTGACGTACAGATCGCATCTACCCCAGAAACAGTAGCATCGGAAGCTGATGAACCAACTGACGACAGGGGGCCAGAATCGCCTCCGCACCAAGAGCAAGACACTCGGGAAAGACGCTATCCAGAAAGGATCAGGAAGCCTCCCCAAAGACTGAATATATAAATAGACTATTCTCAGCTAATGTTGCATGTTAAAAGTATTAATTGTAATTAGTTTGATATTTAATTTTTAAATGAGTGTTATGGTACTGTTAATCTAAAAGGAGAGGAATTGTAATGTATATACCTTTAAGGGGGGAACTATCTTTTACAGCTCATTTATACTGCAGTACCAGCAGTGACCACACCTGTATATAGCATTGTGTAGTAATCTGTACAGATCAGTTCCAGTGTGAGCCATGCTGAGTAAACACCTGTTGTCCCATTCTCCTGCAGTCTGTGTCTTATTATACACGGACACAACAAATCCCATCAATTTCCCTAACACCATTTCCCTACAAATACTGATTTCATTCAATTCCTCCCTCTCATTAGACCCTATGTTCCCTGACATCTCTGGGAGGTTATTTGTGTCCTCCTTTGTGAAGACAGAACCAAAGTATGTATTTAATTGGTCAGCCATTTCTTTGTTCCCCATTATAAATTCCCCTGATTCTGACTGCAAGGGACCCTAGCTTGACTTCACCAATCTTTTTCTCTTCACATATCTATAAAAGCTTTTACAGTCAGTTTTTATGTTCCCTGCAAGCTTACTCTCGTAATCTATTTTCCCCCTCTTAATTAATCGCTTTGTCCTCCTTTCCTGAATCCTAAACTGCTCCCAATCCTCAGGTTTGCTGCTTTTTCTGGCCAATTTATATGTCCTCTCCTTGGATCTTATGCTATCCCTAATTTACCTTGTTAGCCACGGTTGAGTCACCTTTTTTGTTTTATTTTTATGCCAAACAGGGATGAACAAATTCTGTAGCTTCACCACACAGGCTGCAGCAGATTAAGAAGAAGACCCACCATCACCTTCTCAAGGGCAAGTAAGGGTGGGCAATGAACGCTGGCCTTGCCCATATCCTGAGAATTAATTTTAAAAAATCTTTCAGCTTGCTGCATTCGGTTAACCTTGTGTGCTTCATGAATGTATTAGGTCAGGAACCCGTGACAGGAGCAAGAGGAAATTATCAGAATGCTGGCCTCCGAACCAGAGATTGAGGTGCTCAAAACTTGGTGTCAACTAATCATTTCAAAATCATCTGGTTCTACCAGGACGGCTTTGGCATCTCACCTTCTGAACACATCTGGAACCGTAAGTGGCACCAAAAAGCCACAGGGGAAGGAGGAACTGATCGGAGCTGGAATTGCTTTGCTGTTGGATACATCCCTCTTTTCCAGACATTCAGGGATTGGCCTGATCAGGGTTGACAGGAGAAGCAAGCTTTACATTTCTTAATCTGGTCTCCCTATCTCGAGACAGAGGTGTAGTTTTGATATGTATTATAAATGAAGATTAGTGACTGTCTGATTGATCAGGAAATACTGTAATCAGGGCCTAAGTGCATTCTGCATTAATATTTTCCACTGTAATGGATGGCATGATTGCCTGAGAGTTTACTGGTACAGTATAGGTACTGGGCACACCACATCATGTATTTGTAATTGTTTAAATGTGAATTTAAATATTGGGAATGAATAAGAAAATACCCTTAATGGTTAATTGGGTAACTCTGGGGCTTAGTGATGATATATCATATATACTCTGCCTCGTAGCAGACTACGCAATGGTGTTAAATTCATTCAGTCATTAATAATTTAGAAGGAGAATAAACCAAATGTAAGAATATGTTAAGAGAATCACAACAATCTGGGGGTTTATAAATTGAAAGAAACAACATTCTTAGATGTGAAAACATTTTGGTGATGTCTCTAATATCTGTGCAAAAGCATCAGAAAGATAAAGATAGTTTACATAACAAAATCTTGACCTAGAAATTCATCTCTATTGAGGTATTGAGATGGAGGATCAGCCGTAATCATATTGAATGGCGGAGCAGGCTCGAAGGGCCGAATGGCCTACTCCCACTCCTATGTTTCAATGTTTCTATCTCGCGCTGTTACGCAAAACGGGCGGTATGGAATCGGCCGCCCGTCACACACTGCACCTGATATTCAGCACCATTGCAGTCAATATCAGGCGCTGTGTATAACGGGCGGCAGATCTGATACTGCCCGCTTTGCGCCACTGCACAAGACGAATTTCTAGGTCAAGATTTTGTTATGTAAACTAATACATAATAATGGATGAAGAAAACACAATTTCCAATAGCCTCTGTTCCTGGAAAAACAGAGTGGCAAAAATGTAGCTGTGGTGGTTTGTGATCTGACAATGTCTGATACCTTATTGATTCTTGTGAAAGCCGTGCAAGTACTAATCCATTTAGACATTTATATTTAATTGCAGGACTTGATTAAGTTTGTGAGGGGACATACATTCCCTCTATATAGTGGATAATTATACATTTCGCGGCATATATTCAACGGTGTTTCACAGTCTTTTGTACATAACTTTCTATTGATAGAGTCAAACATTATTACCACAAAGTAACTGACAGGGTTCTGATCAGCAATTTGTCTTTTCGATAGGTGACCTCCCTACTAATTATAATGCAGCTTCTGAGGCTTGTATTAACCACTTGTAACCACAAGAATCCATTGGGCATACAATCTTACTGCTTTTGCAAAACACCACTAAGCTTTGAATTTTCTATACTGACTCTTGTATATCGTCAGTTAGTGAAATCATTTTTTTTGCTCCTCTCCTTTCCTCAAGGTATTGGTTCACCTTCTCTACATCGTTCAAGCAACCAGTTCTTCACTTGTAACCTAGACAGTGAAGCCTAGATTTTCCACTGAAATCACGCCAGTTCCACCTTGTTAATTCCCATATGTGGGGTTAATCTGCAATGCTCCCTACTCACCACAGCCTCAGCCGTGATTGTTTTTACCCAATGTGATGGAGGGCACACATTACGTCTGCCCTAGTATGACCAGGGGGCAGATTATTATAGTACACGAGCGTCAGGAATGGTCACCTGACTTATATCCTAGCAACACTGGGCAATAGGAATGCCAGTGTGTTTCTAGCATTGTTTGTCTTGATTCAGTTGCAGCACTCTCATCTCTGAGTCAGAAGGTTGTCGGTATAAGTCCCACTCCAAAGACTTGAGCACAAAATCTAGGCTGACACTCCAGTGTGGGAGTGCTGCACTGTCAGAGGAGACGTCTTTCAGATGAGATGTTAAAGTGAGGCCCCATTGGCCTCTCAGGTGAATGTAAAAGATCCCATGACACTAATTCGAAGAACAGCAGGGGAATTTTCCCTGGTGTCCTGGCCAGTATTTATTCCTCATCCATCATCACAAAAAAACATTATCTGGTCATTATCACACTGCTGTTTGTGGGTCCTTGCTGTGTTCAAATTGGCTGCCACGTTTCCTACATTACAACAGTGACGACACTTCAAAAGTACTTCATTGGCTGCAAAGCACTTCATGACGACCTGAGGTTGTGAAAGGTGCTGTAGAAATGCGAGTCGTTCTTTCAGCATCCAGGATTGCTGACTGGGGGGAGTTTTTTAAATTTAAAAGGCTGCTTTAGCTTGTGAAATCGGTTGCAGGGTGATAGATTGCAAAGAATAAAGTTGTTATTCAAAAAAATAATAATTTGTGGCCACCCTCGAAGATCATTGGGCAAGTTGAACTATATTAAAGATCAATTCCCAGGACAACTGCTGCAAACAATCTGGGAGAAGAATCATAGGCTCATTAAAAAAAACTGTGTATTTTTCATTTTCTTTGAACACTTTCATTCATTGGTTATAAAAATATTTGGACATGGGGGGGTTGGCGGGGGGGGGGAAGCTGTTTGACTGACAGTCAAGAATCATCCAATTGGGGAATGAAGAGTCTCTTTGCTTTCCAATTGGCTGTGGGGAAGGCAGTGTGGCGCGAGGATGGACGTGCCAAGCCACCAATGGGCGTAGCGTGGGGGTGGGGCAGTTGGAGGGCAGAGGTCAGGTGCTGAAACCACCAGGAATTTGTCCAATCAGAGTTGGCAATGTTGCAGCAGGCGCCAATGCCTGCCGCGACCAATTTCCGTTCCCTTTCCTCCCAGGCCTATAAAGGTGCAAGGCAGCCTGAGCAGGGAAAGGTTGACTAGGGTCAGGAGCAGATGGGCAATGGGCAGAGGAGCATTACACTGAAGAGAAAAATCCCAGCCAGAATAGGCTATTGGACTTTGAAGAACAACATGGTCAAGTCTGTCATCCGCAAATGTGCACTTTACAGCAGGACACACTGGATAGTGAGCATGAGTAAGTAGGTTTATCATCACTTTAGCACAGAGATTCTTACTACAGTAATACAGGGCTTTAGTGAGACCACAACTGGAGTACTGTGTGCAGTTTTGGTCTCTTTACCTAAGAAAGGATATGCTTGCGATAGAGGGGGTGCAGCGAAGCTTCACCAGACTGATTTCTGGGATGGCAGGACTGTCGTATGAGGAGTGATTGGGTCGACTAGGCCTGTATTCACTGGAGTTTCGAAGAATGAGAGGGGATCTCATTGAAATGTATAAAATTCTGACCGGGCTAGACAGACTGCATGCAGGGAGGATGCTTCCTCTGGCTGGGGGGTCTATAACGAGGGGTCACAGTCTCAGGATACGGGGAAGGACCTGTAGGACTGAGATGAGAAATGTCTTCACTCAGAGGGTGGTGAACCTGTGGAATTCTCTACCATAGAAGGCTGTGGCGGCCAAGTCACTGAATATATTTAAGAAGGAGATGGAGAGATTTCTAGACACAAAAGGCATCAAAGGGTCTGGGGAGAGAGCGGGAATATGGTATTGAGATAGAGGATCAGCCATGATCATATTGAATGGCGGAGCAGGCTCGAAGGGACAAATGGCCTACTGCTGCTCCTATTTTTCTATGTTTCTGTGGGGGAAAAATTCAGTTGGTTTGCGCCTCCCATTAGTGCCTTAAGAGGGCGTTAATGGAGCGCAAAGCAACTAGCCCAGGCGAGGCGGTATCTGCGGCTCTCGCAGAATTGACCGTACATTATGCGGCGGCGCTAAACAATACCGCCCGATCTCCTGCGCACGCAGATCTTGACGTCATTCGAGCGTGCAACGCCCTTGTGATGCCCCGGAACAGAAATTGAGTGGCGCCCCCCTTCTTTCCACCTGGCGCAACCAACGACAGGTAAACTGGAATGCTTCCCAGTCGCTGAGGGGCTGGGGGCTGCTATATAAATGGGGCCTCTTCCTGGCTTTTTCTGTGGTAGACATTTTTGCACCACTCGTTCTGAGAGAGAGAGAGAGAGATTTCGAGCGAGAGAAAGAGAGACTTTTGCATTGAGTCAAAGCTGGCTGAAGTAGTTTTGGCTTCTGACCATAACTTTGCAGGTACTTTGGTTTCTGACCTTTGTAATGAAATCTGTTTGTCTTGATCCTGTATTCATTTTGCACTCATGTATATTACCCTCCCCCACTGTGTATAGTTTCACTTCCTCTTTCCCGACTAACCTGGGAGGTTCCAGGTCTTGGCTCTTGGCTCCGCCCCTGACTTCTCTTACATAAAGATCCCAGGATCTGTATGACTCATTCCTGTGAACCAGTCGGCGTGTTGAGATGTTAGCTCTGATCTTAGTGATTAAAAGCCAACTTGTTTAAGTCTATAACTTCTAATTTTGTGGTTATTGAAGGCCCATCAATTTTAATCACTAAAGAATACTAGGATGGATCGATTCCTAAAACCAGAGCATCTGGACTTGGATCCACATTCTGCTGAAGCATCAAATCAATTTGGACACTGGCTCAAATGCTTCGAACTCTTCGCGGGGGCCTCATCCACTAGCGAGGTAGATAAACTGAGTCTACTGACTACTCGCGTAAGTCATCGGATTTATTCGTTCATCTGGGACGCCACCTCTTACATGGAGTCCATCACTATCCTGAAGGCCCAATACCAGAGGCAGGTAAACGAAGTGTATGCCAGACATCTGCTGGCTACACTCAGGCAGCGACCAGAGGAATCAATGGACAATTTCTTACAGGGCCTAAAGGATCTGGTCTGGGACTGCAACTGCAAGGCCGTGACGGCCAACGCGTACTCTGACGAATTGGTCTGCGATTCCTTCATCACGGGCCTCAAATCGAATTATATCCGGCAGAGACTGCTGGAGAAGGAGGTCCTGGACTTAAAAAAGGCAGTGGCCACTGCGCGATCGCTGGACGTGGCCCAGAGAAACTCTGACTCTTATTCTTCTGGCCATGCGACCCTCACCGCCTCGTGCACTCCGAGGGGGCAGCCATCTTGGAATCAGCCATCTTCCCCATCCAGGTCTCAGACCAGCTCTACGCCGCCGGAGTCCCCACACAGAAGTTCACCCAGGAGTCCTACTACAGCGGCAATGTCTCGAGGCCCGAAATGCTACTTCTGTGGCCAGGCCAAGCACCCCAGGCAATGATGCCCAGCGAAGGACGCTACATGCTTCAAATGTAAGAAAAAGGGTCATTTTAGCAAAGTCTGCAGGGGGAATCCGATTTCCAACTCCGTCACCGCCTCGTGCGTGCTGTGCGGGTCGTCATCTTGGGATCCGCCATCTTTTCCCGACTCAACGGCCGCCCAGGGCCCAACAGTGGCTTCGATCACGGTGGATCAATCCAGGCCACACCCGTTGACAAAATCCATGATGGACATACAGGTAAACGGGAATTTAACGAAATGTTTAATTGACTGTGGGAGTACCGAGAGTTTTATCCACCCTAGCCTGGTACGGCGGCACTCATTAACGGTAACCCCTACACGGAGCAGAATTGCTATGGCTGCTAAGCCCCACACTTTGGCCATTTCGGGCTACTGTGTGGTAACACTGACTGTAAAAGGCACGGACTACAAGGATTTTAAGCTCCTCGTGATGCCAGAACTCTGTGTTAATGTAATCTTGGGCCTGGACTTCCAGTGCCACCATGAAAGTGTCACGCTAGCATATGGCAGGTCCCAGCCGCCACTCACAGTCTGTGGCCTATCCACCTTAAAAATCAGCCCGCCCTCTTTATTCGCTAATCTCGCTCCGAACTGTAGGCCCATAGCGACCAAAAGTAGACGGTACAGTCTGGAAGACAGACACTTTATCAAGGTGGGAGTGGACAGACTCCTGCAGGAAGGCATTATTGAATGCAGTACCAGCCCATGGCATGCCCAAGTAGTCATAGTTAAAAATAGCGAAAAGAAACGGATGGTAATTGACTACAGCCAGACTGTTAATATTTATACCCAGCTGGACGCCTACCCTTTACCCCGCATATCAGAAATGGTCAACCAGATTGCGCAATACCGAGTCTTCTCGACTATCGACCTCAAATCCGTGTATCACCAGCTCCCCATTAGAACGGAGGACCGCCCATACACTGCCTTCGAGGTGAATGGGCGCCTCTACCATTTTCTCAGAGTGCCCTTCGGGGTAACAAATGGGGTCTCGGTCTTCCAACGTGAGATGGACCGCATGGTTGACGAGAATAAACTACAAGCCACCTACCCCTATCTGGACAATGTCACTATCTGCGGGCACAACCAGCAAGACCACGATCTAAATCTTGCGAGATTTTTAAAAACTGCCCTAAAGCTGAATCTAACCTACAACGAAGACAAATGTTTCTTCAACACAACCCGTCTCTGTATCCTCAGCTGTGTGGTGGAAGATGGGGTAATTGGACCGGACCCTGACCGATTACGCCCCCTAAAGGAACTGCCCCTGCCACACAATCCCAAAGCTTTAAAAAGGTGCCTGGGATTTTTTTCGTATTATGCCCAATGGGTGCCCAATTACTCTGATAAGGCCCGACCCCTCATTAAATCGACGTCCTTCCCACTATCAGCTGAAGCTTGGGAGGCTTTCACCAGTATTAAACAGGACATTGAAAGGGCTGCAGTGTGTGCAGTGGACGAATGCATTCCCTTTCAAGTCGAAAGCGATGCGTCCGACTTTGCCTTAGCTGCGACCCTCAATCAGGCTGGGAGACCTGTGGCCTTCTTCTCCCGAACCCTTCAGGGACCTGAAATCAGGCACTCTTCTGTCGAGAAGGAGGCACAGGCTATAGTGGAGGCAGTGCGGCACTGGAGACACTACCTAGCCGGCAAACATTTCACCCTGCTCACCGACCAGCGGTCGGTGGCTTTCATGTTTAATAACAAACAAAGGGGGAAAATCAAGAATGACAAAATACTCAGGTGGAGGATCGAACTATCCACGTTCGACTATGATATTATGTATACGCCGGGAGCCCTTAATGAACCCACAGACGCCCTATCGTGGGGAATGTGTGCCAGCATTCATACGGACAAATTACAGGGTCTCCACAACGACCTCTGTCACCCAGGGGTCAGCCGACTATACCATTTTATAAAGTCCCGCAATCTGCCCCACTCCATCGAGGAGGTCAGGGCAATGACCAGAGCCTGCCGCATCTGTGCGGAATGCAAGCCTCGTTTCTACAGGCCTGACCGTGCACACCTTATCAAAGCCACACGGCCATTCGAGCGCCTAAGTCTGGACTTCAAGGGACCCTTCCTTCTGCCGACCGTAACGTATACTTCCTCAATATCATTGATGAATATTCCCGCTTCCCCTTCGCCATTCCCTGCCCAGCCATGACCAGTGCCACGGTCATCAAGTGTCTCTGTAATCTATTCTGCATGTTTGGCATGCCGAACTACATACACAGCGATAGGGGGACGTCATTCATGAGTGATAAGCTGCACCAGTTCTTGCTCTCGAAGGGGATAGCCACTAGCAGAACCACTAGCTACAACCCCCGGGGTAATGGGCAAGTGGAAAGGGAGAATGCTACTGTTTGAAAGGCTGTCACGTTAGCCTTAAAGTCAAAAGGCCTTCCGACCTCCCGCTGGCAGGAAGTCCTCCCAGACGTGCTCCACTCCATAAGGTGTCTGTTATGTACTGCCACTAACGCTACCCCTCACGAAAAGATGTTCGTTTTCCCCCAGAAATCCACCTCGGGCATATTTCTACCCGCGTGGCTGACGTCTCCGGGGACAGCACTATTGCGGAAGCATGTGAGAGGCCATAAAACGGACCCCCTTGTGGAAAAGGTACAGCTCCTCCATGCAAACCCTCAGTACGCCTATATCTAATACTCTGACGGGTGAGAGGACACTGTTTCCATAAAAGACCTCGCTCCCTCGGGGAGCGGAGAGAACGATGGGAGACTACCCGATGAAGATCTACACTACAAAGAGACAGGACGCCCAGAGGTATCAATACCCAACTTTAACCTGGAGGACACTGCAGATAACCTGGAAGACACTGCGGAGGCCCGGACAGCGGAGTAACCTGAATCCACTCCCCTAGAGGCACCCCAACCGGCTTTGCGCCGATCACTGAGAACTGCAAAACCTCCTGACAGACTCACTTATACCAACTTTTAAGAAACATCACCCCGATGGACTAAATCTATAGAAGGGGTGAATGTAATGAAATCTGTTTGTCTTGATCCTGTATTCGTTTTGCACTCATGTATATTACCTCCCCCACTGTGTATAGTTTCACTTCCTCTTTCCCGACTAACCTGGGAGGTTCCAGGTCTTGGCTCTTGGCTCCGCCCCTGACTTCTCTTACATAAAGATCCCAGGATCTGTATGACTCATTCCTGTGAACCAGTCGGCGTGTTGAGATGTTAGCTCTGATCTAAGTGATTAAAAGTCAACTTGTTTAATCTATAACTTCTAGTTTTGTGGTTATTGAAGGCCCATCAACCTTCATTACTTTGATTGCCCAAATACTATGGGAGCTGCACTGAATGGCAGCATCGTCCTGCACCAGCAGAATTGGAGGGCACAGAGATGCAGAGAAAGAGTGGCAATCATGGCCAGACGGAGGAGGGCCAATAGGCCTCTGTACAGGAGACCTTACGCTCCCAGGGTATCTCACCAAACATTCTTCTACATTAATATGACTGAGGAGCAGTGTTTGCAAAGGCTGTGCTTCAGCAAGGAGGTGGTCACTGAGCTCTGCCACCTGCTGCAGCCAGATCTGCAGCCTCAACTGAGGAGCAGGACGTCTCTGCCGGTGGCAGTGAAGATAACAGTGGCTCTCAACTTTTATGCCACCGGCTCATTTCAATCAGCTACTGGGGACATCGCCAATATCTCCCAGTTCGCGGTGCATTGCTGCATCCGTCAGGTCACAAGTACCCTCTATAAAAGGAGACGAGATTACATCTCTTTCCCCATGACCCTGGACAAGCAGCAAGACCGCGCAATGGGCTTTGCTCGGATAGCGGGCTTCCCCATGGTGCAGGGCGCCATTGACTGCATGCATGTGGCTTTGCATGCTCCGCATGAGAATGCCGAGGATTTCCGCAACCGAAAGGGATTCCATTCCTTAAACGTTCAGTTGGTCTGTGACCACAGACAGTTGATACTCGCTGTCAATGCCCACTATCCTGGCAGCAGCCACGATGCATTCATCCTGCACCAGACTACTGTGGCAGAACTTTTCCAAGCACCGCATCACCCAGGTGGTTGGCTTCTCAGGGTCAAGGGATAGCCACTGTGCACCTGGCTGAAGACACCGCTCCGTACACCCAACACCCCTGATGAGCTGCGGTACAACGAGAGCCGTCAAGCGACCAGGAACATTGTTGAGCACACAATCGGCTTGCTCAAACAATGGTTCCGCTGTCTGGACCATTCTGGAGGAGCTCTGCAGTACTCGCCTGAGCGAGTCTCCCACTTCGTTGTTGTGTGCTGCATGCTGCATAACCTGGCAATCCTCAGGACCCAGCCAATGCCACCAGGCCTTGGAGCACCACCAGAGGAGGAGGAGGAAGAGGAGGAGGAAGGGGAGGAGGAAGATGAGGAGGATGATTATCAGCAGCTCAAAGGCGGGAGGGAGGCCGACAATGTAGAAACTGGAAGGGCCGTCCATCAACGGCTGATAGCAAGCCGCTTCTAGGCCTGTGCTGAGGAAATGGCTTCTGCCATTGAGAACAACATGAATGAAACCAACCCGCAACCCCTAAGCTGGCCAAGGCAACAATGATTGCAAAGACCAAACATGTACATTTTGAATACAAAAATGTATTTATTTTACAAACTCTGTGTGTGTTTGTGTGTGTGTGTAGATAAACTAATAGAAAGAAACACAAAAAAACAGTCATCAACATAACTGGTTCTCACAACCTGGAGATAATGTCCATAACACTGAAGAAAATTTGACCACGAACCTCTTTCTGCCTTTAATAAAAAAATGAACAACATTTTGCCACACCTCCTACTTTTTGCGCTTCGATGGTGATCTCCTTCCCTTGCACACTTGCCCCCTTCCCACCCTACTGCTCCTCCGTAATGGGACCCCAGTGTCTGCAGCAAGGCTGTTGGAAGGTTGCTGATTGTCACAACCTGAGACTGCAGATGCCCTTGAAGGATGGCCTTGACCAGCTCTGGGCCTGGAGGGCACTCCCACGGGGCAGCACTTCAGCATCCGGAGCAATCTGCTGGAGCACAGATTGCTGGCCTGCTGCAGTGCGGTGAGAGCCCCGGGGAAAGGTGTCCGAACCAGCGAGGATGGCAGCAGTCAGTGCTCGCGTGGCCTCAATCTGAGTCTGCATGAGAGCAGTCTGAGATGGGGTCAGGGCAGCCAGTGACTGAATTGCAGCACTAAGTATTTGTGTGGCATCCGCCTGTGCTACAGCGAAGTGCTCCACACTCCTTGCCAATGATTCAATGGATTCGGGCACCCTTCCCACTGCACCCATGAGCACATTCTGCATGTCCACTGCCTGAGTGTTCATTTCAGCGATCAGCCGCTCCTCCTCTGCGTCCAGTGCAGCAGGAGTTCAAGCATACTCTCCCTCCGGGGAGAAGTTGCCCCCGAGCTTCCCTACCCCCATCACGTTGCTGCAGCCTGCTGGGTCCTGGAGCTTCACCCTCATCAGACCCTTCCCCCCTGCTCCCCTCCAGGGAAGGCATCTTCCCAATGTGGGCATGGGTTTCCTCGGGAGAGGGTGGCGCTGATGCTCCGGCTTCCTCTTCCTCCTCGCCTGCAGCTTCACTCCCACTGGCAGCTTGAGGGCCCATCTCCTCAGCTGGTGAATCACCATCTGAAAGCAGGGAGGTACAAGAGTGGCTTTAGCATCAGGACAGGGTGGCAGTAAGGGAGGAATGAGTGCAGTGATTTATTAAGTTGGATTGAAAGTGTCAAAAGCTGCTGTTGTGAGGGACAAGTGGAAGGAGGGTGGACAAAAAGTGATGACCTTACCATTGCTGTCCAGAATGGGGTCGGCGTCTCCAGTGGTGATGGGACCGATCACCCGGCTTGCCACAATCCTGTGGACAAGCACCTCAAGATCGCTGAGGGGTTGCAGCTGAGGCCGCCGTCCAACCGTCTGTTGCTGCTGTCTCCTATTATGAGATAGCTTGGCCTGCAAGAAAAAGGACGGTGTCTGAATAAATATACAGCCATGGTCTTGCCTGATGTGCCTTCCATAGTTGAATAGCCCTTACTGTATGCAGCCATGGTCTTCCCTGATGTGCCTCCTATAGTTGAATAGCCCTTACTGTATGCAAAGTGTGGAAAGTGCATGTGTGTTTGATGAAAGGGCCATAGGTTTTGAATGAGTGTTGAGCATTGGGGCTTTTAAGACCCTCTGGCCATAGAGTAAGGTTGAGATGGAGGGATTGAGAGGTATTGAAAAAAGCCACCCACCCTGACGACCCGAGTGAGGTCATCAAACTTTTTTCTACATTGCTTATGGGTCCTGGGCACCATGCTTCTGGAGGAGATACTCTGAGCCACCTCCCTCCACACTCTTCTGTACTCACATGGCAAAGGCCTCCTGCCACTCTCTGGGTACAGTATAGATCTTTGGCGCTCCACCGCGCCAACCAGAGCCTCCAAGGCCCGCTCGCTGAAACGCTATGCTCACTCCCTGGCCCTCTCCATAGTCCTTGCCTGCAAGATTTAGCCACAGGCCTGTCCAGGCCGAGATTCAAGGCTCCAATGAGCAGGGTGTGGCTGGAGAGCAAGATCGACACTCCCCTTTAAGAACTGTCCGGCGCCAGTGTGTCTGTGTTCAATCGCTAACTGACAGCACCTGCGCTGCACCCGCGCTCTGAGGTAGCGCCTCGCACCTCGGCCTTTGCGCCTGATTTAGCGCTCCAATCACCTCCAGGGGCGATAAAAGCCAAGTTTGCCGTCGGAGGCGATAATTAGCGCCAGGTGCTAAATTTTGCGCATGGCCAATAACAGCGCCCCAAACGGGGTGATACTGAATTTTTCCCCCATATGTTTCTAGATGCTGAGGCCATTGGCAGGGCCCCTTTACAACTACCCTAGCTGAGATCATCTGAACAGCACAAACCATTCATTGAACCAAGGACTTTCATTGCCTGTGTGGCTCATCACCACACCAGGCAATACTTTTACTAACTTGCCCACTGGGGAAAGCTGTACTACTGATTTAATCTGAGCTTCCAATATTGGCATATATCTACAATTATTTTTTTATTTTCTAATCAAGTGCTGAACCACTTTGTGAGGCAATATTTAACTAATAATATGTAATCAGATCTTTAGTGTTATGTTTGGGGAGGACCACGGGACGCAAGTAAAAACTGTGTAAAATAAGAATAGACTGGATGTTGGGCTGTTCTTCTTTTCCCAGAGAGTAGCGAGGCTGGTGTGGTGGGTGCTGACTCTCTTCAGGAGGGAGCTGGACCAGTTCCTGACTGGGGCAGAGATCATACCATATAGCAGGTGAGGGTCTTCATATATAACACTTAATCCGTGTGATCTTTGGACTGGTTTCAGAGGGAGAAACTATTTTCACTGGTTGGGGATTCTAGGACGAGAGGTTAGTCTAAAAATTAGATCCAGACCTTTCAGGAGTGAAATTAGGAAACACTTATATGCACAAAGGGTGGTAGAAGTTTGGAACTCTCTTCCACAAAAGGCAATTAATGCTAGATCAATTGTTAATTTTAAATCAGAGATTGATAGATTTTTGTTAACCAAAGGTATTAAAGGATATGGGCCAAAGGCGGGTATATGGCGTTAGGTTGCAGAGCAGCCATGATCTCACTGAATGGCGGAACAGGCTCGAGGGGCTCAATGGCCTCCTCCTGTTACTATGTTTCGATCGCCTGAGGGGGGATCAGAGAGGAATTTTTCAGTGTATTTTTTCTCTTATTGGCTTTGTTTTTTTTTTCTGTGTTTTTGCCTCTCTCAGGGGAGTACACGGCATTGGGAGCGGGGGAGGGGAGTGGGGGTGAGGGGGTGGGGGGGTGGTGAGGAATGATGGAAGTGTTCAGTCATGGCAGGCTTGATGGACCAGTTGCTCTTTTCCTGCCCATCAATGTTGTATGTTCGTATTACCAGTGAAAGACAACAAATAACCCTATAAAGCTGCAATAATTGCTATCACTTAAAAATTAAGATAATGGTGCATACCTAATAATACTCAAAATAGTGCTGTTTGTGTGTATGTCTTACAGTAGCATCAGATGTGCTACTGTGTCTTGGCACCTGCAGTTCAACATTCCCCTGCTGAAATGAGAGACCTAATAGAAGGTACCAACACCCCCCGCCCCCTGGCCTACCCCTGTCACAGTACAGATTAACTTTGAATGGAAGGGAAAGGAGAACATTTGCAATTCCTGTTCTCTTGTATTTGAACAGACAGATGCAATTACAGCTCTAATGAATTTAGACAGAGCTGTAGCAAAGACAGAGGGCACTACATGGGCAGGATTGAATGCTTCACAGACTTCGCACTTTAACGTTTTTTTTACAATTTCTTAACTTGTGGACTGAAAGCTCCACTTTCTCTTATTTGCATCAAAATATTCATAGCTGGCCTGCATCACTGAATAGTAAATCCAATCTGAATGTTATTTTGCTAAGTGCTTCAGTCACCAGCTATTTGCAAACTATGGTTTCTTTCACTCACTAGATGAATCGTGCCTTTCCTGAATTAACAAATAAAATGTTGGTAACTCATTCAGAAGGGTTTAGACCTTTTAGGTGATTGGGTCAATAGATGGCACATGCAGTTCAATGTGGATGAGTATAAATAATTAGTATGTAAGCAAGAAATCAAATGAGGCAGTATGTGTTATATGGAAAAGTGGCACATTGAGGCTAATGGGTTTACTGCATCCAAGCAAAATGCTTGGATGCAGTAAAGAAAAAAAGCAAATGCGATACTGGGTGATACTGGCAGAGGGAAAGTGTACGATACTGAAGGGTTTTTTTGCTGTCCAAACTGCTGATCAGATCCCATTTGGAGGACTGTGTCCAATCTGTTAGAGAAGGCTATGTGGAGTTAGGTCACAGATCAGCCATGATCTCTTTGAATGGCAGAACAAGCTCAAGGGGCTAAATGGCAGACTCCTGTTCCTAAGTTCCTTCCTATGTTACTATGCTATTACTGCTCTTCTAGAGGTTACATTGCCAAGAAACTATGGTGGCATTGAGTATCAAGACCTTTAAGGTATGATATCAAATATAGAAAACTTTCTTTGGTTAAAGGGCGAAGTTCAAGGTGGTTTAGTTGGAGTTTTCAGGATTAGGACAAGAATTGATAAAATTGAAAACGGCAAATTCTTGACTATGATGAAGAATTAATTCAGCATTAACCACAGTTCAAAACAATAGGAACTTAGGAGTAAGTCAGGTAAAACTTACATAGAAACATAGAAGATAGGAGCAGGAGTAGGCCATTCAAATTCAGCACCAGGTCGCTGCTTTCATCCATACCCCTTGATCCATTTAGCCTTAAGAAATATATCCAACTCCTTCTTGAATATATTTAATTAATTGGCCTCTACTGCCTTCTGTGGTAGAGAATTCCACAGGTTCACCACTCTCTGGGTGAAGAAATTCCTCCTCATTTCTGTCCTAAATGGCTTACCCCTTATCCTTAGACTGTGACCCCTGGTTCTGGACTCCCCAACCATCGGGAATATCCTTCCTGCATCTAGTCTGTCCAGTCCTGTCAGGATTTTATAAGTTTCAATGAGATCCCCTCTCATTCTTCTAAACTCCAGCGAGTATAAGCCCAATCGACACAATCTCTCCTCACACATCATTCCTGCCATCCCAGGTATCAGCCTGGTGAATCTTCGCTGAACTCGTTCCATGGCAAGAACATCCTTCCTCAAATAAGGCGATCAAAACTGCACACAATACTCAAGATGTGGTCTCACCAAAGCCCTGTACAACTGCAGCAAGACATCCTTGTTCCTGTACTCAAACCCTCTCGCTACGAAGGCCAACATACCATTTGCCTTCTTAACAGCCTGCTGCAACTGCATGCTTACCTTCAGTGACTGGTGCACAAGGACACCCAGGTCTCATTGCACCTCCCCTTCTCCCAATCTATTGCCATTCAGATAATAAACTGCCTTCCTGTTTTTGACACCAAAGTGGATAACCTCACATTTATCCATGTTATATTGCATCTGCCATGCTTCTGCCCAATCACCCAACCTGTCCAAATCATCCTGGAGTTTCTCGACATCCTCCTCACAGCACACACGCCCACCCAGCTTTGTGTCATCTGTAAACTTGGAGATATTACATGTAGTTCCCTCGTCTAGATCATTAATATATATTGTGAATAGCTGGGGTCCAAGGACCAATCCCTGCGGTACCCCACTAGTCACTGCCTGCCACTCGGAAAAAGATCCATTTACTCCAACTCTTTGCTTTCTGTCTGCCAACCAGTTCTCTATCCAAGTCAATACCTTGCCCCCAATCCCATGTGCCTTAACTTTACACGCTAATCTCTTATGCGGGACCTTATCGAAAGCCTTTTGAAAGACCAATTACACCACATCCGCTGGTTCTCCCTTATCTATTTTACCAGTTACATCCTCAAAAAATTCCAGTAGATTAGTCAAGCACGATTTACCTTTTGTAAATCCATGTTGACTTTGTCCGATCCTGTCACTGTTTTCCAAGTGCTCAGCTATTACATCATTTATAATGGGCTCTAGCATTTTCCCCACTATGTCAGGCTTACCGGTCTGTAATTCCCCGTTTCCTCTCTACCACCTTTTTTGAATAGTGGGGTAACATTAGCTACCCTCCAATCCATGGGTACTGTTCCAGATTCCATCGAATGTTGGAAGATGATCAGCAATGCATCTACTATTTATAAGGCCACTTCCTTTAGTACCCTAGAATGTAGATTATCAGGCCCTGGGGATTTATCGGCCTTTAATCCCGTCAATTTCCCTAACACCATTTCCCTACAAATACTGATTTCTTTCAGTTTCTCCCTTTCATCAGACCCTATGTTCCCCAACATCTCTGGGAGGTTATTTGTGTCCTTCTTTGTGAAGACAAAACCAAAATATGTATTTAATTGGTCAGCCATTTCTTTGTTCCCCATTATAAATTCCCCTGATTCTGACTGCAAGGGACCTACACTTGACTTCACCAATCTTTTTCTCTTCACATATCTATAAAAGCTTTTACAGTCAGTTTTTATGTTCACTGCAAGCTTAATCTCATATTCTATTTTCCCCTTCTTAATTAATCCCTTTGTCCTCCTTTGTTGAATCCTAAACTGCTCCCAATCCTCAGGTTTACTGCTTTTTCTGGCCAATTTATATGTCCTCTCCTTGGATCTTATGCTATCCCTAATTTCCCTTGTGAGCCATGTTTTATTTTTATGCCAAACTGAGATGAACAAATTCTGTAGTTCATCCATGCGGTCTCTGAATGTTTGCCATTGCCTATCCACCATCAACCCTTTGAGTGACATTCCCCAATCAATCCTACCCAACTCGTGCCTCATACCATCGTAGTTTCCTTTATTTAAATTCAGGACCCTTTTTCACCTAAAGGGTAATAGTGTTGTAAATTAAGTTACATAGTGAAGCAGGCAATGTAAACGGACTCGAGAAGCAATTAGACATGTGTCCGGAAAAAGAAAGAATTGAGGAATGTAGTAAAAAGGTGATGGGGGGGGGGAGGGGTGTCATTCTTTGAAAAATGGAAAATCATGAACATTTTCTGTTCCGAAAAATGTTGACATCGTTTTTCCCAATTATAATATGTAACTATATGTAATATATAATAGGGAGGTAGAGGAGCAAATCTGCAGGGAAATCACAGAGGTATGCAAGAGCTATAGAATGGTGATACTGGGGGACTTTAATTACCCAAATACAATTGGGATAATGCTAGGGTAAAGGGAAAGGAGGCGGATGAATTTCTGAAATGTGTTCAGGAGAATTTCCTTGAACAATATGTTCTTGGCCCAACTAGGAAGGAGGAATTGCTGGGTCTGGTGCTGGGGAATGTGGTGGGCCAGGCCGAGCAAGTGTCTGTGGGAGAACACTTGGGTATGAGTGATCATTATATCATAAGATTTAGATTAGCAATGGAGAGAAGCAAGGAACAATCGAGAGTAGAACTTCTAACTGGAATAGGGCTAACTTCAATGGGATGCAAAAGGATCTAGCCAGGTTAAAATTGGACCAAAGACTGACAGGAAAATTTGTAACAGAACAAATGGGTGATCTTTAAGGAGGAAATGTTTTAAGTACAGGCTAGGTACATTCCAACAATCAAGGAAAAAATTAACAGGCACTTGGAGAGGTTTAAGCTAATTAAGGGTAAGGGAACCAAAGCAAGGGCTCCTTGGATGATGAGGGAGATAGAGAAGATGATGGAACAAAAGAAGAGAGTGTATGGTGCATGTCAGGTGAATTCTTCAAGGGACAACCAGACCAAATACAATAAGTTGAGAGGAGATGTGAAGTTGAAAATAAGTTTGGCAAAGAGAGAATATGAGAGTAGGATGGCAGTTAACATAAAAGGGAATCCAAAAATCTTCCACCGGCATGTAAACTGTAAGTGGGTAGTAAGAGGCAGGGTGGGGCCTATTAGAGACAAAGAAGGTGATATATGCTTAGAGGCACAGGGCAAGGCTAGAATACTCAATGAGTACTTTGTATTGGTGCTTACTAAGGAGGTGGATGCTGACAAAATATCAGTGGAAGTGGAAAAGGTAGAAGCAATGGAAGGGGTGAAAATTGATAGACAGGATGTACTAGAAAGGCTGGGTATGCTTAGAGTGGACAAGTCGCCTGGTCCAGATGGCTTGCATCCTAGGTTGTTAAGGGAATTGCTGGAGGAGATAGCGGAAGGGCTTGCTATAATTTTCCAATCATCCCTAGATGCGGGGGAGGTGCCTGAGGATTGGAAAGTGGCAAATGTGACACCATTGTTCAAGAAAGGGTGTAAGGACAATCCTAGTAACTACAGGCCGGTCAGTTTAACATCAGTGGTGGGTAAAGTTTTAGAAACAGTAATCAAGGAAAAAATTAACTGGCACTTGGAGAGGTTTAAGCTAATTAAGGAAAGCCAGCACGGATTTGTGAAAGGCAAATCTTGTTTGACTAATCTAATTGAATTTTTTGATGAAGTAACAGGGAGGATTGATGAAGAGAATGCAATGGATGTTGTCGACATGGATTTTCAGAAGGTGTTTGACAAAGTACCACATAGAAGGCTGGTTAACAAAATTGAGGCTCATGGACTAGTTGGGTGAGTGGCAGCTTGGATAAGGAATTGGCTTATGGGCAGAAAACAGTGAGTTGTGGTAAATGGCTGTTTTTCAGACTGGAGGATGGTAGACAGTGGTGTTCCCCAAGGGTCATTGCTGGGGCCACTGCTTTTTTTGATATATATAAATGACCTAGATATTGGAATACAGAGTAGAATTTCTAATTTTGCCGATGACACCAAACTTGGGGGTGTGGCAAACAGTGAGGATGATATCAATTGTCTGCAACAGGACATAGAAAGGCTAGCAGAATGGGCAGACAAGTAGCAGATGGATTTAATACAGAGAAGTGTGAAGTGATGTATTTTGGCAGAAGGAACAGGGAGAGACAATAGACATTTAATGGCACAGTTTTAAAGAGTGTGCAGGGACAGAGGGACCTGGGAGTTAATGTGCATAGATCCCTGAAGGTGGCAGGACATATCGAGTGAGTGGTTAGCAAAGCATATGGGATCTTGGGTTTCATAAATAAAGGTATTGAGGGCAAAAGTAGAGAAGTTATGCTGAACCTTTATAAAGCGCTGGTTAGTCCACAACTGGAGTATTGCATCCAGTTCTAGTCACCACACTTCAGGAAGGATGTGAAGGCCCTTGAGAGAGTGCAGAGGAGATTTATCAGAATGGCTCAGGGGACGGGGATCTTAGCTATCGTCTTAGCTACAAGGAGAGGTTGGAGAAGCTGGATTTGTTTTCATTAAGGCAAAGGAGGTTGAGGGGTGATTTGATAGAGGTGTACAAGATTATGACAGTTTGGATAGGCTACACGGGGAAAGGCTGTTCCCACTAGTTGATGGTTCAAGAACTAGGGGACACAGATTTAAGGTTTTGGGCAAGAGATACAGAGGAGGTGTGAGGAAAAACTTTTTACGCAGCGAGTGGTGAGGACCAGGAATTCGATGCTGAAGAAAGTGGTGAAAGCGGAGACACTCAATGTTGTCAAGGGGAGACTGGATAGGCACGAGAGGAAAATGAACTTGCAGGGCTACAGGGATAGAGCAGGGGAATGGGACTGACTGGATTGCTTTACAGAGAGCCAGCATGGACTCGATGGGCCGAATGGCCTCCCTCTGTGCCATTATGGCACTATGGGGTAAAAACTGGGTAGCGTCCCCTTTAGAGCCCAGAAAAAGTTAGCGCCGCCGTGGCTGATTTTCCTCGGTAGTACCCTGAGAGGGAGGAGGGGCACTACTGGAAGTGCCCCACGTCCCTCTTGAGGCGCTGCGAGCCAATATTGCGGCACTATGCGCCAAAGCGCCATGCGCTGCACCATGTCACGCCCCGCGGTACTGCAGGCCTTCTTCCCCAGGCATCCAGCTGGGCCACCAGGGATCAGGAGTGCCGGCAAACGAGCCTGGCACTCAAGAGGAGTGCCGGACTCACAGTGAGCTTCCGGCACCCTGCGGGGGGGCTTCACGGGGGCCGGGGACATCAACGGGGGCAGGTGCTGGCAGGTGGCCAGCAACAAGAATGGCCGCCCACCACCTCCCCTTTACATAGCGACCCCGGCGGCCATAGTGTCCGGCAGAAAGCCAGGGGATGCCACCCAATATTACAGCCAGGGCGTGAGCGGAGTGCTGCTTACGGCGATGATGCCATCACCAGACGGCGCTAATGGTTAGCGCCGCCGCTAAGATCCCGCTGAATTTTGCGGGAGGCGTTAGCGGTGCTGCGCCCAGGTGCCAGTTGATTTGCACCCCATTAGCGCCCTCTTAGGGCATTAATGGAAGGCGCAAATCAACCGAATTTAGCCCCCTATGAATCTAACTGATAGTTATTAGAGGCGCAAGGTCATTGAGTTGAAACATTAACTCTGTTTCTCTCTCCACAGATGCAGAGTGTTTCCAACATTTTCCGTTTTTATTACAGATTTCCAGCACGCGCAGTATTTCGCTTTTGCGTTATTGGAGATGTGTAGTTAGATATTGGAAAACAAGGTGAAATGCAACAGTAATAAGGACATAACTGTGATGAAATATTCCATTCATCACTGCCTGTGACTGTGGTTGGTTTCAGGTTTCTCCTCACCATTGTATTGTATATCATCACTGCCTGTGACTGTGGTTGGTTTCAGGTTTCTCCTCACCATTGTATTGTATATTGGAATGTATGGAATGTGTTGTGTGTAGGGCTCCGCCCATACCTGGTCTCTATGTAAGCCAGCTCAGTCTGGCCTCATATCCAGTACTGCAGAGCTCCAGATGGAAGATACCTCTCTCCACTGCGTGTTATCTTCTAAGTTAATAAAAGCCTTGTTTTGTTCCGCTAACATCGAGTCTCGGGATTATTGAGGCACATCAATTTTAGTAACTTATTTTTCAACACAATGGATCAACTCCTGAAACCCGAACGTTTGGATTTGGATCAGCATGCTCTGGACGCATCAGCACGCTTCGGACACTGGTTTATGTGTATGGAATTCTTCCTGGACAATTCCGCAGCCGTCAAAGACGCTACGGACGCTGCGAGTATGAAACTCGGAATTCTGCGGAATTGGGTAAGCCACCGGGTTTACCCCCTCATCCAAGACGCCGACACGTACCTGGCTGCCTGCGACATCTTAAAGGCGCATTACCAGCAGCCTACGAATGAGGTGTATGCGAGGCATCTGCTCGCCACTCGCGCACAGCGACCTGGGGAATCGGTGGAGGAGTTCCTAGGCACCCTGAAAATGCTTGGCAAAGACTGCAAGTGCCGAGATGTAAAAGCCGCAGTGTACACCGACGAGCTTGTCCGCGATGCCTTTATCACAGGCCTCAGCTCCACTTACATCCGGCAAAGACTGCTGGAAAAAATGGGATTGGACCTGAAACAGGCTGCGGACACCGGGCGATCCCTGGATGTGGCCCTGAGAAACTCGGACGCCTACTCTTCAGCCCGCGCCGTCCATGCCGCCACGTGTGCACCAAGGGCGCCGCCATCTTGGAAGGCATCTTCCCCGCCCGGCAGCCCGACACCGTCGGGGCCCCGCTCTCCCCCCAGAAGCCCTACGACAGCCGCGATGCGTCGGGGACCCAAGTGCTACTTCTGCGGGCAGCCAAAGCACACCAGAAACCTGTGCCCGGCGAAAGGCACCACCTGCTTTAGGTGCGGTAAGAAGGGGCACTTCGGGAAGGTGTGCAGAGGGAACCCCGCCGGAAAACCAAAGCCCGCCACCGCCACGTGTGCGCCGTGGGAGCGGCCATCTTGGACGCCATCTTGCCCGACCTCGTGGGGTCCGCCATCTTGTGAGCAGACAGCGTGGACGCCATCTTGTCTTGATCAGGGCCCTACAGTGGCATCGGTCACAGTGGACCAGACCAGGCCCCACCCGCTATCCAAATCAATGGTGGACATCGAGGTAAACGGGTGCGGGGTTAAATGTTTAATTGACAGTGGAAGCACGGAGAGTTTTATCCACCCTGAACTGGCACAACAACTCTCCCTAAAGGTGGTCCCTACTCGGGGTACCATCTCTATGGCTGATAAAACCCAGACATCGACCATTCTGGGTTACTGCACGGTACAATTGTCTGTTAACGGGACTGTATACGATAATTTTAAAGTATTAATCATGAAGAATCTATGCGCGAGCGTGATCTTGGGCCTGGATTTCCAGTGCAACCACCAAAGCATCACGCTCAAGTACGGTGGGTCCCAGCCGCCCCTCACAGTGTGCGGCCTGGCTACCCTGAAGGTAAAGCCGCCTTCGCTATTCGCGAACCTTACCCCTAACTGCCGGCCAATAGCGACCAAAAGCAGGAGGTACAGCTGGGAGGACAGGCGGCTTATCGCGACCGAGGTAGACAGGCTCCTGAAAGAGCGCATTATTGAATGCAGCAATAGCCCGTGGTGCGCCCAAGTGGTGGTGGTAAGGGGTAGCGAGAAGAAACGGATGGTGATTGACTATAGCCAAACGATCAACAGGTACACCCAACTAGACGCCTACCCGCTACCCCGCATATCAGAAATGGTGAACCAAATCGCCCAATACCGGGTGTTCTCCACCATCGACCTCAAGTCAGCGTACCACCAGCTCCCTATCAGACCAGAGGACCGCCCGTACACCGCCTTCGAGGCAAACGGACGCCTCTACCAATTCCTCAGAGTCCCCTTTGGGGTGACGAATGGGGTCTCGGTCTTCCAGAGGGAGATGGATCGCATGGTCGATGACCACCACTTGCAGGTAACCTTCCCCTACCTCGACAACGTCACCATCTGCGGTCACAACCAGCAGGATCACGACTCGAACCTCGAGAGGTTCCTGAAAACCGCACAAAAACTCAACCTCACCTACAACGAGGACAAATGCATTTTCAACACCACGCGCCTCTGCATACTAGGCAGCGTGGTGGAGAATGGGGAAATCGGACCAGACCCCGACCGATTGCGCCCCCTACGGGAGCTGCCCCTGCCCAACACTCCCAAAGCCCTGAAAAGGTGCCTGGGGTTATTTTCTTATTATTCCCAATGGGTCCCCAACTACTCCGACAAAGCCCGCCCCCTCTTGAAAGCATCCTCTTTTCCGCTCTCTGCTGAGGCCCACGCCGCCTTCAAAAGCATTAAGCAGGATATTGAACGGGCCACGCTACAGGCAGTGGACGAGAACACTCCATTTCAAGTGGAAAGTGATGCGTCTGACTTTGCCTTGGCGGCCACCCTCAACCAGGCGGGGCGGCCCGTAGCTTTCTTCTCGAGGACCCTCCAAGGGCCCGAGATCAGACACTCCTCCATGGAAAAGGAGGCCCAAGCCATCGTGGAGGCAGTGCGCCACTGGCGCCACTACCTAGCCGGCAAACGCTTCACCCTACTTACCGACCAGCGGTCGGTAGCGTTTATGTTCAATAATAAACATAGGGGGAAGATCAAAAATGATAAGATTCTTAGGTGGCGGATCGAGCTCTCCACCTTCGAGTATGACATCATCTACCGGCCAGGGGCCCTTAACGAATCCCCAGATGCCCTCTCACGAGGGATGTGTGCCAGCGCCACCGTGGATCGGCTACAGGCCCTCCACAACGACCTCTGCCACCCAGGGGTCACGCGGCTGTTCCACTTCATAAAGTCCCGCAACTTACCCTACTCGATTGAGGAAGTTCGGTCTCTGACCAGGAACTGCCGCACTTGCGCTGAGTGCAAGCCTCGGTTCTACCACCCTGATAGAGCCCACTTAATCAAAGCTACATGGCCCTTTGAGCGGCTCAGCTTAGATTTCAAGGGCCCCCTCCCGTCCGTCGACCGCAATGTTTACTTCCTGAACATTGTGGACGAATACTCCCGGTTCCCATTCGCCTTCCCCTGCCCAGACATGACCAGCGCCACGGTCATTAAATGCCTCAACAGCCTGTTCTGCCTGTTCGGTATGCCAAGCTACATCCACACGGATAGGGGGGCGTCCTTCATGAGTGAAGAGCTACGCCAGTACATGCTGTCCAGGGGTATCGCCACGAGCCGTACCACCAGCTACAACCCCCGGGGTAACGGTCAAGTGGAGCGAGAGAACGGGACAGTGTGGAAAGCAGTCACTCTAGCTCTAAGGACCAAGGGCCTCCCTATCTCCCGCTGGCAGGAAGTCCTCTCAGATGTGCTCCATTCGATACGGTCGCTATTGTGTACTGCCACTAATGCCACGCCTCATGAACGAATGTTTAGCTTTCCCCGGAAATCCACCTCAGGCGTATCCATGCCGTCATGGCTCTCCACCCCAGGTCCGGTATTCGTGCGAAGGCATGTGAGGGGCCATAAGACGGACCCTCTCGTGGAGCCAGTGCACCTACTCCACGCCAACCCCCAATACGCGTATGTCCGGCACGCCGACGGAAGGGAGGACACCGTGTCAATAAAAGACGTCGCCCCAGCCGGTAACGACAACAACCACGGCAATAGCAGCAACAACGACCACAGCAACTCTTACCCACCCACTACTCTTTCATCACCCCCGGAAGAACATCGACCAACAGCACCCCCACCAACTACCCCTTCAACAACCCTGGCGGCACCCCCGGCAGAGACCCAGGAGGCCACCGGGAACACCCAGCCGACACCCACGACACCACAACAGCCACGTCGGTCGCAGAGGACTACCAAACCCCCGAACAGACTAAATCTATAGAAGGGGTGAATGTGATGAAATATTCCATTCATCACTGCCTGTGACTGTGGTTGGTTTCAGGTTTCTCCTCACCATTGTATTGTATATCATCACTGCCTGTGACTGTGGTTGGTTTCAGGTTTCTCCTCACCATTGTATTGTATATTGGAATGTATGGAATGTGTTGTGCGTAGGGCTCCGCCCATACCTGGCCTCTATGTAAGCCAGCTCAGTCTGGCCTCATATCCAGTACTGCAGAGCTCCAGATGGAAGATACCTCTCTCCACTGCGTGTTATCTTCTAAGTTAATAAAAGCCTTGTTTTGTTCCGCTAACATCGAGTCTCGGGATTATTGAGGCACATCAATAACATCCTGAGTATCGTTACATGCTATATGTGTGAAAAAGGAGGGCACTAAAAAAGTGGTACTATGCTAGCCCTCCTCCATGAACCCACATTGTGCTGGAGTTAATACTCATCACTGCCTCCTAATTTAACTAAAGCAGTCCCAGGAGCTCAAACCTGCAGAACCTCCTACCTCCCTCAGTCTTACCTTTCTCGAAGTAGCTTACGAAACCAACCTGTCAGCAATTTGCAACTTCTTGATTTATTTTGCCCTTTCAGCTATTCTTTTCAATATTGTTACCCCCACCCATTATATGGCTGACCCTCCTATATTTTTCAGTCATTAATATAAAATTTGACTGGAATTAACATGTGATGGCTCAATCTTTGTGAATATAAATGAAGAAATATATCTGCAGTTGAGATGCTAATGAGCCCACAATGATTCATAGTATCACTTAGAAGTTTATGATGCACTGTAAATGCCTCCTTTTAAACTGTCTCTTGCTTCACATACATAATATATAGAGTTCTTCCTTCCTGGTTGCTGCTTTCCAGTTGCTTGTTTTCCAGTAACTAATTACACACCGCCTACCTTAGTGAATTTTTTGAAGAGCTAACAGAGAGAGTAGACAATGGTAATGTAGTAGATGTAATGTATCTCGATTTTCAATAAGCCTTTGATAAGGTACCCCATAATAGACTGATGAACAAGGTCAGAGAATGTGGAGTCAGGGGACAAGTATCAGAATGATTTTTTGGCTGGCTTCAAGACAGAAAGCAGAGAGTAGGAGTAAAGGGTAGCTATTCACAGTGGCAGAAGCTGGGAAGTGGTGTTCCACAAGGATCAGTGCTGGGACCACTGTTGTTCACAATTTACATTAAGGATTTAGGGCTAGATTTTCAGTCGCTTGCGCCAGCAGTTAGCGCCTTAAGAGAAGTGATTTTCGGGCGCTATGCGTGTAGCGCCCGGGCGCAGCGCAGTTTGCGCCCCGCCCCAAATTAAGTTGCCCGTTAGCGCCGGCGCAAAGTTTAGCGCCCGCCCGGATGCGCGCGCAGAAAATGACGTCACATCCTCGTGCAACGCCCTTTGTGCGCCCCGATTCCAAACTTCAGTCGGACTGCCCCATTGTGCGGCTGGCGGCCGGAGCGTTTGGAAAAAGGAACGCAACACAACCAGCGCGGGCCCCGGGGGGCGCAAATTAAAGGGGACGTACTCTCCAGTATAAAGGCCAGCCTTTTTTCAGAAAACACTCTTGTGCAACGCATTTCTGGAGACACAACAAGGAGGATAGCTAACTGGTTTCAAGCAGCAAGAGCCAGGTATTTTTGGACTCAGGCCAGAGCGCTGCAAGTGGCCTTTTGGAAATTAGAGTGTTTGCCAGGATTTGATGGGGGTTGCATGGGGTGCCAACGCGGAGCTGCAGCTCCATGTCCGTAGGGCTCGCAGACGCATTGTGAGAGGGGCAGCCCTGGCTAGAGGCAGAGGGGGCTACAGGCGTCGGCCACGTAGGCCTTACCCAGTCAGGCTATACCGCCAGCAGCGCTCCTACCTAAACATGAGTGCCGCGCGATGTGTTAAAAGGCTCCGATTCCGAAAGGAGGTGATTGCAGAGATCTGCCACCTGCTTCGCCGAGATCTGCGGCCAAAGCTCAGGTGCAGGACGTCTCTGTCGGTGGAAGTGAAGGTGACGGTGGCATTGAACTTCTATGCCACCGGCTCCTTCCAATACGCTGCTGGGGACATAGCAAACATCTCCCAGTACGGCGCGCATCGCTGCATCCGCCAGGTGACCGAAGCACTGTTCAGAAGGAGAAGCCAATTCATCTCCTTCCCCATGGCCCTGGAGAGCCAGCATCAGCGCGCATTGGGATTTTCCAGACTCGGGGAATTCCCCTTGGTGCAGGGCGCCATTGACTGTACGCATGTGGCTTTGCGGGCCCCTCTGGAGCATGGCGAGCAGTATCGCAACAGGAAGGGCTACCATTCTCTGAATGTGTAGCTGGTCTGTGACCACAAGCAGCGCATCATGGCAGTCAATGCCAGCTTCCCAGGCAGCAGCCACGATGCCTTTATCCTGCGGCAGAGTACTGTGCATGACATGTTCCAGGCACAGCCTCCCCCAAGAGGATGGCTACTCGGGGACAAAGGCTATCCTTTGTCCACCTGGCTCATGACCCCGCTCCGCGCGCCCAGGACCACTGCTGAAGAGGCCTACAACGAGAGCCATCAAACCACCCGCAACATCATCGAGCTAACTATTGGGGTGCTCAAGCAGTGGTTCCGCTGCCTTGATCGCTCCGGAGGAGCTCTCCAGTATTCGCCGGACCGGGTCTCCCAATTTGTGGTGGTTTGCTGCATGCTACACAACCTGGCTATCCGCAGGACTCAGGCACTGCCACCTGACGTTGGACCAGCACCTCAGGAGGAGGAGCAGGAGGAGCATGAGGAGGAGGAGGAGGAGGAGCAGGAGTACGTTCCCAGGAGGGAGCGACCAGGGCCAAGGGCCGCACGACGCCACCTTATTACACGGTACTTCTAAGCCCCCTGTCAGGGAATGGCCAGGGGCCATGAGGGAAGATGAATGCAGCTGCTCCGCAAGCCCTCAGCCGGCGAAGCCAACAAACACTAAGAAGAACAACCATGGAGACTGCATGAATAAAGATAATTTTTTATTACACAAAAATGAAAAGCCCTTCCCACATGAATCCCCAAAAACAATAAACGGGCCCCACAAAAAGCCCAACAAACGACTCACTCCCACAAACTGGGGAGGAGTCACTCCACCTTTCTTCAAACCGGGCCTCAACGTCGGCCTAACGCAAAAAATAAGCCCTCCAACAACACAACCATGGGCAAAATAAAGATGGCCACCGCCATATAAAAGGAAAGCTGCCCACACCCACTACTGAGTGGCCCGTGAGGGCGAGACCTTGCCCAGCCTTTTGCCTCCCCTGCCCGGCCTGCTGCTCCTTCGCAAGCTCTGCCCAGTGGCTGCTGCGAGGCTGGGGGAAGGCGCCTGAGGCTCAGATGCCCTTCCGCCAGATGCCGCTGGGGGGCGGCCTACATGGCGTTTGGGCCTCGAGGGGCCGTCTGCTGAGTGGCGCACCTGAGCCTGGCCACCATCAGCTGCAGCCGCTTGCCCTTGACGCCCCAGTGGGGGAATGGCGGCGACGGATGGTGCAATGTGGGCCAGCTGGCGTCTGGGATGCGCTGGCTGGTGCTGTGGCGCGGTGGCACTCGGCCGGGCCCGCACTGCAGGATCCGCAACAATCAGCCAAGGGGCGGCTTGCTGGGATGGTCCAGCGCGGCAGCTGCCCTGGCGATGCCTGCCTGAGACAGCGCGTGTGGCAGCAGTGAGTGCCCCTGTGGTCCTGGTGTGCGCGCACATCACAGCCGCCAGGGTCTTGATGGCATCAGTCAGCATGCGGCCACTCGCGGCAGTTGCTGCCCCGAACTCGCGCACACTGGTCGCCAGCGACTCGATGGCCTCAGGCATGCGCCCCACCACGCTCATGAGCTCCGTGTGGCGCCGGTCCGAATCCTCGGCCATCTTATCCAGCATCCGCACCTCCTCCGAGGTGAAGGTGTCCGGACTGGAGTCGTGACTCTCCCGCTGGGGAGGAGGGGGCCGAACTAGGGGACCCTTGCCGCGTTGGTGGCGGCGAGTGTGCCGATCAGCAGCACTCCCCTCTGATCCTTCCCCCCTTTGGGGGGAAGGCCGCGGGCCACGCGCACGGCTCCTGGGTGGCTGGACGCCACTGGTCCCAGAAGCTGCATTGCCCTGCGACAGTTCCTCCAGGCACTCGTCCAGTGAGGAGGTGTCAAGCATTTCCTCCTCTCCTGCGGGACGTGACTGTTCCCCCGAAGGTCCAGCTTGCTCCTCCTCCTCCTCCTGGTCGGAGGTGCTGTCACTGGCAGCTTCAGGGTCCTGGTCGTCACCAGCTGAAAGCAGGAATGCACAAGAGTAGCTTCAGAGTGAGGAGACGGCGTCAGCGAGGGAGTTAGGACTGGTGGCATTCAGCGCATTGGTGGGACAGTGGCAAAGGAGGTAGCTCGGATGGGCCAGTGCGATGCGAGAGGGCCAAAAGGCGAGGTCCTTACCATTGCCGGGCAGTGGAGGGTCGGATACTCCGCACGCTGTGGGGACAATCACACGGGCTCCCATGAGCACACACACGCGCTCCTCCAGCCGAGTGAGCTTCTGCAGCTTGGCGCGGCCACCCCTGGCATGCGCCTGGCGATTAAACGCTACTTTAGCCTGCAAGAGAAAGGACGGGCTGTAAGTGCGCAGTGAAGCCCTGATGTAGTGTGCACTGCCTCCCATGGTGGAATAGCGTGGACAGAGTGAAGCCCTGATGTAGTGTGCACTGCCTCCCATGGTGGAATAGCTTGGACAGAGTGAAGCCCTGATGTAGTGTGCACTGCCTCCCATGGTGGAATAGCGTGGACAGAGTGAAGCCCTGATGTAGTGTGCACTGCCTCCCATGGTGGAATAGCGTGGACAGAGTGAAGCCCTGATGTAGTGTGCACTGCCTCCCATGGTGGAATAGCGTGGACAGAGTGAAGCCCTGATGTAGTGTGCACTGCCTCCCATGGTGGAATAGCGTGGACAGAGTGAAGCCCTGATGTAGTGTGCACTGC
Organism: Somniosus microcephalus; assembly: GCF_052327205.1. Classification (NCBI taxonomy): domain Eukaryota; kingdom Metazoa; phylum Chordata; class Chondrichthyes; order Squaliformes; family Somniosidae; genus Somniosus; species Somniosus microcephalus. Next base: position 277,352,566 of record NC_140987.1, read on the forward strand.
CTCCCATGGTGGAATAGCGTGGACAGAGCGAAGCCCTGATATAGTGTGCACTGCCTCCCATGGTGGAATAGCTTGGTCAAAGTGTAGAGTGCCGAATGGCCATGTGATGCTCATGACTTGTCCCAATGCTGCTGGCTGAGGGCTGGCCAATAGGACTTTCAGCTCCCTTTGCCCATCATGTCAGGTGTACATGCAAGAATGAGCAGGAGACTGGAAAGGCTACTCACCTTCACAATCCTGGTCTGATCGTTGTATTTTTTACGACATTGTTTGTGGGTCCTGGGGGCATTGCCGGTGAACGTCACCCTCTGGGCGATCTGCTTCCAGGCTTTGGTGTAGTCGTGGTGGGTTGGATTCCTCCCACTCTCTGGGAACAAGATCTTGCACCTCACCTCCAGAGCTGTGACCATTATGTCCAGAGCACCCTCTGAGAAGCGCAGGGCACGCTGACGGGCCTTCTCTGGCGTTGCCATGACTCCCTGGGGCTGAGCAGCAGTGTTGAGGCCTCTTTGCAAGGCTTCAGTGTGCAGGGCGTGGCAGCAGACCAATTCGTCCCTTCCCCCTTTAAGAGCTGGTCGGCGCCACGGGGTCTGCTGTCAGTCCAAAAATGGCCGCACCCGCGCTGCGCCCCGCCTGGGCGCTATCCCTCTGGACCGCCGGCTTAGCGCCTAAAGATAGGAGTGGAACGCCTCTTTTAGCGCTCCACCAATCTCTTAGGGCGAAGCCACTGAATTTCCGGCAACGGGGCGCTACTTTGGGGCGGGCGCTAACTTCGGGCGGGCGCTAAGGTTAGCGCCCCAAAACTGCCTATACTGAAAATCTAGCCCTTAGACTTTGGAATCAAAAACAAAATTTCTAAATTTGCGGATGACACCAAATTGGGGGGGAAAGTCAATACTGAAGAGGACTGAAACAAATTACAGGAGGACATTAATAAACTTGCAGAATGGGCATATAATTGCCAAATGAAGTTCAACACAGATAAATGTGAGGTATTAAATTTTGATAGGAAGAATAGGGAGATCACTTATCACTTGGAGGGTGCGAGTCTAGGTGGGGTAGAGGAATAAAGGGATCTCGGAGTACAAATACACAAATCACTAAAAGTTGCGCCACAGGTTAGCAAGGCCATAAAAAATGCAAACCAAGCACTAGGGTTTATTTCTAGATGTATAAAATTGAAAAGTAGTGAAGTTATGCTAAACCTGTATCGAACCTTGGTTAGACCACACTTGGAGTACTGCGTAAAGTTCTGGTTGCCATATTATAAAAAGGATATAGAGGCACTGGAGAGAGTGCAGGGAAGATTTACAAGGATGATACCAGAAATGTGAGGGTATACATATCAGGAAAGGATGAACAGGCTGGGTCTCTTTTCTCTTGAACAGAGAAGGCTGAGGGGTGACCTAATAGAGGTCTTTAAAATTATGAAAGGTTTGATAGAGTAGATACAGAGAGAATGTTTCCACTTGTGGGGAAGAGTAAAACTAAAGGTCATCAACATAAGACAGTCACCAAGAAATCCAATAGGGAATTCAGAAGAAACTTCTTTACCCAAAGAGTGGTGAGAACGTGGAACTCGCTACCACAGGGAGTGGTTGAAGTGAATAGTATAGGTGCATTTAAGGGGAGGCTGGACAAGCACATGAGGGAGAAGGAAATAGAGGGTTATGCTGATAGATTTAGATGAGGAAAGATGGGAGGAGGCTCGAGTGGAGCATAAACGCCAGCATGGACTGGTTGGGCAGGATGGCCTGTTTCTGTGCTGTATATTCTATGTAATCCTATCTAATCACAGCCTATTGACATAATTTCTACTGGTAATTATTGATTCCTTGTGTACAGATGCAAACTCAGTTCTTTATTCAGAATGTAGAGTCGTTCATTGAATTTTTGTCTGGTTACCGTGCATCACGCATTCCTTTACATGTTTCTACCCGACTGATAAGCATTTCACACAAAGGAAACAACACAGTTGTGACAAAGGAGGGCACTGCATAGCGGCCTGCATTAGTTATGTCCTTTTTAATTTGAATTAACACATATCTGCACTGCAGTGAATCATACGATTCAACAACAGAGCCTGACATAGTGAATCATTGATAATTTGTCAGACATAACTGCAGGATACAGCTATTGGCATGCATCAAGGACATTTGGGACCCACTGTGGTTCTTGTAAATGATGCTTAGAATTTTAGTAATAGAGCTTTTAGTCGATGGCTCAGATAACTTGGTGAGTATAGCTGCGCCAATCTTTCTTTTTCATAATATTTTGTTTCTTGCTCCTTCCTTCTGAAGTAGGCATCCCCAGAACTTCATCTGCATGGCTGTAATTACTTGGGAGTCTAGACACTCAATACTAATAGTCTATTCAATTGCAGAGGGCATTACAGCCAAGACTGATCTTGTCCTCAGCTGATATCTGCACACATCTTAGCTGGGGCCATTGGGAAGTGATCTGAAGCCAGAATCCTCACTGATTTTCCCTTTGCACACTCAGGATAACTGAGATCAATTGAATGGGCCTAGGGATAAAACGTGAACTAGCAATTCCAAATCACAAATGAATCTGTTGCTGTATACAAAAGTGTTTATTTACATTAAGAAAAGAAACAAAGACTTGCATTTGTATAGCGCCTTTCTCAATTCATGATGTCCCAAAGTGCTTTACAGTCAATGAAGTATTTTTGAAGTGTAGTCGCTGTTGTGTAGGAAACACAGCAGCCAATTTGCGCAAAGGAAGCTCCCACAAACAGCAATGAGTTAATCTGTTAATCTGTTTTTTAATGATATTGAGGGATAAGTATTGGCCAGGATATTGGGGAGAACTCCCCTGCTCTTCTTCAAATAGTGCCATGGGATCTTTTACATCCAACTGAGAGGGCAGACGGGGCTTCGGTTTAACGTCTCATCTGAAAGACGTCACCTCTGACAGTGCAGCACTCCCTCAGTACTGCACTGGACTGGACTGGACTGTCAGCCTAGAGTTTTGTCTCTGGAGTGAGGACCTGAACCCCCAGCCCTCTGACTCAGAGGCGAGGGTGCTACCCACATTTCTTTTATTATACTTATTGAACATTAAGATCATTTGCAACATCGTGATCATTACATTGTATGATACAAATCAATTCCACCGCTCTGCACAGCCATTCCGCCACCACATTTTAACATCAAAACCTGAAGTTTAATTTGCCATCTGTAACATATATTAATCGATTGTACTTTAAAAATTGGTTGTAAAATACTGTCCTTAAATTCCTTTCTGAATAAAACATCCACAGAGCCTTATAATGATCTTTTAGCTTATATTTAAAATACTCTTTCAGATTGATTCTCCTCCCCTTAAAAAAACAGAGCATTCCTTCTCTGCACAATCACGAATCTAGCCAAACTGAACATTAAATTAATTGCCGCTCCGCTAGACTCTGGCAGACTCTCCTGCAAGCCCCATCTCAAAATTGAGTCCCACGGGATTCCCATTCTCGCTCTTCGGTCCCCACCCAGCAAAAAAGCTTCACACAACTGTCGAACATAGTACTTTAAGTCATTTAACTGCGGACATAACACCAGTAAATGGGACAGAGTCTCATCCCGTGTCCCACACATTGGGCAAGTTGCTGCCTCCACTCGTCCAACCTTGCACAAGACCGTCATGGTAAAATTCCGGTTATGAGCCAATTTGAAATCCAGTTCAATCCATTCTGGGCATTTAAAATTCGCCCACACTCCCTTCCAAATCCTGTTGAAGTCCAGCTGTGGGTATATACACTGCCAAAACTCCTGACCAGCAGGTGTCTTGACTCTCCATTCTCTGAATACCGCATAGAAATCTCGAGTATTACAGTTGTGAAATTGGACCAACTCTCCCCCTTTCTCCAGTACAAAGCTTGGAAAAGCAGGACGCATTTTACTTCCTTTGGAGATTTCCACATTTATTTCTTCCATCCAACCTGTGGCATTGCCATCACAATCTTCTCATACATGATTACTATTGCTTTTCCTTCTATCTCCTGATCCTCCTCCCACACCATGTCCCTCACTATCACTTCCGGCAACCAACCTGGAATTACCTCGTATAATACATCTTTCACAGATATAATCCCAGCTTTTATAAAAGCTTGATTAAATAAAACCTCTCTGATGGGCCTTCAATAACCACAAAACTAGAAGTTATAGACTTAAACAAGTTGGCTTTTAATCACTAAGATCAGAGCTAACATCTCAACACGCCGACTGGTTCACAGGAATGAGTCATACAGATCCTGGGATCTTTATGTAAGAGAAGTCAGGCGCGGAGCCAAGAGCCAAGACCTGGATCCTCCCAGGTTAGTCGGGAAAGAGGAAGTGAAACTATACACAGTGGGGGAGGGTAATATACATGAGTGCAAAACGAATACAGGATCAAGACAAACAGATTTCATTACATTCACCCCTTCTATAGATTTAGTCCATCGGGGTGATGTTTCTTAAAAGTTGGTATAAGTGAGTCTGTCAGGAGGTTTTGCAGTTCTCAGTGATCAGCGCAAAGCCGGTTGGGGTGCCTCTAGGGGAGTGGATTCTGGTTCCTCCGCTGTCCGGGCCTCCGCAGTGTCTTCCAGGTTATCTGCAGTGTCCTCCAGGTTAAAGTTGGGTATTGATACCACTGGGCATCCTGCCTCTTTGTAGTGTAGGTCTTCATCGGGTAGTCTCCCATCGTTCTCTCCGCTCCCCGAGGGAGCGAGGTCTTTTATGGAAACAGTGTCCTCTCGCCCGTCAGAGTCTTTGATATAGGCGTACTGAGGGTTTGCATGGAGGAGCTGTACCTTTTCCACAAGGGGGTCCGTTTTATGGCCTCTCATGTGCTTCTGCAATAGTACTGTCCCCGGAGACGTCAGCCACGTGGGTAGAGATATGCCCGAGGTGGATTTCCGGGGGAAAACGAACATCTTTTTGTGAGGGGTAGCGTTAGTGGCAGTACATAACAGAGACCTTATGGAGTGGAGCACGTCTGGGAGGACTTCCTGTCAGCGGGAGGTCGGAAGGCCTTTTGACTTTAAGGCTAACGTGACAGCCTTCCAAACAGTAGCATTCTCCCTTTCCACTTGCCCATTACCCCGGGGGTTGTAGCTAGTGGCTCTGCTAGTGGCTATCCCCTTCGAGAGCAAGAACTGGCGCAGCTTGTCACTCATGAATGACGTCCCCCTATCGCTGTGTATGTAGTTTGGCATGCCAAACATGCAGAATAGATTACAGAGACACTTGATGACCGTGGCACTAGTCATGTCTGGGCAGGGAATGGCGAAGGGGAAGCGGGAATATTCATCAATGATATTGAGGAAGTATACGTTATGGTCGGCAGAGGGAAGGCGTCCCTTGAAGTCCAGACTTAGCCGCTCGAATGGCCGTGTGGCTTTGATAAGGTGTGCACGGTCAGGCCTGTAGAAACGAGGCTTGCATTCCGCACAGATGCGGCGGGCTCTGGTCATTGCCCTGACCTCCTCGATGGAGTGGGGCAGATTGCGGGACTTTATAAAATGGTATAGTCAGGTGACCCCTGGGTGACAGAGGTCATTGTGGAGACCCTGTAATTTGTCCGTATGAATGCTGGCACACATTCCCTGCGATAGGGCGTCTGGGGGTTCATTAAGGGCTCCCGGCCTGTACATAATATCATAGTCGAACGTGGATAGTTCGATCCTCCATCTGAGTATTTTGTCATTCTTGATTTTCCCCCTTTGTTTGTTATTAAACATGAAAGCCACCGACCGCTGGTCGATGAGCAGGGTGAAACATTTGCCGGCTAGGTAGTGTCTCCAGTGCCGCACTGCCTCCACTATAGCCTGTGCCTCCTTCTCGACAGAAGAGTGCCTGATTTCAGGTCCCTGAAGGGTTCGGGAGAAGAAGGCCACAAGTCTCCCAGCCTGATTAAGGGTCGCAGCTAAGGCAAAGTCTGACGCATCGCTTTCGACTTGAAAGGGAATGCATTCGTCCACTGCACACACTGCAGCCCTTTCAATGTCTTGTTTAATACTGGTGAAAGCCTCCCGAGCTTCAGCTGATAGTGGGAAGGACATCGATTTAATGAGGGGTCAGGCCTTATCAGAGTAATTGGGCACCCATTGGGCATAATACGAAAAAAATCCCAGGCACCTTTTTAAAGCTTTGGGATTGTGTGGCAGGGGCAGTTCCTTTAGGGGACGTAATCGGTCAGGGTCCGGTCCAATTACCCCATCTTCCACCACACAGCCGAGGATACAGAGACGGGTTGTGTTGAAGACACATTTGTCTTCGTTGTAGGTTAGATTCAGCTTTAGGGCAGTTTTTAAAAATCTCGCAAGATTTAGATCGTGGTCTTGCTGGTTGTGCCCGCAGATAGTGACATTGTCCAGACAGGGGTAGGTAGCTTGTAGTTTATTCTCATCAAGCATGCGGTCCATCTCACGTTGGAAGACCGAGACCCCATTTGTTACTCCGAAGGGCACTCTGAGAAAATGGTAGAGGCGCCCGTTCGCCTCGAAGGCGGTGTATGGGCGGTCCTCTGTTCTAATGGGGAGCTGGTGATATGCGGACTTGAGGTCGATAGTCGAGAAGACTCGGCATTGCGCAATCTGGTTGACCATTTCTGATATGCGGGGTAAAGGGTAGGCGTCCAGCTGGGTATAAATATTAACAGTCTGGCTGTAGTCAATTACCATCCGTTTCTTTTCGCTATTTTTAACTATGACTACTTGGGCACGCCACGGGCTGGTACTGAATTCAATAATGCCTTCCCGCAGGAGTCTGTCCACTTCTGTGGTGTATGTAACCTGTACCACCTTAAGAGAACTACCTTAAGAAGATGGACTACTTTCTCTTGCTACTGTATATTGTAGTACCGGTGGTGACCACACCGGTATATAAGCTCTGTGTAGTAATTTGTAAAGCAGTTCAGCCCTGACCTTCAAGTAGTAAAGACCTGTTTAAGTTTTTCCTGTTGTCTGTGTCCAGTTATTTAAAATAAGTATATCTGGAACACACAGACTCAACAGTGGCGACGAGTCGATCTTACCCAGCGGCAATTGCATCCAAGGCAGCTTCGTCCCCAGAACGGGCGTCGAGAAGAGGCATCCGCCCTCATCATCCTGCTGAGCACCGCATTCGCACGGGAGGCATCGAGAACCCGGGTTGGAATTGCTGACCACGAAGTCCACCATCAGCGACAGGCAGTGATCATCCTTCTTCCACGGCGGTGGGCAGAAAGTCGGCCGCGTTGTCAGTGGAGAAGGGGGGCGAGACCGGAGGAAAAAGGGCGGAGAACTCGACCGCAGCCGGTGTAAAGGGCCAGGCTGCAATCGGAATAGACGCGCAGCAAGAAAGGAAGCGCTAATACCCACGAGGACAGCGGGGAGTGAAAGCAGCAGCGTCGGGGGAAATTAAGGACCGCTGGGAGGCGAGAACGGCAACAGCGCGGTAATCGCCATTGTAGCCAGCGGGGGAAGAAGCCAAACGCGGGAAGCAGCCATTTTAGTCGGCGCAGGAAGAAGACAAGCGCGGGAAAAGCCGCCAAGCGCGGGAAGCCGCCATTTTGAAAAAATAAATAAATAAATAAAATACTTAAAGAAACTTACAAGGATGCCTAAAAACGGTAACATCACTGCTTTTGATAGCGATGTTGAAGATTGGGCCACTTATGTGGAGCGTATTGAAGTTTATTGTACAGCAAATGAGATACCGGCTGAAAAGATAGCACTAACCCTATTAAACTCGATGGGTGCGAAGACATACGGGTTATTAAGGCACCTTGTAACACCAGATAAACCGGCGGATAAGACTTTCGCGAATATTGTTACTATCCTGCAAGAGCATTTAAACCCCATGCCGCTGCTGATAGCGGAACGATTTAAATTTTACAGAAGAACGCAGCTGAAAGAGGAAAGCAACGCTGAATTCTTAATTGAACTGCGCAAGCTATCAAAGTACTGTCAGTTTGGTACAGGACTAGCAGATGCTCTGAGAGATAAGTTTGTGTGTGGACTATTAAAAGAAGGAACTCAGAAGCGACTGCTAGAGGAAAAGGACCTTACGCTAGATAAAACTGTCACCATTGCAGCATCGCACGAGGCGGCAGCACGAGACACCGCGGAAATGCAGCTAAGGCCATCGGAACTCAGCACCAATCAAATGGCATTGGGTGCAGTAAAGTGCTATCGTTGCGGAAGGACAACGCACGATCAGAACCAGTGCTGGTTCAAAGATCAAGAATGCAGAAAATGTGGCAGACTCGGTCACATAGCGAAAGTATGCCGGTCAGGAAAGAAGACCAGCAACAAAATGTCACCACAGAAGAAGTACAAAAAAGCACACAAGGTGACAGAGAACAGTTCGGATGAACAGAAGACAAATTCAGACTCCAGCAGTAAGGAACTGGGTTGTCTAAGAATACATAATGTGGTTAACACAGCAGACCACCAAACTATTTGGGTTACACTCCAGATAGCAGGAGTCCAAGTGAAGATGGAATTGGACACGGGATCGGCATTGACGGTCTTGAATAAGCAAGATTACAAAAGGTTATTCTCACACATTCCCCTAAGGGATACGGAGATTGTATTAAAAACATACACGGGGAAAAGAGTGTACCCCATCGGAAAGATAAAAGTAAAGGTGGTCCACAAGGGTAAAGAAAGCAAAGGAATGGACTTGTATGTGTTACCTGAGGGAGGTCCACCACTACTGGGACGGGAATGGATCAGGAGAATAAATATGGACTGGCATTCCTTAAAAGCACTAACTGTAGATTCCGGTAAAAAGGACGATGTCAAACCTAAACGACTGTCCAGAATATTGGACGATGCTAAGGAGGTGTTCCAACAGGGACTGGGAACACTGAAAGGAATTACGGCAAACATCAAGGTTGAAGAACATGCAAACCCGAAATTTTTCAAAGCCAGACCGGTACCTTATGCGATACGACCTGCTGTGGAAGCTGAGCTGGAAGGGCTAGAACGTTCAGGAGTACTGTCAAAGGTGGACTGGAGCGAATGGGCCACGCCCATTGTTCCCGTCATGAAGCGGTCATTGAGCAACAAGCCGGGGGAACCGGGGAAGGTTCGCATCTGTGGCGATTTCAAGATCACTGTTAATCCGGTTCTTCACACGGTGCAATATCCGCTTCCGCGGATTGAGGATATCTTCGCTTCGTTGTCTGGTGGGAAACACCTCAGCAAGATAGACCTGGCGCAGGCGTACTTACAGATGGAAGTTGATGAAGCGTCATGCCAGTATCTCACGATCAACATGCATAAGGGCTTATATCGGTATAATAGACTGGTTTTTGGAGTGGCATCGGCTCCAGCGATTTGGCAAAGGGCCATGGAGCAGGTATTACAGGGAATTCCTGGCACACAATGCTATCTGGACGACATTCTTATTACAGGAGATGATGATGAGGAACACCTTGCTAATTTGGAACAGGTGCTCACCAGATTGAAAGAGTATGGACTTTGAGTTAATCGCCAGAAATGTGAGTTCTTTCAGAAGCGAATCTCGCACTGTGGTCACGTCATTGACCAGGAGGGGCTTCACAAGTCACCTGACAAGATCGAAGCTGTTGTGAAGGCTCCCGCTCCGGAAAATGTATCCCAGTTGAGGTCGTTCCTAGGGTTGATTAACTATTACCATAAGATTCTGCCAAATTTATCCACGGTGCTACACCCGCTGAATGCCCTTTTACAAAAGGGAGTTCCATGGAAGTGGAGCGAGGACTGTAAGCGGGCTTTTCACAAAAACAAGGCATTGATCACCTCTAAGGAAGTGTTGGCTCACTTTAACCCAACGCTGCCTATTCGTTTAGCTTGTGATGCTTCTCCATATGGTATTGGGGCAGTGCTATCACATAAGTTGCCAAATGGCTTGGAAAGACCAGTCGCGTTCGCATCCAGATCATTTACCTCCGCTGAGCGCAACTATGCTCAGATAGATAGGGAGGCTCTCAGCCTCGTGTGGGGAGTAAAAAAATTTAATCATTACCTGCAAGGCCAAAAGTTTACGCTGCTGACAGACCACCAGCCGTTGGTTTCCATTTTTAACCCTAAGAAGGGTGTTTCGGTGATGACAGCGCAGAGGCTCCAGAGATGGTCCCTTTTCCAAGGGCACATCAATATGAGATCGAATTCAAAGGTACAAAGCAACATGGTAATGCTGATGGGCTGTCGCGCCTGCCACTACCTACAGCGGAAGAGGCACCGACAGTTGACCCTGTTGAGTTATTTCACTCGACCATCATCGAATGTTTGCCAGTCACCAATGCGAGTATTGAGAGAGAGACCAGGAACGACCCGACACTGTCTCGGGTGTACGAATTGACAGTGAAGGGATGGCCAGCACATGGCGAACCACTGTTACTGGCATTCTCAGCCAGACGAGAACAGCTGTCCGTTTGTCAAGGAACATTGATGTATGGAACAAGGGTGATTATTCCTCCTAAATTAAGGGAGAGAGTTCTAAAGGAACTGCATGAAGGTCATCTGGGGGGAGTCAAGATGAAAAGCCTTGCTAGGGCTTTTGTGTGGTGGCCAGGCATCGACAAACAAATAGAGGATCTGACTAAAAGCTGCTCAGGGTGCCAAAAAGTTCAAAATGCACCTCCAATTGCACCGCTGCATCCATGGGAATGGCCTTCAACCCCATGGCAGCGTGTACATATCGACTTTGCCGGTCCATTCATGGATTCCATGTTTTTGATAGCGGTAGACGCACATTCTAAATGGCCAGAAGTGATTAAGATGGCGACCACTACCTCGGAAAAGACGATCGCAGTTCTAAGAACCATATTTGCAAGAAATGGATTGCCAGAACAGATATGTTCAGACAACGGACCGCAGTTCGTGTCAGAAGAATTCCAGAAATTCATGAAGAAGAATGGGGTGAAACACTATACATCTGCCCCATGTCATCTGGCTACAAATGGGTTGGCCGAGAGATTTGTACAAACGTTCAAAAAGGCGATAAAGGCCATGAGCGAAGACCATATTCCACTACAACACAAGGTGGACAATTTCCTAATGGCATATCGAAACGCCACACATGCAGTGACAAATCAAAGTCCTGCCATGATGTTTTATAACAGGAGGTTGCGGTCCAGGTTGGATTTGTTAAAACCAAATGTGCGTAGGGAAGTCGAAAACAAACAGTTCCAGCATGTAAATAACAAGACCACTCGGAGTTTCGAAATAGGCAACCAGTGTTAGCCGGGACTATAAGAATGAGAAATGGCAATCTGGAACAATTCGTGCCAGACAAGGACCCCTGATGTACACGGTAGAGATTGGTGAAAACGTAATACGACGTCATGCTGACCAACTTGTAGAATCGAAAACAAGGGTCGAACCCATGGCTACGGCAGAGACACCAGTGGAAGAAATTATTGAACCTGTAGCATCTACCTCAAACGCGAACGTACATGAGGATGTTCAATCCATAAGAGATCAATTAGAGGAGTCACCCCAGCAACCAGAATCAGAGACCCCTGAAAGGCGTTATCCAACTCGGATCAGGAGGCCTCCTCAGAGACTGAATCTTTGAAAAGTTGCATGAAAGTTGTATATATGTTATCCATGTTATGTTTAAATTGGGGTGTACACTGTTAAGCTAAAAAGGGAGGAATTGTGGTGTATGTAACCTGTACCACCTTAAGAGAACTACCTTAAGAAGATGGACTACTTTCTCTTGCTACTGTATATTGTAGTACCAGTGGTGACCACACCGGTATATAAGCTCTGTGTAGTAATTTGTAAAGCAGTTCAGCCCTGACCTTCAAGTAGTAAAGACCTGTTTAAGTTTTTCCTGTTGTCTGTGTCCAGTTATTTAAAATAAGTATATCTGGAACACACAGACTCAACAACTTCCACCTTGATAAAGTGTCTGTCTTCCAGACTGTGCCGTCTACTTTTGGTCGCTATGGGCCTACAGTTCGGAGCGAGATTAGCGAATAAAGAGGGCGGGCTGATTTTTAATGTTGATAGGCCACAGACTGTGAGTGGCGGCTGGGACCCGCCATATGCTAGCGGGACACTTTCGTGGTGGCACTGGAAGTCCAGGCCCAAGATTACATTAACACAGAGTTCTGGCATCACGAGGAGTTTAAAATCCTTGTAGTCCATGCCTTTTACAGTCAGTGTTACCACACAGTAGCCCAAAATGTCCGAAGTGTGGGGCTTAGCAGCCATAGCAATTCTGCTCCGTGTAGGGGTTACCGTTAATGGGTGCCGCCGTACCAGGCTGGGGTGGATAAAACTCTCGGTACTCCCACAGTCAATTAAACATTTCATTAAATTCCCGTTTACCTGTATGTCCATCATGGATTTTGTCAACGGGTGTGGCCTGGATTGATCCACCGTGATCGAAGCCACTGTAGGGCCCTGGGCGGCCGTTGAGTCGGGAAAAGATGGCGGATCCCAAGATGGCGGGCCGCACGGCACGCACGAGGCGGTGACGGAGTTGGAATTCAGATTCCCCCTGCAGACTTTGCTAAAATGCCCCTTTTTCTTACATTTGAAGCATGTAGCGTCCTTCACTGGGCATTGTTGTCTGGGGTGCTTGGCCTGGCCGCAGAAGTAGCATTTCGGGCCTCGAGACATTGCCGCTGTAGTAGGACTCCTGGGTGAACTTCTGTGTGGGGACTCTGGCGGCGTAGAGCTGGTCTGAGACCTGGATGGGGAAGATGGCTGATTCCAAGATGGCAGCCCCCTCAGCGCGCACGAGGCGGTGAGGGCCGCATGGCCGGAAGAATAAGAGTCAGTGTTTTTCTGGGCCACGTCCAGCGATTGCGCAGTGGGCCACTGCCCTTTTTAAGTCCAGGACCTCCTTCTCCAGCAGTCTCTGCCGGATATAATTCGATTTGAGGCCCGTGATGAAGGAATCGCGGACCAATTCGTCAGAGTACGCGTTGGCCGTCACGGCATTGCAGTTACAGTCCCGGACCAGGTCCTTTAGGCCCTGTAAGAAATCGTCCATTGATTCCTCTGGTCGCTGCCTGCATGTAGCCAGCAGATGTCTGGCATACACTTCATTTACCGGCCTCTGGTATTGGGCCTTCTTGATAGTGATGGCCTCCGTGTAAGAGGAGGCGTCCCGGATGAACGAATAAATCCGATGACTTACGCGAGTAGTCAGTAGACTCAGTTTATCTAACTCGCTAGCGGATGAGGCCCCCGCGAAGAGTTCGAAGCATTTGAGCCAGTGCCCAAATTGATTTGATGCTTCAGCAGAATGTGGATCCAAGTCCAGACGCTTTGATTTTAGGAGTCAATCCATCCTAGTATTCTTTAGTGATTAAAATTGATGGGCCTTCAATAACCACAAAACTAGAAGTTATAGACTTAAACAAGTTGGCTTTTAATCACTAAGATCAGAGCTAACATCTCAACATGCCGATTGGTTCACAGGAATGAATCATACAGATCCTGGGATCTTTATGTAAGAGAAGTCAGGGGCGGAGCCAAGAGCCAAGACCTGGAACCTCCCAGGTTAGTCGGGAAAGAGGAAGTGAAACTATACACAGTGGGGGAGGGTAATATACATGAGTGCAAAACGAATACAGGATCAAGACAAACAGATTTCATTTCACTCTCCTTCGATGTTGACCCACCTGTTCAAAAATAGGGCTGTTCTAAAAATTCCTCAGCCCCCTTGGGCATAAACTGCACACTCTTTAAAAATTGGGCCCAAGTCTCTACAACCCCCTTATAAAACCTAGGGAGAAGTTTAATCGATTTCAAAACCATATTATTGTATTCCATATACAATATCCCCTGCCCTCCTATCCCACTTCATTTTTAAAAATGCTCAAAACAACTCTTCCAAAAACTTGTATTTGACTTCTGAAGAAATCTCTTCACCCATTTGATTCCAAAGGATTTCTTCTTCAAATCAATATCTGGAAAATTGAGTCCTCCCTGATTTATCCGTCCAATGATGGTATTGTATGCCACCAAGGCTGGTTTCCCTTCCCATAAATACCTCACACAAGCCTCTCAGATGGACTTTTCTGCCCACTCAGGAATATCCTCCACCGTCAATAAGTACCATAGCTTAGAAAGCAGGAGAGCAGACATCACTGTCGCTCTTCCTTGTACTTTCAACCACCTTCTTTCCCATCTTCCCAAAATCTTTTTAATTTTCATAACCTTCGGTTCCCAATTTAATCGATCCACTTCATCCCTGTCTTTCTTGCACCCCATATGCACCCCCAGAACTTCCAAAACCTCCACCACCTTAAAGGGATATTACCCCAACCATTCCCCCCTACCCCTCTCTGCAACCAGGCATTGGGACTTATTATAATTCACTCTGGCTCCTGAAGCTCTACAATATTCCTCCACTACATCCATAGCTTTCCTCACTGACTCCCCATTTCTCAATGTTAAGGTTGTGTCATCTGCATATTGGTGTATTACCGACACCAGCCCAGAACTGGGGACAACAATCTCAACTGCACCTTGTTTCTTTCGCATCATGTAACCTAATGGTTCTGCTACCAATGTGTACAACAATGAGGACAGGGGACAACCCTGTCTCACTGATCTCTGTATCGGAAAATACTTGGATATAAAAAACATTACATTTAACACAGCTAAATATGTTTGAATAAAAAATTGTTATCCACTGAATGAAATTTTCCTTGAAACCAAATGCTTCCAAAACCTTCAATAAAAACTCATGAGAGACCCTATCAAATGCTTTCTCTTGATCTTTCTTTAATAAATAAGCGTCCCTCCCACTCTCTTCCACGAGCTCTATCGCATCTCGGATTGAGACCACAGAGTCTGCGATGTCCCGGCCTATGACTCCATAGGACTGAGAGGGCCAAACTATCTCCGGTAACACCTCCTTCAAACGATTTGCCATAACCCTCGCCAAGATCTTATAATCCACATTTAATAATGTGATGGGCTTCCAATTCTTCAGATCCCGTCTATCCCCTTTATTTTTATATAAGCTAAGCTTATGATAACTCTCCTCATAGATGGGGCCAGGCTTCCCTCAATTTTAATTTCCTTAAAAACTTCTAAGAGCAATGGGCTTAAAATCTCAAAAAATTCTTGAAAAATTCTGCACTTAGTCCATCGGACCCTAGGCTTTTCCTCCTCTTCATTCCACTTATTGCTACTTTTATTTCCGCTAATCCTACTTCTTTGTCACACATGCTTCTCTCATCCTCCTTTACACCCTCTTCAATAAAAGCAGTAACCTTCTCCATCGTCAAATTGGAAATGTCTTCTTTTGTATATAACTCTTGATAAAAGCTGCTAGCCGCCTCTAAAATCTCCCCACTTTCATGAATGATCTTCTCCCCAACCTTCAACTCTTCAATTAACGATAATCTCTGTCGCAGCTTCTCTTGCTCTAGAAAATATCTAGTGCATCTTTCGCCCTCCAATGCATCTCTAGCCTTTGCATGGAGAATGGCCCCCTTGCATTTTTCAGCTTGCAATAATTCCCACTCTTCCTTTAGCACCCGGAACTTAGTCTCAGCTCCCTTATCCCCTCCGTCAACTGCTTTACAGACATCCATAAACCTTTTGTTTATATTCTCTTCTCGATGCCGGTTAGCTGCCGCCCTCTTTTTCCCATAGCGTACCGAAAAAACTTTTACCTCATATTTGAAATTGTCCCACCAAACTCTTCTTTCTTTCAAGAACAAAGGTTCCTTCTGAGCATTCTTTATTATATTTATAATCCCTTCTTTATAAGCAATTTCTTTCAGGTGTTTATTATTTAAAATCCACACCCCTGAACCGATCTTAACTCTGCTGTTCCTAATTCTAAGAACCAAAGCCGAGTGATCACTAAAAAATACTTTTTTATACTAAATCTCCATCACCTCCGAACTTAACCCTTCCCGCATTAACACAAAATCTATTCGGCTCCGTTTTAAAACATCACCCACCCAACCTGCTCTGGAGAACTCCCTTTTTATGGGGTTCTGGTCCCTCCATAAGTCTCTCAAATTTAAGTTTGCCATCATTTTTACAATCATCCCTCTGGAGTTATCATCCTTAAAGGTCATCTGGGCTGAAATGTCCATCCGAGATAAAAATACATTAAAATACCCAGTATACAAGGATTTTCCACTTCTGCCGCTTCAGTGAATAACCCCCGAAAAAACTCGCGACGCTTGCAATGGTCATTCGTGTAGTGTATGTGCCTTTCAGACAGAACTACTTTTAGAGCTCCTGTATACTGTAGTACCGGCAGTGACCACACCTGTATATAAGCCTTGCGCATGCCTCTGTACCCCCAGTCTTGAGACTATCCTCCTCCAGTAAATACCTGTTTATTGTTAAGTTACAGCATCCGTGTGGTTATTGAAAAACAGCAACACTCAGAATCACGGATCTAACAGTGGCGACGAGTGTCGATTCGAATCTACCTGCAACTCTGCATTTCCCTTCGAGGATTCGCTCCGGGAAGGCGGTGTAACAAAAAAAAAAAAGTCGAGGCCAGGAACACGGTCATCAACCACGAGTAACCGCCCAGTCGTCCGGCAGAGAGTGAACATCGCAGGGGAGGCTGTGGAGAGCCGGGCTTGGTTCCCCAGCCACGACGTTCAGCAAGAGACTGACGACAGGTCCAGCGCAGACCCTTCCCGGACAGCGGCAGCTGGAGCCGACCGACGGCGGAGAGAAAGCCGAGCAGCGTCGACGGGGCAAGACAGAGGGTGAAGCGCACAGGGCGCAGCCGGGTGTTGAAAACCGAGCGGCGTCGAGAAAAAAAAAAAAACGGAGAGAGAGAGGGTAAAGCAACAGCCGGGACCAGGACCGAGCGGCGTCGAAAAAAAAAAAAACGCGCAGAGCACAGCCAGGGTTCAAGGGCTGAACAGTGTCTGCGGGGAGAAGAAGGGAGAGCGCGGGAGACGCTATTGAGCCGCGGAGAAGAAGGAAGAGCGCGGGAGACGCCATTTTTAGAAGCCGCAGTGGAGAAGAAGGGCGAGCGCGGGAAGGAAGGAAAGCGTGGGAGACGCCATTTTGTGCCAGCGGAGAAGAAGGGGAAGCGCGGGAGACGCCATTTTTGACAGTTAAATCACACCCAGGGATGCCGAAGAGTGGCAATATCTCTACGTTCGACAATGAAGTCGAAGATTGGGTGACATATGTGGAACGTATTGAGGTGTACTGCAGGGCGAATGAAGTGCCAGATGCTAGAAAGGCACTGGTTTTGTTAAATTCCATGGGTGCAAAAACTTATGGGTTACTGCGAAATCTAATAACCACAGAGAAGCCGGTGAACAAGAATTTCGAAAGCATAGTAGAAATCCTACAGGACCACTTAAACCCCACACCACTGCTGATAGCAGAACGATTTAAGTTCCATAAAAGGAACCAAAACAAAGACGATAGCAATGCTGAGTACCTAACGGAACTGCGCAAGCTATCGAAACACTGCCAGTTTGGAGTGGGACTAGCAGATATGTTAAGGGACAAGTTTGTGTGTGGGCTAAAAAGTGAAGGAACCCAGAAACGGCTTCTATCAGAAAAGGATCTTAAGCTGGACAAGGCTTCCAGTATGGCAGTATCACACGAAGCAGCCGTAAGGGGAGTTGCAGAGATACAACGGAGACCGCAAGAATATGGCACCAATGAAATGTCCTATGGAACAGGGAAGTGCTATCGCTGCGGCAGAACAACACATGACCAGAAGGATTGTTGGTTCAAGGATCAAGTGTGCAGACAGTGTGGAAAAGCAGGACACATAGCAAGAGTCTGCAGGTCTGGGACGAAAACCAACAGTAAGAAATCTCCACAGGAGAAGTACAAAAAGGTACACCAGGTGATGGACAGTGGTTCAGACGAACAGAAAAGTGACACAGACTCCGGAAGCAAGGAGCTGGGTTGTCTGAAACTACATAAGGTAACCGAAATGGAGGATCACCAGACTATCTGGGTTACACTCAAGATAGACGGAGTCCAAGTGAAAATGGAATTGGACACAGGATCAGCCCTAACAGTCATAAACCAAAGGGACTACAAGTGGCTATTTTCACATATACCCTTGAAAGATACAGAGATTGTCTTGAAGACGTATACGGGGCAAAAAGTCTACCTCAAAGGAAAAATAAGGGTGAAAGTGATATATAAAGGCCAGGAAATACCTAAAATGGATATATATGTATTGCCAGATGGAGGACCACCACTGCTAGGGCGTGAATGGATCCGGAAGATACAATTAGATTGGCATTCCATACAGGCACTGAAGGTTGAGGCCAAAAAGGGTGACGACGTCACACCTGGACGACTGTCAAAAATGCTAACTGATGCAAAAGAAGTGTTCCAGGAGGGGTTAGGAACACTAAAAGGCATGACAGCAACAATTAAAATAGAGGAAAATGCAAGCCCAAAGTTTCTTAAGGCCAGATCAGACCAGCTGTCGAAGCAGAACTGGAAGGGTTGGAACGTTCAGGAGTACTGTCCAAAGTGGACTGGAGTGAGTGGGCTACACCCATCGTTCCTGTAATGAAGAGGTTGTTGAGTACTATGCCTGGGGAACCAAAGAAGGTCCGCATCTGTGGGGATTTTAAGGTGACAGTGAACTCTGTCCTTCACACGGTACAATATCTGCTTCCACGAATTGAGGATATTTTCGCCACGCTATCTGGAGGTAAACGCTTCACCAAAATTGATCTAGCCCAGGCGTACTTGCAAATGGAGGTAGAAGAAGCTTCGAAACCATACCTTACGATTAACACTCATAAAGGTCTCTATCAATACAACCGGCTGGTGTTCGGGGTAGCCTCGGCTCCGGCTATCTGGCAAAGGGCAATGGATCAAGTCCTGCAAGGGATTCCAGGGACCCAGTGTTATTTGTACGATATCTTGGTCACTGGCGAAAATGAAAGTGATCACCTCGCCAACTTGGAGAAGGTGCTCACCAGATTAAAGGAGTATGGGCTACGAGCTAATCGCCACAAGTGCGAGTTTTTCCAGAAACAGATCTCGTATTGTGGCCATGTCATTGATGAAGAGGGGTTACATAAGTCCCCTGAAAAGATTGAGGCAGTAGTCAAGGCTCCAGCACCGGAAAATGTGTCACAACTGAGGTCGTTCCTCGGGCTGGTAAACTACTAACACAAGTTCTTACCAAATTTGTCCACGGTATTACACCCACTGAACACCCTACTGCAAACAGGGGTACCATGGAAGTGGGACGACGAACGTAGACGAGCTTTCCAGAAGTATAAAGAATTGATCACATCAAAAGAGGCGTTGGCCCATTTCAACCCAGCACTACCAATTCGTTTGGCATGTGATGCACCACCCTATGGCATTGGAGCGGTGCTGTCGCCCAAATTCCCAGACGGGTTGGAGGGGCCAGTAGCCTTTGCATCTCGGTCACTAACCTCAGCCAAGTGCAACTACGCCCAGATTGACAGGGAGGCCCTCAGCCTAGTATGGGGAGTAAAAAAATTCAACCACTGTCTGGATGGGGAGAAGTTCACCTTGCTGACTGACCACCAACCACTTGTCTCCATCTTTAATCCTAAGAAGGGCGTTCCAGTGATGACTGCACAACGGTTACAAAGATGGTCCCTGTTTCTAGGGGTGAATCAATATGAAATAGAATATAAAGGTACGAAACAGCATGGGAACGCTGATGGGCTATCGTGTCTGCCACTGCCTACTGTGGAGGAAGCACCAGCATTGGACCCTATCGAGATATTTTATTCGTCAATAATTGAACGATTGCCAGTAACGAACACGGATATAGAGAAGGAGACCCGCAATGATCCGATGCTGTCTCGGGTATATGATTTGACGGTGAGGGGATGGCCAACACATGGCGACTCACTGTTGCCAGCATTCTCATCCAGAAGAGAACAGCTGTCAGTATGCCAGGGGACAGTGATGTGTGGATCCAGAGTGGTGATTCCACCCAAGTTAAGGGAGAGAGTGCTAAATGAGCTACATGAAGGTCATCTGGGGGGAGTGAAAATGAAAAGCCTTGCTAGGGCTTATGTGTGGTGGCCGGGAATCGATCAACAAATCGAGGACCTAACTAAGAGCTGCTTAGGATGCCAGAAGGTCCAAAATGCACCACCACATGCCCCTCTACACCCATGGGAGTGGCCCTCCTCTCCATGGCAACGGGTGCATATTGATTTTGCTGGTCCATTCATGGACTCAATGGCCTAGAAATTCAGTATAGCCACGTTTGGGGCGCTACAGCCGGGCGGCCGCTAAATTTTGCGCCCGGCGCAACTTCGCGCCACCTTCGCCGATAATCAGTGCCATCGCCACAAGAGGTTGCTGCTGCGCTAAAACAGGCGATGCACGACTATCATTAGCCGCTAAGCCGGTGGCCCGGGGCGAAACCCCCGAGGGCGGGCGCAGCGCAGGTGCGGCGAGTTGCTGATTGACGGCAGACACTCTGGCGCCGGTGAGCTCTTAAAGGGGGAGGGTGGATTTGTTTTTTTGAAAGGCCGAGACTGGTGTAATTGTGTTTTTTGAAAGGCCGAGACTGCCCGATTTGTGTTTTTGGGGGGGGCTTCTCTCCATTAGTTTGTTATGTGGGAAGGGCACAGAGGTAACAAAGTAATAAATGTTCTTAAATCGCACTGTCCATGCTTTCTTTTGGAAGCCCTGGTTGCCCTGCTCGGCTGAGGGCTTGTGGAGTGGCTACATTCATCTTGTGCCATTGGCACAAGCCATTCCCTGAGAAGGGGCCTAGAACCGACGTTCAATAAGCCGCCGACGGGCGGCCCTTGCACTTTCTGCCTCCCTCCTGTGCTGGTCCTCCTCCTCCTCCTCCTCCTCCTCCTCTGGTGGTCCTCCAATGTCTGGTGGCAGTGGCTGAGTCCTGCGGATAGCCAGGTTGTGCAGCATGCAGCACACGACCACGAAATGGGAGACTCGCTCAGGTGAGTACTGTAGGGCTCCTCCGGAACGATCCAGGCAGCGGAACCGTTGCTTCAGGACGCCGATTGTTTGCTCAATGAGGTTCCTGGTTGCTTGATGGCTGTCATTGTATCCCTCTTCAGCAGGGGTGCTGGGCGCACGGAGCGGGGTCATCAGCCAGGTGCACAAAGGATAGCCTTTGTCCCCGAGAAGCCATCTTCGTGGGTGAGGCTGGGCCTGGAACATGTCTGCCACAGAAGTCTGGCGCAGGATGAAGGCATCGTGGCTGCTGCCTGGAAAGCGGGCATTGACAGCTAGGATGATCTGCCTGTGGTCACACACCAACTGCACGTTGAGCGAATGGTAGCCCTTCCGGTTGCGGTAATCCTCGGCATGCTCTAGAGGTGCCCGCAAAGCCACATGTTTGCAGTCAATGGCGCCCTGCACCATGGGGAAGCCCGCGAATGCGGCAAAGCCCATTGCACGCTGTTGCTGCTTGACAAGGGCCATGGAGAAGGAGATGAACTGACGTCTCCTTCTGAAAAGGGCATTGGTCACCTGGCGGATGCAGCAATGTACGGCAAACTGGGAGATGTTGGAAATGTCCCCAGCAGCGGATTGGAAGGAGCCGGTGGCATAGAAGTTGAGAGACACCGTCACCTTCACTGCCACCGACAGAGACGTCCTGCTCCTCAGCTGTGGCTGCAGATCTCCGCGAAGCAGGTGGCAGATCTCAGTGACCACCGCCCTTCGGAATCGCAGCCTCCGAACACACTGCTCGTCAGACATGTTCAGATATGAGAACTGCTGGCGGTATACCCTGGGTGGGTAAGGCCTCCTTAGCCGACACCTGTTGCCCCTTCTCCCTCTGGCCATGACTGCCACTCTCTCACGGCGTCTCTGAGCCCTTTGAATGCAATGGAGAAGGCCAACGTTTGCACCCATTGCAGCCCCCATTATATGTTTCCAATCAATGCTATGGCTCTGAAGTTAAAGACAAGTGCAAAGCTGTGGCCTGAAGCCACAAGTACCTGTGAGAGTATTGAGCCAAACCAGAAAGCTCGCTACCTTTGTCTCTCTGCAAAGATCCGTCTCTCACAAAGAAGGAGTGTTGCAAAATGGCTGCCATTTCTACTGCAGGAGGAGTGCCCTTTAATTAGCGCCCCCCGCGCCCCGCAGCGACTGGGAACCGTTCCCCTCTACCAGTCGCTAGGGGCGCCAGGCGCGCAATAGGCCGGCGCCACTGAATTTCCAGTTTGGGGCGCACAAAGGGCGTTGCACGATGAAATGATGTCAGGATCTGCACGCGCAGCTGAGCGTGGCATTGCGCCGCCGCTAAATCTTTACTGAAGTTGGGGAGAGGCGCAGATCGCGCAGCGCCCGGCCGCTAGCCACCTAGCGCCCCACATCTCCTCCTCCTAAGGCGCTAGCGGCTGGCGCAAACAACTGAATTTCTAGGCCAATGTTCTTAATAGCAGTGGATGCTCATTCGAAGTGGCCTGATGTGATAAAAATGTCCTCAACCACTACAGAGAAAATGATTGCAGTCCTATGGACCATATTTGCCAGAAACGGTTTGCCAGAGCAGATTTGCTCTGATAATGGACCACAGTTTGTGTCCGAAGAGTTTCAAAAATTTATGAGAAGGAATGGGGTAAGGCATTACACATCCGCCCCGTATCATCCAGCCACAAATGGATTGGCTGAGAGGTTCGTACAAACCTTTAAGAAGGCGATAAAGGCCATGTGCAACAATTAAATTCCACTACAGCATAAGATGGACAGTTTCTTATTAGCCTACCGAAACGCGACACATGCAGTTACCAACCAAACCCCGGCCATGATGTTCTTTAACCGAAGGTTGAGATCTCGTCTGGACTTGCTCAGACCAAATGTGCGAAGAAATGTTGAGGACAAACAATTCCAGCACATCAATGAGAAGCCGACAAGAAGCTTCAATGTAGGACAACCAGTCTTGGCCCGTGACTATCGAACAGAGAAATGGCAACCCGGAACGATATGCACAAGGCAGGGGCCATTAATGTACACAGTGGATGTTGTGGAGAACATTGTGAGACGCCACGTCGATCAGATCTTAGCGTCACAGGGACGCGTCAACCCCATGTCTCGTTTACCTGGGGATGAACCCGACATACCGGTAGCATCTACCTCAGAACCAGTAGCAGTGGAACCCGATGAACTACCCGATGAAAAGGGGTCAGAATCGCCTCTGCACCAAGAACAAGAACCTCAGGAAAGGCGCTATCCCGAAAGGGTCAGGAAGCCGCCCCAAAGACTGAATCTATAAATGGACTATTGTTGTTGTTTAATGTACATGTTAAATTGTTAATTGTTATTTGAATATTAGGGGTACTACTAATCTAAAAGGGGAGGAATTGTAGTGTATGTGCCTTTAAGACAGAACTACTTTTACAGCTCCTGTATACTGTGCTACCGGCAGTGACCACACCTGTATATAAGCCTTGCGCATGCCTCTGTACCCCCAGTCTTGAGACTACCCTCCTCCAGTAAATACCTGTTTATTGTTAAGTTACAGCATCCGTGTGTTAATTGAAAAACAGCATACTCTCAGAATGACGGTTCTAACAGTTCAGTGCATAGATATTAAAGAGATCGCAATTAAACCCCTCCATTTTTATCCATAGCCGTAAAAATCTCCCCTTAGTGTCCTTGTCCACCAAGGCAACATTCTCTTTTATGGACGGACTCACCAAAACAGGCACCCCTCTACGGATATTGTTTGCACAACTTGCAAACACCTCTCCCTTCCAAACCTTCTGAACTCTTTCTAGAATATCCTCATCCCAAAAGGTTTCTTGCAGACACAACGGGCTAGATTTTCAGGGAGCTGTCAGGCGGGGTTTCAGGTGTGTCGGGGGGGGGGAAATCCCGAATTTGGGGGTCCCGACACCATCCCACCCAAAACCCCGCCCCACGTAAGTTTCAGGGGCGGCGGGTACCTGCCCCGCACTGGGTCCCGCCGAAACCAGGCGGGAAGGGATTAGTGCCAATTAACTGCCTGTTAACAGGTAGTTAACAGGCAGCTTTTAGCCTAATCCCCATTTTGAGGGGTTTCGTGTGGGTTTCCCGATGGCTCCAAACCATGCCAGGTTAGAGCAGCGGGCCGTTGGGTTGAATGAGTTAGAGGGGTCGCGATGTCGGCGCTCAGGTGAGTGATGTGTGCATGAGTGTAAAGGTAAGTGTGTTTGGTGTGTCTAAAGTGTGTAAAGAACTTTTACTTACCTTTACTTACCTTAACAGACTTTCTTCCTGCAGCCGTTGGGATCGCAGCACTCAGCCGGAACTGAAAGCTGAACGGCTGCGATCTGTCAAAAGTGACAGCCTTCAGCTTTTAGTGCTGCTGAGATTTCTAAATGAGTCTGCACAGAAGGACTCATCTTAGAATTCAGACTGTCAGTGTTTGACAGCTTCAAACAGCTGTAACACGCTGATATTTCATCTGTCAGAAATCTTGACACATGAAATTTCAGTCTGTGACGTCACCTGTTGCTGGGTGGCCCTTAATTGGCCTGCTGAGCCCGCCCAGCGGGCTCAGCAAGGTCAATCAAGGGAAAATCGCGCGGATTGGCCGGACGTCGAAGTAGGCGGGTCAGAAATCGAAAGGGGAAGTCCCGCCTTCTTCCCGACAGGTGCGACAAAATCGACCCCAAGTCCGAACCTTTAAAACCCTGCAACAACTGCTGCAATTTCTTCTCACCCCTCAGTCCGTTCACATTAATCGAGACCAATGTAATCATGGCTCCAAAGAAGGGAAGTATGCCTGATAATCTCCCCATCATTTAATCTCTGGCTCTTCCCTCCGCTTATGCTCCTTCTCAACTTTTCGGGCAGCTGTTGCTTTTTCCTGCAGCCTCCGGCTCTTTTTCACCTCCTGTTTGACCCCTCCCTGCTGTTTCAGCCTCTTCCTTGCATTAAGTTTGGGCCCAGGAGCTGCCCTTTCTCCCTCCTTCTGCCCCTCACTAAACTTTCCCTTTCCACATGATGCCACCCCACCCCCGACTTCCACGTCTCTGTCCTCCTCTAATTCCTCACACTCAAGCTCTTCTGCAACCCCCTGTGCCTGCTCCCCATCAGATACATAATTCTGCTCCCCATCAGATACTTCATCTCCCATAGAGTCTTCCTGCTATCGCAGTTTCTCCCTCTGTGCCGCTCCCTTCGACCACATCTCCACCTCTGACACTTGCACCCTGTTCCCTCACTCCATGGGACAATGGCGCACCTAAATTGTACCCTTCTGACGTCTCTATCTCGCCGATCCTATCCTGCTGTCCCTTTAAGGCTCCTGCCTCTTGCACCCTCTCCCCGCCCTGCCCCCTCCCACTCACCAAGGTATCCGACTCCCCGCCTCTCCCCGGAGCACCCACATCCACCACACACCCCGCTCCCGCCAACTCTCACCCCGCAGACACCAGACTCCCCAGGGGGAGCCGAACCGCATTAAGGCTCGAGTCTGCACTCGACCCTCGCTGCCCGCTGCTGTCTTTGTTCCCCCCCACAGCACTCGGCGTGTTTTCCGCCATCTCCATCCTGTTCTCCGCTCCGCCATCCTCCTTTCTCCTACATTTTACCGGCTGTGTCCTCCGAATTCACCGCTCCTCCACCCATTCCACTCTCATCTCCTGCTCCTTCTCCCATCTCCTCATCACTCATATCGCTCCCTTCTGCCACACACTCACAGTGGGTGGGGCCTTTGCGACACACCCCACAGCTCTCCGCCTTGCAGCTCCGAGCAATGTGTCCCGACTCACCGCAATTGTAACAATACAAGTCTGGACAGTTTCTTACGAGATGCTCATGTCCAAGACAATAATAGCACACCTTTACTTGGTTATCATGCAGCACACGAACGTACTGCACTCCTTCCAGTTTCTCGAACTTCATACTATACGGCAATGACCTCACCCCTCTGGGAACCGCACCTTTACATACCGGGTTCCGTCTGCTACCCGTGTTCCTGGATAGTACCTCCTCTTTATTGCAGATCAGATTTTAATGTCCCATGACTCCAACTCTTTGCTTTGCACTTCGTCCTCAATGTAAACTGGCAAGTTTAAAAATGAAACCACCACCTCCTCTGAATATAGCAGAGTCACCTCCAAGAATTTCTCACCAACTTTCAGACTGAGTAACAGTCTTTCCACCTCCTCACGGCCACTGACCGTCACCTCGAATCCCACATTTGGCTTTGGTCGGCAGGCAAAGCAGCTTCCCTCGCCACAGTCCTCATGAACCGCCTGGATAATATCCAAAGCTCGAATCTTCTTATCCTCACACTGCACCACCACTGTGTTTTCTTTACCAAACCTCCTGGGGTACCAGCCCAAATCTTTGGGCCTTTTTTTTCCCTTTCCCACCACAGTTTCTTCCCTAATTAAATTCCTCTCAGAAACATTGTCCTCTGAGGGGCCCGGCACTCTGGAACCCTCAGCAGCCATCTGACTGTTTTTGTGGGCCAAACAGGCCCTAAAACCTGAAAACAAAACCCACCACCAACTTTTTACAAAACTCCCTCCAACTCCCAGCTGCAATCAGGCAACCAGTAACACCTGGCTCACTCTTAGCCCCTCCCACCTAGAGAGTGCTACCCACTGAGCCACAGCTGACATTAAAGAGATCAGAAAGAACAAGGTAGAAATAGATGAGGCTGTTACACAAATTAAAAAATAATTATGCCAAAGGGATGGCATGCAGAATGAATAAAGGGAGTAGAGGAGAAAAATCATAACTCCCAGTTATAAGCAGGGAGAAGACCGAGTTAAAGAAATGAGGTCTTAGCTGCAACAGAAAACGGAAAAGAAGTAGTGTTAAGTACGAGTAAAAAGAAGATAAAGAAAAAAGGCTGGTGGGGCGGGGTGGAAACCCCCACTAAGAGGCCCTGGCCATTTTAACCCCAAGGCCTCATTTGAATAGTGCAGCACTGTCTCCCGCCCTAAGCCGGTAGGAATGGCATTACCACCTGCAGGCGGAGCAGGAAATTCGGTGGGAAGTCATGCTGGTAAGGGAATGGTCCCCAGCATAAGGTAAATGCTGGAAGAGCGGCTTCTCCAACGAGGTCCCGGTGGTGAGAGGGAAGACTGGGGCAGGGTAGGTCCAAGGAATTCTCACAAAATTTAAAAGGCCTCACAAAATATTTTTAAACGGATCCTCTTCTGGCCATTCTGCTGCCTCCCGGCAGGTTTTGCTAGTTGGTGGGAGTGGGGCAGGGTGGTGGGGGGGAAGCTTGTGTGGTTTTGGCGCTGTGCAGGCCTCCCACTATTTCAGGTAATAGTTGCGGCACTGAGTCAGCGACAACATCGGGCCACGACTTCAGCATTTGAAGTAGGCCCCAGTCTGCTAAGGGCATGGGGCCGATTTCAGATTTTTACATTTTCTTCTTATTTTTCCTTTCTGTCTTTTTTTTCTCTTAATCTAATCTTTCTTTGCCTCTCTTTCTGTACCTCATTTGACTCTAATTCAACCCCCACACCCCTCCCTCCATCCATCTTCTGTTTCTTTCTCTAGCCTTAATTGGTTAAGGAGATGCACCACTGGACCCGTCGTTCACTAAGGTGTCCTGTCGCCCTCATCATGCCATTATCAGCTCGCACATCCCACAAGTTACGGTGCAAAAAAAGTTTGAGCTGAAGGGTACAGGAAAAGGTCTAATTAACAGTGCCCTGCTCCAGCATGATTTGGATCAATATTTCAGGGTTCTACTGAGAGTTTATGTATGCCAGAAGAGTGGTCAATATAATACCCAGGTAATTACAGTTCATTTAACATCTGTATTAGGGAAAATTATGGAATGTTTAATTAAAAATGAAATGACTAAATTCCTGAATGAAGAGAAACTAATAAGTAGCAGCAAACACATATTTCAGACAGGAAGATCGTGCTTTACAAACCTGATACAGGAGGTGACAGATATGGTGGATGGGGGAATGCAGTGGATCTGGTGTGCATGGATTACTAATTTAATTGCTCCACCTCCTCCTCTTGTACCTTTTCCTTCACACTATCACAGTCTTCTGTAAATGCTGAGGCAAAGTGTAAAGTCTGTGGGTTGTGCAGTTAATTACGACACAGACTTCAGGAGTAATATACAACAGGACTTTGCTATTCGAAGGTCAGGGCGAATCTGCCCAATAAGTCATGCCACAGCACTTATATACCGGTGTGGTCACTGTCGGTATTACCGTATACAGAAGCCAAACAAGTAGTGCCACACCTAAAATAGTTCTCTTAAAGGTGAACGGTTACATACATAGTCTCTTAAAGGTAGACGGTTACATACGCTACAATCCTCCCTTTTTAGCTTACAACATACGTATTTCCCATTAAACGTACATTATAACATATATACAACTTTATGCAAGACAGTTCACAGATTCAGTCTCTCTGGAGGTTTCCGGACTCTGTCCGGATAACGCCTCAGTGGTGTCGTCATTCCTGGCGGGGTAGTAGGTGCTTCTGACAAAGTCGATTCGGCTTGAAAGACAGTGTCAGGTTCCTCTGATTCCAGTATTACCAGATCGGAGGTAGGTGTTCTGGGTATCTCAGTTTCAACAGTAACCGGGTAAGGTGGTGAAGTAGGTTGGCCAGTTGTGGCTGACCCTATGATCTGGTCAACATGGCGCCTTATTATACTGTCCCCAAGATCCACCGTATACATCAACGGCCCTAGCCTTTTTCCAATAGTTCCAGGCTGCCATTTCTCGGTACGGTAGTCCCGGGCCAAAACTTGTTGACCTACCTGAAAAGATCTAGTGGCCCTTTCATTCATGCCCTGGAATTGCCGGTTCTCTACGTCCCTTCTGACGTTTGGCTTGAGCAAATCCAGCCGGCATCTCAGTCGTCTATTAAAAAACATCATGGCGGGAGTTTGATTTGTGACCGCATGTGTTGCATTCCTGTACGCCAACAAGAAGATATCCATCTTATGTTGTAAATTAATGTCTTCATTACCCATGGCCTTGATGGCCTTCTTGAAGGTCTGGACAAAACTTTCAGCCAATCCATTGGAGGCGGGATGGTATGGGGCTGACGTGTAGTGCTTAACCCCATTGCTCTTTAAGAATTTCTTGAATTCTTTGGACACAAATTGCGGTCCATTATCAGAACAGATCTGTTCCGGCAGGCCATTCCTAGCAAACATAGTCCTTAACACTGTGATGGTTTTTTCCGTGGTGGTGGTGGTCATCTTTATTACCTCCGGCCACTTGGAGTGTGCATCCACCGCTATTAGGAACATTGAGTCCATAAATGGACCAGCAAAGTCGATGTGTACCCTTTGCCAAGGAGATGAGGGCCACTCCCATGGATGCAGCGGAGCCTGTGGTGGCGCGTTCTGAAACTTCTGACATCCTAGGCAGTTCTTAGTGATTTCTTCGATGTCTACATCGATGCTTGGCCACCATACAAACGCTGTTGCTAGGTTCTTCATCTTCACTCCACCCAGATGTCCCTCGTGCAGCTCCTTTAACACCTTCTTTTGAAGTTTGGGTGGAATCACCACTCTAGATCCACACATCAGGGTTCCTCTACACACTGACAGCTGTTCTTTCCTCTGTGAAAATGCTTGCAGTGTTGGTTCGCCCTGTGCTGGCCATCCCTCCACCGTTAAATCATAGACTCGTGAAAGAGTCGGGTCATTTCTTGTTTCGTTTTCGATCATCGAATTTGTTATTGGTAGACACTCCACTATGGATGAGTGGAACATCTCTACCGGGTCCAATGTAGTCGCTTCTTCTACTATCGGCAATGGCAAGCGCGATAACCCATCAGCATTCCCATGCTGTTTGGACCTTTTGTATTCGATGTCATATTGGTGTGCCCCAAGTAACACGGACCACCTTTGTAGCCTTTGTGCTGTCATGGTGGAAACGGCCTTGTTTGGGTTGAATATGGACACCAACGGCTGGTGGTCTGTCAGTAATGTGAACTTCTTACCTTGCAGGTAATGATTGAATTTCTTCACGCCCCACACAAGGCTGAGGGCCTCCCTATCTATTTGAGCATAATTTCGCTCCGCGGAGGTCAATGATCGGGACGCGAATGCCACTGGCCTTTCCGAGCCATTTGGTAACTTGTGTGAAAGTACTGCTCCAATTCCATAAGGGGAAGCATCACCAGCTAGACGAAGGGGTAACGTTGGGTTGAAATGAGCCAACACTTCTTCAGAGGTAATCAACTCCTTGCTTCTGCGAAAAGCCTTTTTACATTCCTCACTCCACTTCCATGGTATTTCTTTCCGCAACAGAGCATTCAGCGGATGCAGCACCGTGGATAGATTTGGCAGAAACTTGTGATAATAATTAATCAACCCCAAGAATGATCTTAACTGTGATACGTTTTCTGGAGCGGGGGCCTTCACGACAGCTTCTATCTTGTCAGGTGACTTGTGCAGCCCCTCTCGGTCAATGACATGACCACAGTACGAGATCCGTTTTTGGAAAAACTCACACTTCTTGCGATTAACTCGAAGGCCATATTCCTTCAACCTGGTGAGCACCAGTTTCAAATTTGTGAGGTGTTCTTCCTCGTCTGCTCCCGTAATTAGGATATCGTCTAAGTAGCACTGCGTGCTTGGAATTCCTTGTAATACCTGCTCCATGGCCCTCTGCCAAATTGCTGGAGCCGAAGCTACCCCAAAAACCAGTCTATTATAACGATAAAATCCTCTGTGTGTGTTGATGGTGAGGTACTGGCGTGACTCTTCCTCGACTTCCATTTGTAAGTGTGCCTGAGCCAGGTCTATCTTGGTGAAGTGTTTCCCTCCAGCCAACGAAGCAAAGATATCTTCAATCCGCGGAAGCGGGTATTGTACCGTGTGAAGCACCGGATTCACTGTGATCTTGAAGTCTCCGCAGATGCGGACCTTCCCCGGTCCCCCTGGCTTATTACTTGGTGAAGACTTCATGACGGGAACAATGGGCGTGGCCCACTCACTCCAGTCCACTTTTGACAGTACTCCTGATCGTTCAAGTTCTTCCAGTTCTGCCTCCACAGCTGGTCGTATCGCATAAGGTACCGATCTGGCTTTGAAAAATTTTGGTCTTGCATGTTCTGCAATCTTAACCTTTGCTTTAATTCCTCGCAGTGTTCCCAGTCCTTGCTGGAATACCTCTTTAGCTTTGTCCAATATTCTGGACAACCGTTCAGGTTTGACATCTTCCTTTCCGGAATCCACCGTCATGGTGTTTAGTGAATGCCAGTCTTTCTTTATTTTCCGGATCCACTCCCATCCCAGAAGTGGTGGACCTCCCTCAGGCAACACATACAGGTCCATCCTTTGGGAATCTTTATCCTTGTATCTCACCTTGACTTCTATCTTTCCGATGGGGAATACTTTGTGCCCCGTGTATGTCTGTAGTACTAGTTCCGTATCCCGTAGGGGAATATGCTTGAATAACTTTTTATAATCATGCTTATTCATGACCGTCAACACCGATCCGGTGTCCACTTCCATTTTCACTTGGACTTTTGCAATCTGTAGTGTGATCCAGATAGCTTGTCGGTCAGCTTCTTTACTCACATTATGACTCCTCAGACTACCCAGTGCCTTGCTGTTGGAGTCTGAGTCCGAATTCTGTTCATCTGGACTCTTCCTAGTCACCTCATGTACCTTCCTGTACCTCTTTTGTGGTGACTCATTATTGTTGGTCTTCTTTCCTGACCGGCATACCTTAGCTATGTGACCGAGCTTGCCACATTTCCTACATTCCTGGTTTTTAAACCAGCATTGGTTCTGGTCGTGTGTTGTCTTCCCACAACAATAGCATTTCGTTGTACCCGAAGTAATTTGCTGCACACTGAGTGGCGCTGCCTTTAGCTGCATTTCCGCCGTTCCTTCCACTGCGGCTTCGCTTGATGCTGCGATAAGGACAGCCTTATCAAGTGGAAGATCGTTCTCTTCAAGCAGTCGTTTTTGTGTTTCTTCCTTCAACATTCCGCACACGAATTTGTCTCTCAGTGCCTCTTCCAGGTTGTCCCTAAACTGACAGTCTTTCGCTAGCCTCCGCAGTTCAACCAAGTATTCCGCGTTGCTTTCGTCTTTCCGTTGCGTTCTCGCATAGAATTTGAATCGTTCAGCCAACATCAACGGTGTAAGGTTCAAGTGGTCCTTTAGGACAGCCACAATATCATCGAAAGTCTGATCCGCCGGTTTAGCTGGTGCTAGTGGATGCTTCAAGAGCCCGTATGTCTTTGCGCCCATCGAGTTCAGCAAGGTTATAGCTTTGTCATCTTTTTCTATTTTATTGGCCTCACAATAGATCTCAATGCGTTCCACGTACGTGGCCCAGTCTTCTACTTCGGAATTAAAATCGTTGATGTTACCACGCTTAGGCATCTTCCTCTCTTTGGGAACAACACAAGTATTTCTTTAAATTATTATTTCTTTTTTTTTCTAAGATGGCGGTTTTCCCGCGAAAATGGCGGTTTCCCGCTCTTATCTTCTCTCCCCGCCAACTTCAATGGCGGTTTCCCGCTTCTGTCTTCTTCCCCGCCTAATGGCGGCTTCCCGCGTTTCTTCCCTGGCGGGAGGGGTACACTTTCCCCACGGGCGACGGCCGCTGGCTTTCAGGTTCACAGCCTGCGCGTCGGCTTCAAGGCTTTCCCTTTTTTATTTTTTATTTTATGGCAGGGTGACCGGCTCTGGGTACCCCGTTGACGGCGAACAGGTTCAGCCGCTGGGCTGGCTCTCGCACAGTTCCCCTTGCTCGGCTCTGTCTCTCTCCCGCTCGCTCGGCTCTACCGGCGCTGGGTACACCCCGTTGACGGAGGACAGTTCAGCCGCTGGACTGGCTCTCGCACAGTTCCCCTTGCTCGGCTCTGCCTCTCTCCCGCTCGCTCGGCTCTACTGGCGTTGGTTACACCCCGTTGACGGAGGACAGTTCAGCCGCTGGACTGGCTCTCGCGCAGTCTCTCTTGGTCGGCTCTGCCTCTCCCGCTCGCTCAGACCCCAATCGCGCCTCCCAGCCCTCTCGCAGTCCGGTGCTTCTCTCCCCGGCTGCGGCTGAGTTTCTCTCTTCCCGCGCCTACGCTCCCGGTCGCAGCGCTTCGTGGCTTCGGTCACCGCCCGGCTTTTCCCGCCGGTCGCGGTCTCTCACGACGCCGTTGGACCCGACTTTTTGTCCGGCTCCTTTTCCCCCTCGACCGTGGTCGAGTGCCCAGCCCTTATCCTCCGGCTATTCTTTTCACTTTCCCTTACTCACAGTCACTGTGGCAGAAGGGACAGTCAGTGCCTGTTGCTGATGGAAGTTTTTGTCGCTAAAGTCTTCCTCCTTTCTATTGCTGCAGCCTTGAGTTTTCTCCCAGCCGAATGACGAGGGCGGTTGCCTCTTTTCGACGCTCTTTCGTTGCTTTGAAATTATTGTTGCCGCAGGGTACGATCGGACTCGTCGCCACTGTAAAGTCTGTGGGTTGTGCAGTTAATTACGACACAGACTTCAGGAGTAACATACAACAGGACTTTACTATTCGAAGGTCAGGGCGAATCTGCCCAATAAGTCATGCCACAGCACTTATATACCGGTGTGGTCACCGTTGGTATTACCGTATACAGAAGCCAAACAAGTAGTGCCACACCTAAAATAGTTCTCTTAAAGGTGAACGGTTACATACATAGGCCAAGAAATTGAGTGGGGTTAGCGCCCAGTTAGCGGCGCTGGAGGGCATTGCGCTGGAATTATAGCCGTTTCTGAAATTGACTTGGGCCTTACCATCGGCGTTAGCCGGTAGCGCTGCGCCGGCACCGATGACGTCATCGGTGTGCGCAGCGTCCCGGTTGCCGTGGTAACCCGGCCCCAAGCCCAAATTCAGTTGCGCCCGCCTCGCCCGTGGCAGGCGCAACCAACGATTGTGGAAAGGGTTCTTACACGCCTTTGCGCCGGCGCATAAAGGTGGAGCGGCGGCCGGTCGCGTTCCCGGCGGCCGCCTGCCCGCACCTCCCTTCCCGGACTCCTGCATCACCCCCCCCCGCGGCCCTGATGTGTGTGTGCTGCGAGCCCGGCACTTCCCCGAGGTGCCGGGCTCAGATGTCGGGGGAATCCGCCGGTCAGTTGTCGGCTGCAGGCAGCTCCTCCTTAACAGAAGGAGGAGGCCTGCAGTTCGCCAGCCTGCCGCACCGCATCGGGTGCCGCAGCGGGGGATTAGCGCCGGAAAACCCAATTGAACGCCCGTTTTGAGGCGCTAAAACCCTCCTTTAGCGCCCGCCGCCGTCTGGGCCCGGCGCAACCGAATTTTCGTCAGGCGCTGCCGCATTAACGCTGGCGCAAAATTTCTGGCGCTACAGCCCTGGCGAACCCACAACCCAATTTCTAGGCCATAGTCTCTTAAAGGTAGACGGTTACATACACTACACAAAGTACTCATTTAGTTTCTCCACCCTTCCTTCATCATCCATAAGATTTTCTTTTGTTGACTAAAAAATCTTTTACTATCTCCCATTATATTCCCTGCCAATCTTTCCTCATATCTTCACAGCTTCTCTAGTCCTTTTTTTTGTATTTCCTCTAAAAATGTTATCCTCCACTTGATTTTCTTTTCTATTAGGCCATAGATCTGCCACATGCCTTGTTTTAATTCTCATTTTAATTTTAGTTTCTCTGTTCATCCAAGGAAGTCCAGTTTTTGCTGCACCCCTTAACTTGTGGGAATATATTTAATCAGCTCCAGTTTGAGGAGGTCAAGGCCTTGGAAAATGCACAGAGGAGATTTACCAGAATGGTACCAGGGATGAGGGACTTCAGTTATGTCGAGAGATTGGAGAAGTCGAGATTGTTCCACTTAGAGCAGAGAAAGTTACGGGGAGATTTAATGGAGGTGTTCAAAAATTTGTGAGGGTTTGAAAGAGTAGATAAAGAGAAAGTGTTTCCACTGGTAGGAGGACACAGATTTAAGATAATTGGCAGAAGAACCAGCGGGGCGATGAGGAGAAACGTTTTTACTCAGCAAGTTGTTATGATCTGGAATGCACTACCTCAAAGGCTGGTGGAAACAGGTTCAACAGTAACTTTCAGATGGGAATTGTATATAAAATTGAGAAGGATAAATGTACAGGACACTGAGGAAAGAGTGTGGCGGGGGTGGGGGTGGGTGATGGGACTTATTTGATAGCTCTTTCAAAGTACCGTAACTGGCACGATGGGCCAAGTGGCCTCCTTTTGTGATGTAAGAATCTGTGGTCCAGATTTTGCGGTCAGCGGTGACGTGCCGGCACTCGAGACTGACCTCGAAGAAAGCTGCCCACAAACCTTTAGCGGGTACTGTGGCGTCAGTTTCACCAGTTCCGATATTAATTTCATTCTGGCACCATCTATAGGGCACTCTGATGTCAAACAACAGTGGTGTCATCAAGCAGGCTAAGCAGCCAATCACATTGAAGAATTCTCACAGACAGCAAACCAGGAGGTAACAAGCAGGTTTTAGCATTCATTTTTTATAATTTTACAGAAAGTAAAATAAAGATTAGGACATACACATGGGATTAAGGTAAAAGCTGAAATATCTTAAACAAACTTTAAAAAAGCAAAATAAAAATACATTTTTATTATTTTAAGAATCTATGAATTTTTTATCATTGAATGGAGAAAATGACACTCCACAACTAGAAAAATTGTTTTTGAGGGCCAGAGAGGTTGTTCAGCAGTAATTATGACTAAGTACGCCATTAAAAACTCAGTTATACCTCATTCAATAAGGCTTAACTTTTCAAGGGTTTTTACAGCGAGAAGAGAGTGATAAAAGTGGAAGTTCAATGATTTCTAATTGATTTGCGTCTGTGAGGACCACAACAGCACACCCTGTGGAGGTGTAGGGTATCACTGACAGCAACTTCAGGATTTCTGCGTTGAACTGCGCACTTGCGGACTCCAGAAGTTTCTGTCAGTTGTACAGAATAATGATGACGAGCACTGACAGCTTTGCCGTCATTACTGCCACAAATTCCAGGCCTATCTTTCTATAATCCTCAGCTTGAAAGTTTTCTATTGTTTATCGTTTGTCTTAGCTCCCCAAAATCTTTTTCTCCTGTTCCATTATATCCCTTACCCTGGCACTGGGGAGGCATCACACCACAATGGAGGTCATGGCTGCAGCTACAAATGTGTCTGTCTATTTTCTTGACTATTGATTCCTCTGTTATTACTGCATTTCTGCACTTCACACCCCTCCCCTTCTGCCAAACATTTTCTTCACGGTACAAAAGCAAAATATTGCGAATGCTGGAAATCTGAAATAAAAACAGAAAACGTTGGAAACAGCAGATCAGGCAGCATCTGTGGAGAGAGAAATAGAGTTAACTGCCGGAATTTTCTGCAGGTAGGTGGGTTGGGGACGGGGGGCCTCCAAAGTGGGCGGGAAACCCACACGTCCTGCCAAATTTAACGGCAGAGCCTGGTTTGCATGTGAGGCCTCGGTTTCCCGCCCGCAGCCAGCCAGTTTGGTTGGTCCGGGGGAGGGATCATGGGGGCTCGGTCGGGTTCGCAGGGTGAGGGGTGGGGGGGTCAGCAGAGGGGGGCTAGGCTCGGGGATCGGGGGGATCAGGGATCGGCAGTGGGGGAGGAGCCAAGATCGGGAGGGGCGAGGATCTTATTATGACACAAACTGCTCTGATGTGCCTGGCTCTGTGGTGCTACTTGCTGCTGCCTCATATTGGGAAGAAGCTGTAGGAAGGGAAAAGGAAAAAAAGTGAAGAGAAATAAGAAATGTCTAGGGCTGAAATCTCCTCTGTGATACCCCCCCCCCCCCCACAGCTTTGCTGTTACTTCCCGGGACTGCCATATAGAAGGCCCTGGAAAGTGGTGGAAATTGGATTTGAGTTTCAGCAGTTAACTTGCTTTGTGGGCCTTGGTCCCTCTTGATGTGCCAAACTCTGAAGGCTTCTCTGCCCCTTTAAATGCCCAGCACCTACTTCTGGTCCTGCTGCCGCACTGCTGTAACTTTGCAGCCAGGCACTGACAGACTCCAAAATAACAAAATGCTGCGGATGCTGGAAATCTGAAATAACAACTGAAAATGCTGGAAGCACTCAGCAGGACAGGCAGCATCAGTAGAGAGAGAAACAGAGTTAACGTTTCAGGCCTGGGACCCTTCATTAGAACTGGAGAAAGCTAGAGATGTAACAGGTTTTAAGCAGGTGCAGAGACAGGGGGTGGAGGAGGGGAGCGGAGGGAGGAACTCAAGGAATATTCTGTGCTAGGGTAGGAGGCAAGAAAGATTAAATGCTGCAAATGGGGATGGCAGATTCATAAACAGCCTTAAAAATGAGGTCAGGGGTTATAGTCTGAAATTGTTGAACTCGATGTTGAGTCCAGAAGGCTGTAAAGTGCCTAATTGAAAGATGAGGTGCTGTTCCTCGAGCTTACGTTGAGCTTCAGTGGAACAGTGCAAGAGGCCGAGGACGGAGAGGTCGGAGTGGGAGTGGAGCGAAGAATGAAAGTGACAGGCGACCGGAAGCTCGGGTTCATGCTTACTAACTGAAGGGAGGTGTTCCGCAAAGCACCCAATCTGCGTTTGCTCTCCCCAATGTAGAGGAGACTGCATCATGAGCAGCGAATACAGTATACTAAATTGCAAGAAGTACAAGTAAATTTCTGTTTCACCTGAAAGGAATGTTTGGGGCCCTGGACAGTGAGAAGGGAGGAGGTAAAAGGGCAAGTGTTGCATCTCCTGCGCTTGCCCAGGAAGGTGATGTGGGAAGGGGAAGGTTTTGGTGGTAATTGAGGAGTGGACCAGGGTGGCAGGAAGGGAGTGGTCCCTTCAGAATACTGAAAGGGGAGGGGAGGGGAAAATGCGTTTGGTGGTGGGATCACGCTGGAGGTGATAGATGTGGTGAAGGATGATCCATTGAAAGTGAAGGCTGGTGGGGTGACGGGTGAGGACAGGGGAACCTTATTGTGGTTCTGGGAGGGAGTGGAAGGTGAAAATTTTTTAAAAAATGCTGGAAACCTGTTTGGCCCAGTGGTAAGGGCATGATACAGTTAAATCTAGAAGCACAGACACACCTGTGAGTTTTAATTTAACTTTGGAAAAGACATTGGGGGAAAATTTCAGTTGGTAGCGCCATCAGTTAGCGCCTTAAGAGGGCGCTAAGTGAGGTGCAAAGCAACTAGTGCCCGGGTGCGGCGATTTCTGCGCCTCTTGTGAAATTGACCGGACATTTTGCAGCGGCGCTAAACAATACCGCCCGATCTCCTGCACATGCAGATCTTGATGTCATTCGAGAGTGCAACGCTCTTGGGGCGCCCCGGACCGGAACTTCAGTGGCGCCCCCCTCCTTTCCGCCTGGCGCTACCAACGACAGGTTGACTGGAATGCTTCCCAGTCGCTGTGGGGCTAGGTGGGCGCTATTTAAAGGGGGCCTCTTCCTGGCTTTTGTGTGGTAGCCATTCTTGCACCACTCGTTCTGAGAGAGAGAGAGAGATTTGGAGAGAGACAAATAGAGAAAGAGTCAATGCTCTCTGAGGTAGTTTTGTCTTCTGACCATAACTTTGCAGGTACTTTGCTTTTTGACCTTCATAACTTTGATTGCCCAGATACTATGGGGGCTGCAATGGATGGGAACGTCGTCCTTCTCCATCACTTTCGGAGGGCACAGAGATGCAGAGAGAGAGCGGCAATCATGGCCAGATGGAGGAGGGCCAACAGGCCTCAGTACAGGAGACCTTACCCTCCCAGGGTTTTTCGCCAACAGTTCTCCTACATTAATATGTCTGAGGAGCACTGTTTGCGAAGGCTGCGATTCAGCAAGGAGGTGGTCACTGAGCTCTGCCACCTGCTTCAGCCAGATCTGCAGCCTCAACTGAGGAGCGGGACATCTCTGTCAGTGGCAGTGAAGATAACAGTGGCTCTCAACTTTTATGCCACCGGCTCATTTCAATCAGCTACTGGGGACATCGCCAATATCTCCCAGTTCGCGGTGCATTGCTGCATCCGTCAGGTAATAAATGCCCTCTTTGAAAGGAGACGAGAGTACATCTCTTTCCCCATGACCCTGGGCAAGCAGCAAGAACGCGCAATGGGCTTTGCGATGATAGCGGGCTTCCCCATGGTGCAGGGCGCCACTGACTGCATGCATGTGGCTTTGCGGGCACCGCAAGAGAATGCCGAGGATTTCCGCAACTGAAAGTGCTTCCATTCCTTAAACTTCCAGTTGGTCTGTGACCACAGACAGCTGATACTCGCTGTCAATGCCCACTTTCCAGGCAGCAACCACAATGCCTTCATCCTGCACCAGACTTCTGTGGCAGACCTTTTCCAGGCACCGCATCACCCAGGACATTGGCTTCTCGGAGACAAGGGATATCCTCTGTGCACATGGCTGATGACACCACTCCGTTCGGCCAGCACCCCTGCTGAGCTACGATACAACGAGAACCATCAAGCTACCAGGAACATCGTTGAGCGTACAATCGGTGTGCTCAAGCAACGGTTCTGCTGTCTGGACCATTCTGGCGGAGCCCTGCAGTACTCACCTGAGTGAGTCTCCCACTTCGTTGTTGTGTGCTGCATGCTGCATTACCTTGCAATCCTCAGGACCCAGCCAATGCCACCAGGCATTGGAGCACCAGCAGAGGAGGAGGAGGAGGAAGGTGAGGAAGATGATCATCAGCAGCACCAAGGCGGGAGGGAGGCACAAAGTGGAAGGGCCGTCCGTCAAAGGCTCATAGCAAGTCGCTTCTAGGCCCCCTCTGTGGGAATGTCTTCTGCCATTCAAACAACCTGAATGAAACCATCCCGCAACCCCTAAGCCGGTCAAGGCAACAATGAGTGCAAAGACCAAACATGTACATTTTGAATACAGACACTTCTTTATTTCACAAATTCTGTGTGTCTCATTTCCGCATGACAAAGTAATAGAAAGAAACACGAAAAAAAGCAGTCATTCACATAACTGGCTCTCACAACCTGGAGACAATGTCCAAAACAGTAACAAAAATTTGACCACAAACCTCGGCCTTCAATAAAACAATAAAAAACATTTTGCCACACCTCCTACTTTTTGCCCTTCGAGGGTGATCTGCTTCCCTTGCGAAATTCCCCCCTTCCCACCATGCAGCTCCTCTGTAATGGGACCCCAGTGGCTGGAGCAAGGCTGGGGGAAGGCTGCTGAGCGTCAGAAACTGAGACTGCAGATGCCCTTGAGGGATGGCCTGGACCAGCTCTGGGCCTGGAGGGCCCGGCTGCTGACTGCTCCAACTCTGCATGGGCGGCAGCAGTCTGTCCTACAGGTGGTGGCAACTGCAGTGGAGAAGTGCCAGTGGTGGCAGCAGGAATGCTGTCATCTTGAGAGAGGACAGCAACTCCCTCCTCGACCAACACACTGGAACTCCGACAGGGCAGCACTTCAGCATCCGGAGCAATCTGATGGAGCACAGATTGCTGGCCTGCTGCGGCGTGGTGAGAGCCCCGGGGAAATCTGCCCGATCCAGCGAGGGTGGCAGCAGTCAGTGCTCGCGTGGGCTCAATGTGCTCTGCATGAGACCAGCCACTGCCTGCATTGCAGCACTTAGCATTTGCGTGGCAGCCGTCTGTGCTACAGCGAAGTGCTCCACACTCCTTGCCAGTGATTTAATGGATTCGGGCAACCTTGCCACTGCAGCCATGAGCTCAGTGTGCCTTTGCTCCGCCTGGGCGCTCATTTCAGCGAGGACCCGCTCCTCGTCTGCGTCCAGTGCAGCAGGACTCGAAGCTATACTCTCCCTCCGGGGAGAAGGCCCCCTAGCTTCCCTACCCCCATCACTTTGCTGCAGCCCGCTGGGTCT
This sequence comes from Somniosus microcephalus, assembly GCF_052327205.1. Lineage (NCBI taxonomy): Eukaryota > Metazoa > Chordata > Chondrichthyes > Squaliformes > Somniosidae > Somniosus > Somniosus microcephalus. Next base: position 277,393,207 of record NC_140987.1, read on the forward strand.
TGGAGCTTCACCCGCATCAGACCCTTCCCCCCTGCGCCCCTCCAGGGAAAGCGTGTCCCCAGTGTGGGCATGGGCTGCCTCGGTAGAAGTTGGTGCTGATGGCCTGGCTTCCTCTTCCTCCTCGCCTTCAGCTTCACTCTCACTGGCAGCTTGAGGGCCCGTCTCCTCACCTGGTGAATCATTATCTGAAAGCAGGGAGGTACAAGAGTGGCTTTAGCGTGAGGACAGGGTGGCAGCAAGGGAGGCATGAGTGCAGCGATTTAGTGATTTGGATTGAAAGTGTCAAAGACTGCTGTTGCGAGGAACAAGTGGAAGGAGAGAGGACAAAAAGGTGATGATCTTACCACTGCTGTCCAGAACGGGGTCGGCATCTCCAGTGGCGACGGGACCAATCACCCAGCTTGCCACAATCCTGTGGATGCGCTCCTCAAGATCACTGAGGGGTTGCAGCTGAGGCCGCCCTCCACCGGTCCATTGCTGCTGTCTCCTATTATGAGACAGCTTGGCCTGCAAGAAAAAGGACGGCGTCTGAGTAAATATGCAGCCATGATCTTGCCTGAAATGCCTCCCATGGTTGAATAGCCCTTACTGTATGCAGCCATGATCTTGCCTGAAATGCCTCCCATGCTTGAATAGACTTTACTGTATGCAGCCATGATCTTGCCTGAAATGCCTGCAATGGTTGAATAGCCCTTACTGTATGCAAAGTGTGGAATGTGCGTGTGTGTTTGATGAAAGGCCTATAGGTGTTGGATGAGTGTTGGGCATTGGGGCTTTCAAGACCCTCTGGTCATAAAGTGAGGTTGAGATGGAGGGATGAAGAGGTTTTGAAAAAAAGGCACTCACCCTGATGACCCGAGTGAGGTCATTGAACTTTTTCCTACAATGCACATAGGTCCTAGGCACCATGCTGCTTGAGGACACTCTCTGAGCCACCTCCCTCCACACTTTTCTGTACTCGTGTGACAAAGGCCTCCTGCCACTCTCTGGGTACACAATGGATCTTCTGTGCCCCACCCCGCGAACCAGAGCCTCCAAAGCCCGCTCGCAGAAGCGCTGTGCTCGCTCCCTGGCACTTTCCATAGTGTCTGGCTGCTAGATTTAGCCACATGTCTGCCCAGGCCGAGATTCAAGGCTCCACTGAGCAGGGTGTGGCTGCAGAGCAAGATCGACCCTCCCCTTTAAGAACTGACCGGCGCCAGTGTGTCTGTGTTCAATCGCTAACTGACAGCACCTGCGCTGCGCCCGCCCTCTGAGGTAGCGCCTCGCTCCTCGGCCTTAGCGCCTTAAGAGAGGTGTGTAGCGCCTGCTTTAGCGCTCCAATCACCTCCAGGGGTGATAAAAGCCAAGTTTGCTGTCGGAGGCGATAATTAGCGCCAGGCGCTAAACTTTGCGCACCGCCAGTAATGGCGACCCATATGTGGCGATAATGAATTTCTCCACCATTTACTTTGGACAATGAGAGTCTCGATAGGTGATTTAATGGTGAACAGGTGATTTAACTTTGGACAATGAGACTTCGTGTTTTAATGGGTTTCAATGGATTTTCAATGGATAAGACAACGATGCCAGTTTGCTGGAACAATGGACTTCCTGGCTGTTAAGTCTGTGTGTTCTAGTTGTATTTAAGATTAATTACTGACACAGACTACAAGGATAACGTTTCAACAGGTCTTTACTAGTTGGAGGTCAGGGCTATACTAACAGCAATATCACTACACAGTACTTATATACCGGTGGTCACCACCGGTATTACGTATACAGCAGCCAGAGAAAGTAGTACATCTCTTAAGGTGGAACAGGCTTAAGTCCTCTTAAGGTGGAACAGGTTACATACACCACAATCCTCCCTTTTTAGCTTAACAGTCATATCCCCATTTAACATAACATAATAACATATATACATATATAACTTCAGGTATAAACAGTTCAAAGGTTCAGTCTCTCAGGAGGCCTTCTGATTCGGGTTGGATAACGCCTTTCAGTGGTCTCTGATTCTTGTTGCTGAGGTGACTCCTCTAGTTGGTTTCCTATGTATTGGACGTCATCATCAGGTACATTCCCTGCCGAGGTAGATGCTTCAGGTTCATTAACATCTTCCACAGTTGTCTCTGTCGCAACCATGGGTTCGACCCTTGCTCTCGATTCTACCAGTTGATCCGCATGACGCCTTATCACATTGTTACCAATATCTACTGTGTACATCAGAGGTCCTTGTCTGGCCCGAATTGTTCCGGACTGCCATTTTTCGTTTCCATAGTCCCTTGCCAACACTGGTTGTCCTACGTCAAAACTTCGAGTGGTCTTGTTATTAATATGTCGGAACTGTTTGTTTTCCACTTCCCTCCGCACATTTGGTTTTAACAAGTCCAACCTGGACCGCAACCTCCTGTTATAAAACATCATGGCAGGACTTTGGTTAGCCACTGCATGAGCGGCGTTTTGATATGCCATTAGGAAATTGTCCACCTTGTGTTGTAGCGGAATCTGATCATCGTTCATGGCCTTTATTGCCTTTTTGAATGTTTGGACAAATCTCTCGGCCAACCCGTTTGTCGCCGGATGATATGGGGCAGATGTATAATGTTTCACCCCATTCTTCTTTAAGAATTTTTGGAATTCTTCCGACACGAGCTGTGGTCCGTTGTCCGAACATATCTGTTCTGGCAATCCGTTCCTTGCGAATATTGTTCTTAACACCGCAATTGTCTTTTCTGAAGTAGTGGTATTCATCTTGATCACTTCTGGCCATTTGGAATGTGCGTCCACCGCAATTAGGAACATGGAGTCCATGAATGGACCAGCAAAGTCAATAAAAAACGCGTTGCCATGGGGCTGAATGCCATTCCCATGGGTGTAGTGGTGCGATCGGAGGTGCATTTTGCACTTTTTGGCACCCAGCGCAGCTTTTCATCAACTCCTCTATCTGTTGGTCAATACCCGGCCACCATACATAAGCCCTAGCAAGACTTTTCATCTTAACTCCCCCCAGATGACCTTCATGCAGTTCCTTTAGAACTCTTTCCCTTAACTTGGGAGGAATAATCGCTCTTGTCCCGTACATCAAAGTATCATGGCAGACGGACAGCTGGTCTCGCCTTGCCGAGAATGCCGGTAACAGAGGATCACCATGTGTTGGCCATCCCTTCACTGTCACCTCGTAGACTCGGGACAATGTCGGGTCGTTCCTGGTTTCTCTTTCAATACTTGCATTGGTGACTGGTAAACACTCGATGATGGTCGAATGAAATAACTCAACAGGGTCAACTTTCGTCGTCTCTTCTTCTTCAGGTAGTGGCAGGCGCGACAGCCCATCAGCAGTGCCATGCTGCTTTGTGCCTTTGAATTCTATTTGATATTGATGTGCCCCTAGGAAAAGGGACCATCTCTGGAGTCTCTGTGCTGTCATCACCGAAACACCCTTCTTAGGGTTAAAAATGGATACCAACGGCTGATGGTCTGTCAGAAGTGCGAATTTTTGGCCCTGCAGGTAATGATTAAACTTCTTCACTCCCCATACAAGGCTGAGAGCCTCCCTATCGATCTGCGCATAGTTGCGCTCAGCGGAGGTCAATGATCTGGATGCAAATGCGACTGGCCTTTCCGTGCCATTTGGCAACTTGTGTGAGAGTACTGCCCCAATATCATATGGAGAAGCATCACAAGCCAACCGAATAGGCAGTGTCGGGTTGAAGTGAGCCAACACTTCCTCTGAGGTGATCAATTCTTTGCTTTTGCGAAATGCCTTCTTACAGTTTTCGCTCCATTCCAATGGTACCCCCTTCTGTAAAAGAGCGTTCAGCGGGTGCAGTACCGTGGATAGATTCGGTAGAAACTTATGGTAATAGTTAATCAAGCACGGTGGCATAGCGGTTAGCACTGTTGCCTCACAGCGCCAGGGACCCGGGTTCGAATCCGGCCTCGGGCGACTGTCTGTGTGGAGTTTGCACATTCTCCCCGTGTTTGCATGGGTTTCCTCCGGGTGCTCCGGTTTCCTCCCACAGTCCAAAGATGTGCAGGTTAGGTTGATTGGCTATGATAAATTGACCCTTAGTGTTAGGGGGATTAAATACGTGGGGTTACAGGATAGGGTGGGATATGTGTTGGTGTAGGGGTTACGGGGATCGGGTGGGATATGTGTCGGTGCAGGCTCGATGGGCCAAAATGGCCTCTATCTGCACTGTGGGGTTTCTGTGATTCTGTGATTCTGTGATCCTAGAAACGACCTCAACTGAGAGACATTATCCGGAGCAGGAGCCTTTACAACTGCCTCTATCTTGTCAGGAGACTTATGAAGCCCCTCCCGGTCAATGACATGACCACAGTACGAGATCCACTTCTGAAAGAACTCACATTTCTGCCGATTAACTCGAAGTCCATACTCTTTCAGTCTGTTGAGCACCAGTTCCAGGTTTGCGAGGTGTTCTTCATCACCATCTCCTGTAATCAGAATATCATCCAGGTAACATTGTGTGCCTGGAATTCCCTGTAATACCTGCTCCATGGCCCTCTGCCAAATTGCTGGAGCCGATGCCACTCCAAAAACCAGCCTATTATACCGGTACAAACCTCTATGCGTGTTGATCGTGAGGTACTGGCGTGACTCTTCTTCAACCTCCATCTGCAAGTACGCCTGCGCCAGGTCTATCTTGGTGAAGTGTTTCCCGCCAGACAACGAAGCAAAAATATCCTCAATCCGCGGAAGCGGATACTGCACCGTGTGAAGCACCGGATTAACGGTGATCTTGAAGTATCCACAGATGCGAATCTTCCCTGGTTCTCCTGGCTTGTTGCTCGAAGGACGTTTCATAACGGGAACAATGGGCGTGGCCCACTCACTCCAATCTACCTTAGGCAGTACACCTGAACGTTCTAGCGCTTCCAGTTCCGCTTCTACAGCAGGTCGTATTGCATAGGGTACCGGTCTGGCTTTGAAAAATTTTGGGTGTGCATGTTCATCAATCTTGATGTTTGCCGTAATTCCTCTCAGTGTTCCCAGTCCCTGCTGGAACACCTCTTTAGCATCATCCAATATTCTGGACAATTGTTTAGGTTTGACATCTGTTTCCCCGGAATCTACCGTTAGTGCCTTTAAGGAGTGCCAGTCCATATTCATTTTCCTAATCCACTCCCGTCCCAGTAGTGGTGGACCTCCTTCAGGTAGCACATATAAGTCCATTACTTGGCTTTCTTTGCCCTTGTGGACCACTTTTACCTCTATCTTTCCGATGGGGTACACTCTCTGCCCCGTGTATGTTTTCAATATAATCTCCGTATCCCGTAGGGGAATATGCTGGAATAACCTTTTGTAATCTTTCTTATTCATGACCGTCAATGCCGATCCAGTGTCCAATTCCATCTTTACTTGGACTCCTGCTATCTGAAGAGTGACCCAAATTGTCTGGAGATCTGCATTCTTACCAACGTTGTGTACTCTTAAGCTACCCAGTTCATTACTGCTGGCGTCTGAATCTGACTTCTGTTCGTTCGAACTGTTCTTTTTCACCTTGTGTACCTTTATGTATCTTCCTAGCGGTGACTTTTTGTTGCTGGTCTTCTTTCCTGACCGGCATACTTTAGCTATGTGGCCAAGCCTGCCACACGTTCTGCATTCTTGGTTTTTAAACCAACACTGGTTCTGATCGTGCGTTGTTTTTCCACAACGATAACATTTTACAGTACTCAAAACCAATTGATTTGTACTGAGTTCCGGTGACCGTAGCTGCATTACTGCCGTGCCTCTCGCTGCGGCTTCATGTGATGCTGCCATAGTGACCGCTTTCTCAAGCGTCAGCTCATTCTCCTGGAGCAGTCGCTTTTGTGTATCTTCTTTTAATAATCCACACACAAATTTATCTCTTAGCGCATCTGTTATTCCCGTTCCAAACTGACAGTACTTTGCTAGCTTACGCAATACCATTAAATATTCAGCATTGCTTTCATCTTTCAGCTGCTTTCTGCTGTAAAATTTAAATCGTTCCGCTAGCATCAGCGGCATGGGGTTTAGATGATTTCTCAGGACAGTAACAATCTCCTCGAACGTCTTCTCCGCTGGTTCATCTGGTGATAAAAGGTGTTTCAATTGCCCGTATGTCTTCGCACCCATTAAGTTTAATAAAGTTAGTGCTTTCTCATCATCTGGGATTTTATTTGCTTTACAATAATTTTGTATGCGTTCTACATACGTGGCCCAATCTTCGATGTCGCTGTCAAAGGTATTAATGTTCCCATGTTTCGGCATCGTTGCAATTTTTTTTTTAGTGATTTCCCTTTTTCCAAGATGGCGGCTTCCCGCTCTTGTCTTCATCCTCCGCCTACAAAATGGCGGTTTCCCGCGCTTGGCGGTCTTTCCCGCGCTCGCCTTCTTCACCAGCTGGCTGCAATGGCGTTTGGCGTGCCGCCGCTGCTCCCCTTTCCCAGCGGTTAGTAACTCCCCCGACGCTGTCTCCGCTTCACCGTGGCTCCCTCGGGCATTCGCGCTTCCCCGATGTCGCTCCTCGCAGCCCTTCTTGCAGCCCGGTTATTAGCACCGGCTGCATTTGCCTTCACCGCGGCTCTCGCGCCTTCAGTCGCCCCAGACGCTGCGCCTTTTTGGCCCGAATGCGGCCCGGCCCTTATCACCAGCCGCGATCGATGTCCCCGCGCTGCGCCTTTTGGCCCGAATGCGGCCCGGCCCTTATCTCCGGTCGTGATCGATCTCACCACCCTTATTCCTCCGTCTTCCCTCCCCGTCTGTACAGCCAACGCGGCCGACTTTCTGCTCGCGTCGCTGACCAGCTTACCTACCACCGAGGTAGAAGGAAGATAGCTAACTGCCGCTGATGGAGGCTTCGAGTTCAGGATATCTTCTGCACTCCGGGTTCTCGATGCCTGCCGCGCGACGTGTCTTCCAGCAGGGTGATGAGGGTAGATGCCTCTCTTCGACGCCCGTTCTGTGGACGAAGCCGCCGTGGATATAAACTGCCGCAGGGTAAGAATCGGACTCGTCGCCACTGTTAAGTCTGTGTGTTCTAGTTGTATTTAAGATTAATTACTGACACAGACTAAAAGAATAACGTTTCAACAGGTCTTTACTAGTTGGAGGTCAGGGCTATACTAACAACAATATCACTACACAGTACTTATATACCGGTGGTCACCACCGGTATTACGTATACAGCAGCCAGAGAAAGTAGTACATCTCTTAAGGTGGAACAGGCTTAAGTTCTCTTAAGGTGGAACAGGTTACATACACCACACTGGCCTCAAAGGAAAACACCTTAACCTTGGGCAAAACACATCAGCAGTAAGACTAAATCACATTAAATATGTACCACAGGTGGGGGGAGATAAGATAAGGAATTATCTTCCATCCCTCAGCCCTGTACATGTCCTGTGGCTTGGATTACTAGGTGTGTATTGGAAAACAAGAGTTGGGGGAAGGCCCAGACTCGAAAAGGCGTGACGGATGAGCTGTAATAAGGAACCACACCACCACTCTCTCTCTCTCTCTCTCTCTCTTTCGGAAGCTAGCTCTGACTACAGCAACTGCCAGGTGTAAGAAGGAAGGGAAGATGGTCATCTCCAGCTCCCAGCCTGCAATCGACGTCGGCCACGACCAGCCGGACCGGTGATTGTAAATATCAGTTGACTCTACAAGGGGTTTGCGCTGTGTAGGCAGCTGCAGTTAGATAAAGGAGGACAGGACAGGTCATCTCCGATCCAGGCCTACAATCCACAACAGTAATGACCGGCCGGATGGGTGATTGTAAGTATCAGCCAAACCTCAACAGGTTTTTGACTGTGTTTTGTTGGTTTTAATTTAACTAACAATTTTGGGTTGAACCTAAACCTCTGTGTCATCTACCATTTTGTTCCTGTAAAACCCAGAGTCAAAGAACCCTTGTAAGGACGAGAAAGCCAAACATCTTACAAAGGGGTGAGAGCAGAAGTGCGGGAAATGGAACGGACACATTCAAGGGCCATGTCAACGGTTGAGGAAAAAGGAAGACATGTTAGAAACACTAGTATGGAAGGTGGCATCGGCAGAGCAGATGTGACGGAGATGGAGAAACTGGGAGAATGGAGTAAAGTCCTTACAGGAGCAGGGTGGGAGGAAGTGTAGTCCAGGTAGCTGGTTCAGGGAGTCAGTAGGCTTATAGTGAAGGTTTGTTGCTAGCCTATCCCCAGAAATGTAAACAGAGAAGTCGAGGAAGGGAAGTGAAGAGTCGGAGATTGACGATGTTAAGGTGGGGGAAGAGTTTAAATTCCAATCACGGGGCGATTTTCCCACTGGAGGTGGATTGGAGGCGGGTTTTGGTTTGGGTGTGTTTGAAACCTGCCTCCACTGATAGTTTTCAAAAAATGTTGATTTTCCCCTGATTGGCCACTTGATTTCAGAGGTGTGGGATGCTATTGGTCAATTAGTGTTTTGGGACCGAAACCCACCTCAGCTGACATCACTTTACAAGCCTGATTTAATGGCTTCTTGCTGCCTTGGATCATTCCACAGGATTTCTGCCTATGCTGCACCACCTGCAACATTTTCTGAGAAACCACTATGTCCAATTCCAAGGCAAGGGCCTCCCCGAGGCTCTCGGATGAGGTGCTGCAAATGTTGTTTGCAGGGGTGACAGCTAACAGGGAGGTGCTCTTCCATTCATCTGGGAGGAAGAGGCCTCCCAATGAAACCAAGGCTTTGTGGGTACAGCTGACAAGGGATATAACCTCCAGATCTGTGTGCAGATTGAGTGAATGTTTATGTGTATTGATGAAATGCCATCCCTGTTGGAAAGCAATAAAATGATTTAATGCCAAAATGCTGGCGTTATGGCATCTGTTCTTTTGCCTTAGGCAGCTCCACATTACGGGCTCCGCCACACGTGCATTGTCAGGTTGGTGGCCTGAGTGAAAGGAGGCCAGAGAGTCACGTCCATTGTCAATGATGTCTTAGGTTGGAGCCAAGGACATGTGCCAACTTGGGCAACCTATGCAAATCTGGCCAGGATAAGGTCATCCCTTGCATCCCGGGCAGCCATGTGCTCGCGTGCTGCTGCTGCTGCTGGTCGACACACCAGCGCTCTGACCTCGTCCTGCTCCTCCTCCTCCTGCTCCTCCTTGTCCTGCTCCTCCTCCTCCTCCAGATCCTCCTCCTCCTCAGCCTTCTCCTCCTCAACCTGCTCCTCATCCAAATCTGAGGTCCACGGTGAAAGAAAACAAATGATGCCCATGCTGCTTGCAGATGCCTCTGTTAGGAAACGCTCATTGCAAGCGGGGAGAGGGTCTTCCAAGGAGATTCCACAGTTGATAGATTCAAGCTGCTGCACCTCCGACTTTGGAAGGCCTTCTAAAGGTGCTCAAAGGCCTTTTAAAGCAAAGATCTGCCACCTGCAACTAATCCCTGATGAAATAAATGATTTAATGTTGGATCTGTTATGTCTGACATTGGTGATAGGTACTCGATTGCCTTGGCCTGATCACATGGAGTTTGATAGTGCTGTTATCGTTGTATTGTGTCTGACATTGGATATAGGTATTCGATTGCTTTTGCCTGTAAGTGTGTGTTTGGATCAGCCATTAAAAGCAACATGAACTGAGCTCTGCATACGGCCTCTGGATTATCTTTGCAAACGCAACATTTGGCGACGAGGATGGACAAAATCTCTCTTCAATCACCTCCTCCCTTCCTTGCACTACCCAGTGAGCCCCGATCCCATGGGTTCGCTGGTTACAGTCCTTTGAAACCTACCTCATTTCTCTTGGTCTAGAAAATGTGAGTGCAGCACGGAAAAAGGCACTGTTATCCCATTGCTTGGGAGCGGAGGGCCAGCGTGTTCTTGGGACATTATGCGCAGCAGACTCAATTCAAACATATGATGTGGCTGTGGCTCTGTTAAGCACACACTTCTCTGCCCCACAAAGTGACCTCCTGCGGCAATTCATTTTAAGACAGCGTCACCAACTCCCCGGCAAGTCGGTGCAGCAATACGTGGCTAATTTGAGGGGGTAAGCTAGCTCGTGCAAGTTCGGTGCACTACAAGACGAGATGGTGCGTGATCAACTAATAGAGCACACCAACAACGTGAGAGTGCGTGAAAGACTGTTACTCGAGTCCGACGATCTGTCGTTGTCACAGGCAGTCAACTTTGCCTTTCAAGTGGAGTCTGCAGCCGAATGTGCAGCGAAACTAGCACACACACCCAGTGACAGCGCCCTCGGCCCCGACAGCTCTGACAGGGTAATGCTCGCACGACGGCAGCAATGCGCGCTACCGCGGCAACAGTGTGGAAACTGCGGATCTCATTTACATGCTACCAGAGCGCAGAATTGCCCCGCACACGTCCAAGCCTGTCGCAATTGTGGAAAACAAAATCACTTTGCCAATGTCTGCCGCTCTGCCCCTGTTGCTACAAATGAACACACTCAGTCCTCAAGCAGTTGGCCTATAATTCACAACGTGAGCTCTGGGCCAGTAGTGGCTTTCAAGTCATGCACAATTAACCTGAATGATGTTTGCATCCCTCTGTTGTTGGATACCGGTGCCAGCATCTCACTGCTGAATGTGGACACATTCAAACGCTTTTTCAGCTCCCTGCCACTCTCTGCGCCCTCCACTGCCCTTTGCAGGTATGGTAATTCGAAAATTGGACTAGTGGGCTCAGTCAACCTCACTATACGCTGTGGAACAAAAGTTTTGCCAGATTTTTGTTTTCATGTGGCATGCCAAGGAGCTAACCTGTTGGGGCTGGATCTTTTCACTGACCTGGGTTTTTCTCTCTTGGACACCGGCGGGTCTGCAATTCTGCACATCGCCTCACCGTGGTGCCAAACATGGCCAGCACTCTTCGAGGGTCTGGGCTGCCTGACTGCCTTCACCCACCAGCCCATGGTTGACTCCATCATTACCCCTGTCATTCAGCCACTGCGCCGCATCCCACTTGCTCTCCATGACGGGGTCACAGCTGAACTAAAACAGCTACTGGAAGCTGGCATCATCGAACCAGTTGATGCCTCCCCATGGGTCTCCAACCTGGTGGTCACAACGAAAAAGTCAGGTGGTCTACACGTCTGTGTCGATCTTCGAGCAGTGAATAAGGCTGTAATCCCTGACAAATATCCACTGCCCATGTCAGAGGAACTCACAGCGCAGTTCTATGGTTCCATCCTGTTCTCGAAACTGGACCTTCGACAGGGCAATCTGCAGGTTCCCCTCCACCCCAGCAGCAGGGACCTCACTGCTGACATCTTTCAGTACACCAGGATGCCATTTGGACTTAGCTCTGCACCCAGCTGCTTCCAAAAGGTGATGTCCTCTGTGCTCGCGGGCATTCCTGGGCTGGCCATCTACCTGGATGACATCGTCGTGCATGGGCCCTCGACCTCCACTCACGACAAACGCCTTCACAGAGTTTTCATGGCTCTAGCAAAACACAAGCTCACACTGAATGGCAAAAAGTGTGTCTTTGCTGTTTCAGAGATTGAATTTGTGGGGTTTCGGTTGTCGGCTGACGGTATATCCCCACTCCAGTCAAACGTGGATGCCATTCACAGCATCCCAGAACCCAGCTCTGCAGCACAGGTTGCCTCCTTCCTTGGCATGACTGGGTACTACCTGAAGTTTTTGCCCCAGTACTCAGCCACCACAGCCCCACTGCGCCAACTCCTGCGAAAGGATGAGCCCTGGGTGTGGTCACAAGCCTGTACGGAAGCTGTTCGCCTTCTCAAATCACAGCTCACGTCGCCTCCAGTTTTGGCTCACTTTGATGTCGCCAGCCCCACACTCATCACCTGCGACGCGTCTGCTGCAGCTGTGGGGGCGGTGTTATCGCAGATACAGAATGGAGTGTAGAAACCAATTGCCTTTGCCTCCCGAGCCCTTAGCCCCAATGAACAGAAGTACTCAGTAGGCGAGCATGAGGCGCTGGTATGCGCCTGGGCATGTGAGCGGTGGCACCTGTACACATATGGCTGTGCCTTCACCCTGCGAACTGATCACCAGGCTCTCACTGCCCTGCTGTTGACATCCAACACGGGCCACAGACCACTGCGTCTACACCGCTGGTCTGACCGCCTCCACCAATACAATTTCAGTCTCCAGTTCACACCAGGACGTGACAATGTTGTTGCAGATCTGCTCTCCTGCACTGTCCCTGCCCCAGCCCCACTCATTGGTTCTGAACATGTGGAACAGGATATTCCAGATGCTGCACACGCCTCTCCAAACCACAGTCTCTCTCCAGGAGCTCAAAGAGGCCTCTGAACAGGATCCGGCCCTCTCCCAGCTGTGCACCTTCATCAGAGATGGCTGGCCTCGCAAGGTGCCTGAGGAACTGTCTACCTACTCCAGAGTTAAAGAGTAGCTCCCCTGCTGGAATGGCTCCTGTGTTGCACGTGGGCACTGCACTGTGGTCACAAGTGCCCTTCGTGCGCGTGTTTTATCCATGGCGCACGAGGGCCACTTGTGCATAGTGAAGCTCAAACAACGATGCCGAGGCCTAGTGTGGTGGCCGGGTATCGACAGGGAAATCGAGGCCCTGGTCAAGGACTGTGCAGCCTGCCTTGTAAGTGGCAAGACTGGCCACCAAGCTCCTCCACCCCTGCAACCCCTTGCCTGGCCCTCTCAGCCCTGGGAGCACCTGCAGCTGGACGTCTGCGGGGAGATCCATGTTGTCCCCCACCATCAACGGTTCCTAGTGGTGACCTATGAACTGCACTCAAAATGGCCAGAGGTCACTGCCGTGGGCTCTGTCACCTCTCGGGTCATCATCGACATCCTTGAGTCCCTCTTCTCCCGCTGGGGGCATCCAAAGGCCATCACCACAGACAATGGCCACCAAATGGTCTCTTCGGAACTCTCCTCTTACCTTGAGAGCAAGGGCATCTGTCACATTCACACAGCGTACTACCACCCCGAGTCAAATGGGGGGTGGCCGTTTTAACCAGACACTGAAAAATGGCCTCAGAGCACACCTATCTCAGGGGTGTGCGTTTGACTAGGCCCTCCTCCGCACACTGCTGCACTACAGAGCCTCCCAGCATTCCACTACAGGGGTCTCACCCGCATCCCTCATGCTAGGCCGTGAGCTCATGCTGCCCCTTGGCAGGCTCCGCCCCTCGCTAGCTCAGAGCCCTGCTCCATGGGCTCAAGCCACAGTCGCTAGACAGCAGGAGAAGATGAAACTCCACTTCAACCAGTCGAAGAGGGCCAAGGCGCCCAACATCTCAGTCTCCGATTGGGTCAGAGTCCGCAGGCCTCACCGCAACAATAAGTTGGCCTCATTCTGGTCCTCCCCTCACCAAATCAGCCGCCAACTTGGACCAGCCACTTTCTGCCTCACTGACGGCTCTTGGTGGCATGCCAGCCGCCTTCGGAAGGTACCAGCACCCCCTGATGCGGGATTATACGGACCTAACCCCCAAGCCTTACCCCCAGAGTGGTGGGATGCACATGTGGCTCAGCCAGCCAACCCTCAAGCAGGTATTGTGCCTCAGCCTGCTCCTCACCAGACCCCACCTCGGCCTGCTCTTCACCAGTCCGCACCTCGGCCTGTTCGTACACGTTCTCGCCCTGGCCACCTGCAGGACTTTGTCACTACATTTCATGTTTGAAATTCTGTGAGGGGGGAGGAAATGTTATGTCTGACATTGGTGATAGGTACTCGATTGCCTTGGCCTGAGCACATGGAGTTTGATAGTGCTGTTATCATTGTATTGTGTCTGACATTGGATATAGGTATTTGATTGCTTTTGCCTGTAAGTGTGTGTTTGGATCAGCCATTAAAAGCAACATGAACTGAGCTCTGCATACGACCTCTGGACTATCTTTGCAAACGCAACAGGATCTGCAACTGTGAGGAGACCACCCACTTGTCAAGCCGCCAGGTTCAGCTGGCGTGGTTTAGGAGGGTCGTGGAACATGCCGAAATGATCGTAAAATCATGAGGCCCTCACAAAATAGGTTTAGGGAGGCCCTTAATGAGCATTTAAGCCTCTTAACAAGCTCCCTGGGCAGCTGGAGGCCGGACCGTGTCCCGCCCTGCAAAACCATCTCCGGGAAAATCCCGCGGAGGTGGGATGGAGGCGGGTTCCGAACCCGCAGTCATTGTTTCTGATTTTCCCACCTCAAAATCCGCCTCCTCAGACATCAGAAAATCGCTCCCAAAGTGAATGAAATTTTGCAGTTCAGGCCGAGAGCAGGAAATGGGACCAATACAGTCATCAATGTACCAGAAAAAGAAGTGAGGGAGGAGACCTGAGTAGGATTGGAACAAAGGTTGTTCTATATATTCCATGAGAAGGCAGGCATAGCTAAAACCTCCGCGCCTAGTTTTTCACATGGCAGCAGATGATGATTCTGCCATTCCCATTTACACCTCTTCCAGACCCATCTTTTGTTTCTTTACTTGTCCCATTACCATCTCCTTTTGCTTTGTACCAACATACTTTTTGTCATTTAAACTCTCCTGCCTTCCACCCTATCACAGACCTTCCCTTTTGTTCTGGTAGTTAAGAGTCTGTTAACTGCCTTGCTAATCTTATTTTTACAGTGGTTTCTGTAGTGTCCGAGGATCAATGAGACTCAGACTGCAGGAGAACAATAAAACAGGTATTTACTGAACAGAGAGTAATTCAAGACTGAAATACAGAAGCCTGCTATGGCTTTTTATACAGGGGTGGTCACTGCCGGTACTGCTATATAGAATCAGTTCTTCTCTTAAAGGCACATACACAACAATTCCTCCCCTTTTAGATAAACAGTACATAACATTCATTTAACAACGAAATAATAACTAATTACAACTACAATTATCTCTGTACTATATACATCAACTGAAATAATCATTTATAAGTTCAGTCTTTGAGGAGGCTTCCTGATCCTGACTGGATAGCGCCTTTCACAGAATCACAGAAACCCCACAGCGCAGATAGAGGCCATATCGGCCCATCGAGCCTGCACCGACACATATCCCACCCGATCCCCGTAACCCCTACACCAACACCAACACATATCCCACACACCCCATGTATTTAATCCCCCTAACACTAAGGGTCAATTTTTATCATAGCCAATCAACCTAACCCGCACATCTTTGGACTGTGGGAGGAAACCGGAGCACCCGGAGGAAACCCACACAAACACGGGGAGAACGTGCAAACTCCACACAGACAGTCACCCGAGGCCGGATTCGAACCCGGGTCCCCGGCGCTGTGAGGCAACAGTGCTAACCACTATACCACTTTCTCGAGTATCCTGTTCTTGCGGCGGAGTTGATTCTGGCTCATTGTCATTGGTTGGTTCGTCAGCTTCCAATACCACTGCTTCTGAGGTAGACGCAATCTGTACTTCGGGTTGATTAGCAGGTGCACCTGCTCGTGGTATGGGTTTGGCTTGTTCCTGTGACTCTAGAATCTGGTCAGCATGGCGTCTCACGATGCTCTCTCCAACGTCCACTGTGTACATTAGTGGTCCCTGCTGTGTGCATATCGTTCCTGGCTGCCATTTTTCTGTTCAGTAGTCGCGGGCCAAGACTGGTTGCCCTATCCTGAAGCTCCTGGTTGGCTTCTCATTTATGTGCTGGAATTGCTTATCCTCAACATCTCGTCTTATGTTTCGTTTGAGCAAATCCAGGCGACATCTTAGCCTTCGGTTGAAGAACATTATGGCTGGAGCTTGGTTGGTGACTGCATGTGTCGCATTCCGGTAAGCAAACAAGAAATTATCCACCTTGTGTTGTAGTGGTATGTCATCATTATGCATTGCCTTTATGGCCTATTTAAAGGTCTGAACAAACCTGTCAGCCAATCCATTTGTGGCTGGATGATATGGGGCAGATGTATAATTCTTCACCCCATTATTCCTCAGAAACCTCCGGAAATCCTCTGACACAAACTGTGGCCCATTGTCGGAGCAAATCTGTTGTGGCAAGCCATTCCTGGTGAAGATGGTCCGTAGGACTGCAATAGTTATCTCCGTGGTGGTGGAGGACATTTTGATGACCTCTGGCCATTTCGAATGGGCGTCCACAGCGATTAGGAACATTGAGTCCATAAATGGACCAGCAAAACCAATGTGTACCCATTGCCATGGAGATGAGGGCCACTCCCATGGATGTAGCGGGGCCTGTGGTGGAGCGTTTTGGACCTTCTGGCATCCTGTGCAACTCTTGGTCATATCCTCGATTTCTTTATCGATTCCCGGCCACCACACAAACGCCCTGGCTAGGCTCTTCATTTTTACCCCTCCCAGATGACCCTCATGAAGCTCATTGAGCACTCTATCTCTCAACTTGGGTGGAATTACCACTCGGGATCCAAACATCAAGGTCCCCCGGCACAGTGACAGCTGTTCTCTCCTTGGGGAGAATGCTGGCAACAGTGAGTCGCCATGTGCTGGCCATCCCTTTACCGTCAAATCATAGACCCGAGAGAGTGTCGGGTCATTTTGGGTTTCCTTCTCTATACTTGAGTTTGTAACAGGTAGACATTCGACTATGGTCGCATGGAATATCTCAACAGGGTCCACTGCAGGTACTTCCTCTACCATAGGCAATGGTATGCGCGACAGCCCATCAGCGTTTCCATGATGTTTCGTACCCTTGTACTCTATGTCGTACTGATGTGCCCCTAGAAAAAGTGACCATCTTTGCTGACGTTGCGCTGTCATCACCGGAACGCCCTTCTTTGGGTTAAAAATGGAGACCAGGGGCTGATGATCAGTCAGTAGGGTGAATTTCTGCCCGTGCAGATAGTGATTGAACTTCTTCACCCCCCACACCAGGCTGAGGGCCTCCCTGTCAATGTGGGCATAGTTACGCTCAGCTGATGTTAACGAGCATGACGCAAAGGCTAATGGCCTCTCTGAACCGTCAGGGAATTTGTGTGACAGCACCGCTCCAATGCCGTAGGGAGACGCATCACATGCTAACCGAATCGGTAGTGTTGGATTGTAGTGGGCCAATACTTCTTTTGAAGTGATTAGGCATTTACATTTCTGAAAGGCACGCTTACACTCATCACTCCATTTACATGTTACTCCAGTTTGCAGTAGGGCGTTCAGTGGGTGCAGAATTGTAGATAAATTCGGCAAGAACTTATGATAGTAGTTCATCAACCCGAGGAACGACCTCAGCTGCGAAACATTTTCCGGCGCTGGAGCCTTGACTACAGCCTCAATCTTGTCCGGCGAATTATGCAACCCTTCCTCATCAATCATGTGGCCACAATACAAGATTTGTCTCCTGAAGGACTCGCATTTGGGGCGATTGGCTCGTAGCCCATATTCCTGTAATCTCGTGAGCACCTGCTCCAGTTTGGCAAGGTGTTCACTGTCATTTTCGCCCATAACCAGGATGTCGTCCAAATAACACTGGGTCCCCGGGATCCCTTGCAGGACTTGTTCCATCGCCCTCTGCAAACAGCCGGGGCTGATGCTACCCCAAATACCAGTCAATTGTACTGGTAAAGGCCTTTGTGAGTGTTTATCGTGAGGTATTTCCTAGACGCTTCTTCCACCTCCATTTGTAGATACGCTTGGGCAAGATCAATCTTTGTAAAGCGTTTCGCTCCAGATAGTGAGGTGAAAATATCTTCTATCCGTGGAAGTGGATATTGTACTGCGTGCAGGACTGGGTTCACAGTTACCTTGAAGTCCCCACAGATGCGAACCTTCTTCGGTTCCCCAGGCGTGCTGCTCAATGATTTCTTCATTACAGGAACGATGGGTGTGGCCCACTCGCTCCAGTCCACCTTGGACAGCACACCCGAATGCTCCAGACTCTCCAGCTCTGTTTCAACGGCTGGGCGGATCGCGTAAGGTACCGGTCTGGCCTTAAAAAATTTTGGGTCTCCGTTATCTTCGATTTTTATTGTTGCCGTTACTCCTTTTAGAGTCCCAAGTCCTTGTTGGAACACCTCTTTCGCGTCAGTTAGAATTTTTGACAGTCGTCCAGGTTTGACGTCATCATCCTTTTTATCAGTCACAGTTAGCGCCTGAATGGAATGCCAATCCAATTGTATTTTTTGGATCCATTCACATCCCAATAATGGTGGTCCTCCATCTGGTAGTATATTTTGATACAGTTTCTGTGTTTCCTTGCCATTGTATTCAAATGGCACCCTTATTTTTCCTCTGGGGTCGACTTTTTGCCCCGTTTATGTCTTCAATACAATGGACGTGTCCTTCAAGGGTATGTGTGAGAATAGCCGCTCATAGTCTCGTCGATTCATGACAGTTAGTGCTGATCCTGTGTCCAATTCCATCTTTACTGGGGACCCTGCTATCATGAGGGTGACCCAAATGGTTCGGTGATCCTCCTTTGCGATCACGTTGTGTAACTTTAGACAACTTATTCTCCTGCTCCCGGAGTCCTTATCACTCTCCTGATCTTCCGAACTACTGTCTGTCAATTTCTTTACTTTCTTGTACTTTTCCTTAGTAGTTCTTGTAGTTTTGGTTTCTTACCCGACCTGCAGACTCTTGCTATGTGTCCCATTTTCCCACATTGCCTGCATACTTTGTCCTTAACCCAGCAGTCCTTCTGATCATGGGTTGTTCTGCCGCAGCGATAGCACTTTTCTGCTCCATACGCCATTTTGTTAGCGCTGTATTCTTCTGGTTTCTGTTGTATTTCCGCAGCTCCCCGTGCTGCTGCTTCGTAGGATACTGCCACGCTGAAAGCCTGTTCTAGCGTCAGGTCCTTTTCCGAAAGTAGTTGTTTCTGGGTTCCTTCACTCTGGAGCCCGCAGACAAACTTATCCCGTAAGGTGTCTGCCAGTCCTGCTCCGAACTGGCAGTGCTTCGATAACTTGCGTAGTTCCGTAAGATAGTCAGCATTGCTCTCATCTTTGTGCTGGTTTCTTTTATGGAACTTGAATCTTTCTGCTATCAGCAGCGGTGTAGGGTTTAGGTGTTCCTGTAAGATATTATCAATCTCCTCAAAACTTTTTTCCATTGGTTTAGCTGGGGTAATTAAATTCCGCAATATGCCGTACGTTCTCGCGCCCATCAAATTTAATAATACCGACGCCTTCTTTCCATTGGCCACCTCATTGGCATTGCAGTACACTTTAATTCTTTCCACATACGTGGTCCAGTCTTCTACCTTGTTGTCGAAAGCAGTGGTACTGCCACTCTTCGGCATCTTGGGTGATTTAAAATGGCGCCTCCCATGCTTTTTCTTCTTCCCCAATGTAATAAAATGGCGCCTCCCGCGCTCTTCCTTCTTTCCCAATGGAATAAAATGGCACCTCCCACGCTTTTCCTTCTTCCCCTTGCTGCCACGCTGCTCCTAGCGTTCTACAGGGCAATGGCGGCGACTCGCGGCTTTGGCGCATCTCACTTTTCCTTCCCCGCATTCTATCCTCTCCACACTGCCCTGTTCTTGAGCACCGACCGCGCCCTGTGCGCTCCACCCTCTCTCTCTCTCTTCCTCCCGACGACGCTGCACGGCCCCTTTGCAGAGCCGCTCGATCGAGCCCGAGCCCGCCGCAGTCTGGAAGGGTCAGCGCACTACCTGCTACCAGCACGACTTGCTGGAACACCTCGACTGGGGAGCCAGACCCAGCTCTCCACAGCCTCCCCTGCAACTCTCCGATGGATCCCTGGGCGGTTGCCTGCGGTCGACGCCCGCCGTTCTGACTTCGACCTCCAAGAAGCTTCTCTTCAAGGAAAAGATCCCCGTGAGGTGATGCAGTACTGCAGGTGAGTTCAAACCTGCCCCTCGCCAGTGTAGTGTCCAAGGATCAATAAGTCTCAGACTGCAGGAGAACAATAAAACAGGTATTTACTGAACAGAGAGTAATTCAAGACTGAAATACAGAAGCCTGCTATGGCTTTTTATACAGGGGTCTGCCGGTACTGCAGTATAGAATCAGTTCTTCTCTTAAAGGCACATACACAACAGTTTCCTATTTTCGTGCTTCTGGCTCCTGTTTCCTGACTAGTTAGAAACACGCCAGCTGCAAGGAGATGAGTTTCTCGAGGACATGATTTGTAGTAATTGGTTCAGCTCTTTAAAAATGCTCCTGTAACATGGCTGACATTCAAATGCAACAATTTTGTTGTTGCAGGTTTGGGATAAGATTTTGCAAACCTACTGACCTTGTGACTGTTCAAGCTGACACCCACCTGCAGTGTTCCCTGACTGGAATCATTTCAGGCCACACTGAGTGTGCGCTTGCAAGCTTCTTGCCTCAACTGAAATCTGTAGCAACGGGATGGGAACCATTTACATCCTCTCATCCTGGTCATCAGAATCTGAGGAAGAGCAGCCGTGGCAGCACCACAACCAGCCACAACAGCAGCACTAGCACCAGGAGCACCAACTTCCTCCTCACCCACCTGTTGCTGAACTGGATACAGGGCACCAGCCCCTGATAAGAATGTTGGCCTGGAGCCCAGCGATGGCCTCACCATGGTCAGATGTTCTTCACTTGATGCGGTAAACCCTGGCAGCCACATGAAGTGCCAGGTTGACACCATCCCACACCAGCACTGTGAAGCATCCCTTTAATTTCCAAGCCATTCCATGCACACTCATCACTATAGTGGGTGGGGGGGCCGGGGGGGGGGTGGGGGGAGCTTTGACTGAACAATCGCTGGAACTCAGTAAGGCACTTCTCAAGATGCACTCAGATCTGTCCAATAAGGGACATTTTTGGAAAAAAATATTACACTGTATGACAAAACATTACCAGAAACATCACATGAATATTGGTGAAACCTTTCAAGTGCCTACCCTTGTGTGTTGTTAGCTGGTATGCTTGCAGTAGAATGAGGGTGGGTGTGAGAGGTGATTATTGAGATGGGAAAGTGCTAAAGTAGATAGAGGGGGTTGGGTGGAGGTTCAAGGTATGTTGGTGTCCTGAGGAGATCTCTCCCGCCCTTGGAAGGGAAGAGAACCTCCATGGTCCCTTTAAGGAAACCGGCCGATGATGCATCATCAAATGACATCAGACCTGCTTCCTGTTAATTGGCCAGCAAGCCCGCAGGGCAGGCTTAAAAATGCCAATCAAGGAAAAATCATGTCTGCAGAACGGAGGCAGCTGGGGGCGGGACCAGAACCCAGAAACCAGCTGACCCGCCCCCATCCCGCCTCCAGAATTAAATTTGCGTCCATTAACTCTGTTTGTCTCACCACAGATGCTGCCTGACCTGCTGAGTATTTCTAGCATTTTCTGTTTTTATTTTCTTCACGGTGCTATGGCAATGCTCATGGTTGTTCTCCTCTGAGTTGTTGCCATTGTTACATGTTCAGTGCTGAATAACCTGTTTATCAATTCAACACGCTCACGGGATTCCTTTCACTTTCTTCTTTCTCCTCTTTCTACCCCAGTGAATGGTCATCCACTTCTCATCCTCACTAACTTGTTCCACCTCCTGCAGTGTACATTCCAGGAAATCTTTAAGCCTTCCATAAGTAAAGGAGTGTCCCCAGGCGCACCTCATGCTCAGAAACTTTGAGGTCATGGGTAGGCGGTCTAAAACCCTTCCCATGTTTGTGGTCTTCCTGGCCATGCAAAACCTCCCACAAACTCTCTGTGTCTATCTTTAATGCTTGATGCATCAGACATTGACCATTCTTTTTGCTTGTTACACTTATCCTTCAAGGAGCTTTCTGATGTAGTGATTTGCCTAGGTTTGGTTTGTATTCAATATGAGTTTGTTGAAATGTGAAACTCCTAAAACAATATTAACAGTATTGTGTCTAAAGGTAATTGGAGAAATGGAAATAAGTGGGTTTCAAGTTATTAAATCGGGACCAATTATTACCATCAGAGAGGATTGGAGCATGGATGGGAAGGAGATTGGAGATAGCTATGGATGAAAGAAATTGGGAGTAAACATATTTGAATTGGTACTAATTAAAACTGGTGCCAATTTGGAATGGAAACCCAATCATTTGAGGCCAATTCATTAGATATATTCAAGAAGGAGTTAGATGTATTTCTTAAGGCTAAAGGGATCAAGGGATATGGGGAGAAAGCAGGGACAGGGTACTGAATTTGGATGATCAGCCATGATCTCATTAAATGGTGGAACAGGCTCGAGGGGCCGAATGGCCTACTCCTGCTCCTACCTTCTATGTTTCATACTAAAACATAGACTAAGAGCCACACCTTTCTTCTGCTGAAGAGCAAAACTATCTTCCCACTGAGTTTAAAGCTTCTATCCATAAGCCTGAAATTTCCAAAACAGGTGGGCTCACTCTTTTTTCCCTTTATCTTCTTGGCTCAAGTCTTTTGAACAGCACAAGATAGAGCGCCAACTGACTGAAACCATGTGATATTTATCTTGGGCCTTAAAATATGCATTGATAGTATAATGGCCCAGATTTTGCATGGCAATGACGGCGAAACTGTCAGCATTCACTGTCATTACCCCTCTGAAACTGACAGCAACCTCTGGAGACAGTGCATGCGCAGATAAACGCGGAACTCCAGAAGTTGTGGTCAGTCATTTCCTGATCCACCACAGGTTACGCTGTGGCTCTCCCTGGAGCTGGCAATCAATTCAAATCACTTGAAGCGATGAAAGCTTCCCCTTTAACGATGGAATATCGCTGTTAAAATTCCCTAAAACTTTAAACCTTTTTGAAAGAGGGGCAACTGTGATTTTAATGCCACATTGACTGCTGAACAACCATTCTAGCCCTGAAAAACTAATTTTATATTTGTGGAATTTCAAAATTTTACATTAAAATGATTAAGAATGACATGATTTATAAAATAATGTATTTTTTTAAGTTTGTTTATTTAATTTCAGCTTCTACCATAATCCTATGTGTATGTCCCAATCTTTATTTCAACTCTCTATAAAATTTATAAAAAGTAAATTAGAATCTGTGCATTTTACTTCCTGGTTTGCTTTCTGTGAGAATTCTTCAATGTGATTGTTTGCTCAGCTTGCTTGATGACATCACAGTTGCTGGATGTTGGAGATGCGCTTGATTTGGCACCAGATTCAAACAAAGGTCGGGAGAGCTGAAATCCACACCACAGAGATCGCTAGCTCACTTGTGAGCAGCTTTCTTCAATTCCGTCGCTTCACAGCTGACCGCAAATTCCAGGCCATTAAGTTGTATGCCTATTGCATTTCAAACTGTGTGCCTATATTGCAGATATACCTTATATAGAGAGTAAGTGAAATTCTCAAGGGAATTGTCATACATTTGTATTGATAAACTGCTCTTGGTTCCTGTAATGCGGCTGTCCCTCTGAACTTGGAGAAAGATTTATCACATAAAAGGAAAATATGTAGCAAAGTCCTACCTCCTTTAAGAGTCCCTTATAGACTGTAACTCAAACATTTCACACACTTCTGATGAACCGTAATAACAGCCTATTAAAGCTTAGCTTCCCTACCCTCTCCCCCCGCCCCCCACCATGAATGGGGAGGCTTATGCTGCTGTACACTTGCGTTAAAAAGGCTTCATTTTAAGATAAGTCTTTCAACTTGAACATGTATAAGCATAAGTCACCAAGACAACAATTTATAGAAATAAAATTACTTATGAAATGACTGTCATAATTACCAAGCTCTGTTGTATAACCTAATATCATTACAATTTCTTGTTTGGAATTTCTGGCAGTGAATGGAGCTGAAGAAGAATTGGAATAGATCCAATGGGAAAAGAAACAATATGAAACAGGAGCCATGCTGCAAGATGGAACCTCTTTCTGTACTTGACTACATTAGTGGGGAAGGGAGGTAAAAAGGCATTGTTCCAAAGCAGCAACCTGTAAGAACAGTGAATGAGTGTGGATTTACTTTGCCAAGTTCAACGTAACACATGTGGAACAGCTCCCATTCCTTAAAATCAACCTGTCTATATTCAAATTCAAGGCCCCGACTGGATTGAGTCTTTTTTTCAAAGAATTTCTGCAGTCTGTTAGACTTGTAGTCTTGTTTATAATGAGTTCATGCCCAAGGGTAGCTAATAAATGGAACACCACACTGGACACAAAATAGATGTAGCACAGGTTTACAGCATCATGCCCCACGAGAGGGTAGTTTTGATCCAGGACTCACCTCAGGTGGCCAAAACACTAATAAGGCCTTGATGACTGTTTAGTCCTATAATTCAAACGGGGGCAGTCAACTTTTAATTTTAACATCTATAATCACTGTTGGCAAATGAGATCTTGCTCTTGGCACTCAAGCAGAAATTCATGAAGGCAGATGGCAAGGAGAAAAAACCCCAAGTACTGAATGGTGCCAAGTTGATAATGTGAGGAGGAATTCGCTATAATTGTCTCAAAAGTTCTAAAATTAAAATAAAACCAACTTAATGGAATAAGAGTGTTATGTGATCAAATGTGAAAGATTGATGGTTTATATACATTTAGAATAAATATTGGAAAACTTTTTAGTGAAACATTTATATATATTCAATATGGGTGCAATGTTCAAAATCTATGGGAGTAATTTGTCAGGCTTTTGCGAGCAGTAAAATGTTATCATTTACACACATTTTAAAAACAAACCTGTAACATTACTCACAGAAATTATATAACCTAATGGCAAATAATGAGTATTATAGTTGTAATGAATTATAAAGATGACAAAATGATTTGATAAACACCTCTCAAGATAAATAAAATATTAGATTAAAAAATTGAAAGGAAGTCTTTACAGATTTCAGAACAGTCTGCACATCTACTTCTGTGGCAAGTTATACCAGCAAATATCTTAAAACTCTTCTGTGTCTTTGTAATTCTCTTGCGTACTTTCTCTCAGTGTTCAATTGTATGTGCAGGAGCATGTATCAGCATTGACAGACAGAGTTGCCTGTTTTCTGACAACTCTGATGTAGTCATCCCTAGCAATTTATATAGTCAATAGACCACACAGAAAATTCCAGTTAAATTCACTTTGTAAATGTTCCCAAACAAACAGTTAACATTTCCTTGCAATTAAACATTTTGGACCATAATTTGCTGTCGCAGGGTACTGAGCAACTTCTGCCGTCAGTTAGACTTGTTCGTGCACGTTTAGGTTTTTTGCGTGGCAAGTTGCTGAAAGTGCAAGCTGATAATGGTGCAGCGAGGGAAACAGGGCATCTGGGACCTGAGCGAACAGGGCAAGCAACTGGGTATCTCCTACAGCAATCTGTTTGAATGATTGAGAAATAAACAGCGCAAGGAGTGAGAATTAAAAGTAATTTAGTGTGGGTGTATTCAATGTCACGTCAGGTACAGAAAGTGAAATAAAAAGAGGGAAGGAAAGAATGGATTAAGAGAGAGAGAGAGAATAAAGAGAAAGGAAAAGTATTAAAAAAGTTTAAAATTTAAAATTTTACATTTGTAATATCTCCAACAGCAATTAAAACCTGAAGGAATGAGTCTCCGTACTTGAAATAGTTCATTTTCAGTGTCGGAGAGATTGACAGGCAATAATTAACACTTATATCGTTAAAAGGGTACTTAACTAGAAATTACTTGACCTAACTTACAAGTTTAGTTTGTATCTACTGCACAAAGGCAGCAACTTCACGCTGCTCAATGCATTTCAATAGTGAGGCAGACAACGAGAAGCCGTTTTTGTGAAGCTAATGGTAGAGTGGCACAACTCGGACAGCAACTTTTGGATTTTTGAGTTTAACCACACATCTGCTCCTCGCCTGAAGTTGCTGTATCATTTGTGCATAAATAATGACGTATGCCATTAGGCTCACTGTTAATTTGACAGTAAAACCTGGCCCATTGTCATTGTTGGCAGTTACAATAATTCAGCCTCCTAACTATATATTTTACTGCACTTCTCATTGAACTACAAAGAAAATTTGGATCCTGCGATGCTTCATCCCAGTTACTGCACATATCCTGACTCAAGGCATCAGACAAGCAGAAATCTTGGTAAATTACAAATTTTCTCATATCATAACTTAGGAATCAGCAAGCCAATTCCAACAAAGCATTTCTGCCTATTGGTGATGCCCTCACACGATCTTCCTTGACTTAAGGAGGCAGCAGAATAATCACTTTTAGACCAGGGTTTAGGCTATAAACTGCCAAATAGATTTATTAACCAATCAATGAACAAGGACATTGTCGATTTACTGTAGTTAAAAGCTTAACTATTCCTGCTTGCAAAATAACATTTGTGTCTGATGTGCCAAGCTACAATGTAAACTGGACTATACACAAGTTTCCTGAATATTAATCTTTACATTTAGTCTGTTGCTGATCATTCATAAAATCTCCCTGGCCAATCATCTTTCTTTATTTCATGGCTTTCGACAGACTATTCAATTTGAACAAGACGGACTAAGAAGCACTTTTCAAAAATAAAATGACCAAGACAAACAATATTCACAGAATCATAGAATCATAGAATGATTACATAACAGAAGGAGGCCATTTGGCCCATCGAGCCCGTGCCGACTCTCTACAAGAGCACTTCAACTAGTCCCACTCCCCGCCCTTTCCCCATAGCCCTGCAATATTTTTTCCTTCAGGTACTTATCCAATTCAATTTTGAAAGCCACGATTGAGTCTGCCTCCACCACCCTTTCAGGCAGTGCATTCCAGATCCTAACCACTAGCTGCGTAAAAAAGTTTTTCCTCATGTCGCCTTTGGTTCTTTTGCCAATCACCTTAAATCTGTGTCCTCTAGTTCTCAACCCTTCTGCCAATGAGGACAGTTTGTCTCTATCTACTCTGTCTAGACCCCTCATGATTTTGAATAACTTTATCAAATCTCCTCTCAACGTTCTCTGCTCTAAGGAAAACAACTCCAGCTTCTTCAGTCTATCCACATAACTGAAATCCCTGGAACCATTCTTATAAATCTATTCTGCACCCTCTCTAAGGCCTTCACATCCTTCCTAAAGTGTGGTGCCCAGAATTAGATACAGTGGGCTGAATTTTCATTGGGCCATGGAGGCGGGATTGGAGGAGTGTGGGGGGTTAACTTGCATAAACTGGTGGGCGGGAGCAACCCCGCCTCCATCCCGCCTCCAAGCAATTTTAAATAATTTGTGTCTAGTGGTCCCGTCTCTGTCCCGCCTCCACTAAATTGGCTCTATAATGCCATTTTGATATGCCTTTGCGATTTTAACCCTTTTCCCACGTGAAACACGCCTGTTCTGAAACACGATGGTGAAACCTGGCGGGAGCACAATTGGATTGCTGACTCTCAGCAGCAGGTCAACCATTAAATAGTAGATTTGATCAGCCATCATTTGCAGGTGGCAGGACTTTGTTGTCGCAGGTCTGGGTGAAATTTTAGAAGGCATAACCACAGCCGTGGAAGTCTGGAGCCTGACACCCATCTCCAGTGTGACCTCCTGGGAGACCCTTCTCACCACCTTCACTGAGCGCTTCCTCAACTGAGGCATATACCAGAAGCATGGGAGTCATTTATTTCCTTCCCTTCTGGGCATTAGATGAGGATGAAGACCAGCCGCGGCACCAGCAGAACCAGGAACAACAACAGCACCAACAGCAGCAGCACCAGCAGGAGCGCCAAGCTGCTGCTCACCCACCTGAAGATGCACAGGCCAGAGGGGGCCAGCGCATGGAAGTCTGTCGGCGCAGGAGATACCCCCCAAACAGGGTCTACAGACACAGGGTCCGCTACCTCAACATGTCTGGGCAGCAGTGACAAAGGCGGCTCTGACTTTCGCAAGAGGTGGTGGGTGACATCTGCGCAATGCTGCAACAAGACCTGGAGCCCAGAGGATCAGGTGGAGAACCCTTACCAGTGGCCGTCAAAGTCACCACCGCACTCAATGATTTGTCCTCAGGGATCAGCAGCAGACATCAGCAGCATCTCTCAGGCGGCCGCACACAAATGTATTACGCAGGTAACCGATGCCCTCTTTGCCATCGCGCACAATCTCATCCATTTCACCAAGGATCAAGCAAGTGTCACAGCGCGTGAGGTTGGATTTGCTCATTTGGCAGGCTTTCCAAGGGTGCAGGGTGTCGTTGACTGCACACATGTGGCCCTTAAGGCAACCCATTGCAATCCAGGTATTTTTGTCAACCGCAAGGGCTTCCACTCCCTCAACGTTCAGCTGGTGTGTGACCACAGGAAGGAAATTTTGCATGTTTGTGCCAAATACCCAGGCATTTGCCATGACTCCTTCATACTACGCCAGTCTAGTGTGCCTCCGCTATTCAGTCCGCCAGACCAACTTAACGGATGGCTACTTGGAGACAAGGGCTATCCCCTGAGGATGTGGCTAATGACGCCGTTCAGGAGGCCATCCAACGCAGCTGAGGAGCGCTACAACTCCAGCCACATGTCCACCAGAACCATAATCAAGCAAACCATTGGTTTGCTGAAGATGCGCTTCAGATGCCTGGATAGATCAGGTGGAGCCCTGCAGTACTCAGCAGCCAACGCCTCCAGAATCATCATGGTTTGCTGTGCACTTCACAACATGGCACAGAGTCATGGCTTGCAGATTCCTGAGGACCAAGTGGCTCGTCACATATCCTCCTCAGATGAGGAAGAGGAGAGCGAAAACAAACATCTTGCAGAGGCCCATCAACCAGCGGCAGCAGTACGCGAGAACATAGCTGCCCGGGATGCAAGGAACCCACTCATCTTGGCCAGATTTGCTTAGCCTAGCCACTCAAGCACTTTTGCCTTGCAGCTTCTTACCCGAGCATCGACAATGGCCAAGAACCAGCTGATTCCTAGGAATTTGACCACCATACTGACAATTGCATGTAATCCTAAGCCCTTAATGTGGAAGTCCCATTGGCGAAATGACACACGCCACAACTAAAGCAGTAGCCATCAGATTTTTTATTTACATTAGTCATCTGATAGCTTTTCCACATAAAACATCAAATTTCACCCAAGTGACTACCCTTGTGACTATTTGTGCAGTATCTTTCTCTTACGCGTGCTCCTACATGGTGCTTCCCCCGTGGCTTCAACAGATGTGGAGGCCCCTTGCTCACTTTCCTGCTGCTCCTGTCTTGACACCTTTGTTGGATGTCCTCTGGGGTGACGAAACTGTGAGGGCTCGTCAACAGTCTGCTGCTACAGCAGCTGTGCAGAGGTTGAGACGCTGATCTCAGTTGGGTGTGGACTCTGGTGGGGCTCTGACCGAGGGCTCTGCAGTGGCATGGAATTGTTAGCACTTGGAGAGGAGCCCCCACTTCCTTGATGTCTGCCACCAACTTCCCTCTC
Source organism: Somniosus microcephalus (assembly GCF_052327205.1). Classification (NCBI taxonomy): domain Eukaryota; kingdom Metazoa; phylum Chordata; class Chondrichthyes; order Squaliformes; family Somniosidae; genus Somniosus; species Somniosus microcephalus. The sequence continues at coordinate 277,422,335 of NC_140987.1, forward strand.
ATAGGTCAGGTCCACCTCAGCGCTTGCAAGTGGCTAGAGAGCACCTTGCTGCACATCAGGGGGGCCATGGGGGTCCGTATCTGCACTGGCAGTCCTACTCAGAAGGACTTCCATGAAGGTCTGGTTTCTCTGTTCAATAGATGACCATCGCTCCTACAGAGATGTCATTTTATTCTGAACACTCACCATGTTTTCTTTACTCTGGCGACTTATCACCTCCACGGAGGTAGCCATCCTTTCCGTGGTGATGCGTTCATGCGCCAATGACTCCACAAAGGCTCTGCTCATGTTCGCGATGGACTCCTCCATTCGCTCCACACACGTAGCGACCCTGGAGACAAAGCCTGCCAGAGACTCCTGCATCTGTTCCTGGAGTTCCAGCACTGCTGATCTTATGGATGGACCCAATGGCAGTGGGTCGACATGCAGCTGAGCCGAGCTGGCAGAGTCCTGCGCCCTCCGACTAGGACTCTCCACTGCTGTCCCTGTCTCCACAATCTGCTGATGCTCACTTGTGAGCTGTGATACACCAGGTGAGAACACTACTCTATGTCCCGAAGGTCCCACCGAGGTGTGAGTGTCTGCGCTGGTGCTGGATGGGCTGAATTCTGCTGACGCTGCACCCTCAGAGGTTTCAGCTTCCTCTGAGGAGTCTTGAGGCTCATGCTCTTCCTCCTGGCTAGTGGGGACGGGTGCCTGCGATGGTCCTGTGGGGGAGTAAAGGAGAGAGTCAGAGATGTGATGCCAAGGTTACATGCCCATTGCATATTGCAGATGATCATAAGTCCATCTGTTAGAGCTTCAGAATCATTATCAGCGACTCATGCAATGTCAATGAGAGAGATGGAAAACTATCCTGTCACCAGCTTGCTGTTATGCACCCCTCTGTCCGTCCCCCACTTGCGCATCTTCCTCCACTCCTATGATCTCCAGGAAAGCCTCCACCCAGGGGGTGAGGTGGGCTACTGAGGGTGGCCCGCCTCCTGTCCTTGCTCTTTCTCGCTTATTGTGAGCTCTCTTTGCCTGCAATGAGGGAGACAAGTGGAGATTGAGTGAGAATGAAGGAGTGAGTGCAGAGATTCCATAGCATAGATACTTAGAAGGAGACAAAGATGGAGTGAGGTGGCAAGACCAAGGGCCCTCCCTGTGTGTTGTCAGTTGTGTTCAAAGCATCAGAGTGATAGGGAGTTTGAGGGCTGCATAATCGAATAGTTAGGTGAATGTGACCATAGAGAGAGAGGGAATGGATAAGGGTGCATGGATGTCAGTGTCAAGTGGGATGTGGAGGAAGAGACTGCTAAAGCTGAGTGCTGGTGAGGAAAGGCAATGGGGATCAGATTGAGGGTGATGGGAAATTCATATTCACTATTCCAGTGCGCAGAAGGTCATGAAATCTCTTCCTGCACTGAATCCAGGTCCTGCGGGTTACTGATAATGAGTTGACCTCCTCTGCCACCTGGATCCACACAGCCGTGGTCTGCTGGGGAGGCTTCTTCCTCCCTGAAGAAGGGAAGAGCACCTCTTTATGAGCTCTTGCTCCCTCCACTAAAGCCTGCAGGGCAACGTCATCAAACCTCGGAGCAGCCCTAGGTCTCTCACTGGTCATTCTGCCTCCAGGTTCCTGTAGTATGAAAGGCCAAAAGGTTGGCAGTCTGCAGAAGAAGCAAGGCTTGTTGCAGACCTTAAATGCAGCAGCATTGATGACATCATCGGAGGCGATTTTCAGACTGGAAAAACTCGTTTGCCATGGGTTCCCACACATTGGAACTCAATTGGCCAATTAAGTTAAAATTGTTGAGTCTGTGTTTTCCAAATGTAGTTATGCTGAATAACTGGACACAGACAACAGAATACTTAAACAGGTCTTTAGTAATTGAGGGTCCTCTTTTTATTTGAACCCAAAAAACCCAATTCGACTGTAAATAAACAAAAGTTCAACTAAATCTTAGCAAATCAAATTAAAATTTGGTGTTCCGAATTGATGATGCACTCCAGTCCCCGCGGCGCCCAACGGTCGCGGAAAAACTCAAGCGTACCGGCGGACACCGCGTGCTCCATCTCCAGGGCCACCCGGGCGCGAACATGGCCGCGGAAGAGAGGCAGGCAATCCGGCTGGACGACCCCCTCGACCGCCCGCTGCCTGGACCAATTGATTGCTCTTTTAGCCAGGCCCAGGAGCAGGCCCACAAGGAGGTCCTCCAGCCTGTCCGCTCCCCTCCGCACCGGGTGACCGTAGATCAAGAGCGTGGGACTGAAGTGCAACCAAAAATCGAGGAGCAGCCCCTTCAAGTAGTGAAAGAGGGGCTGCAACCTCTCACACTCCATGTAAACGTGAAACATGGACTCCTCCAGGCCGCAAAAAACGCAGGCGGCCTGGGAGTCCGTGAACCTACTTAAAACTTTATTGCACGGGACCGCTCCGTGCAACACCCTCCAGGCCAAGTCCCCGATGGAACAAGGGAGGACTTCCGCGTAGAGAGCCCTCCATTGGGGACCTCCGCCACCGCCAGTCGGCAAGACGCCACGCCAAGGCGTGTCCGGACGGCAGACAAAGATGGCAAAGTGGAGAGTGTGCAGGAGCAGCCCGTACAGGAAACCCCTCCGCGCGGAATGAAAAGGCACGGAGGGTATTTCCTCGAGACGGCTCAAGTTGTGAGGCGCCGGCTCCCGAGGGGATTTTTGGGGCCGGGCGCCGATGAGGAATTCCGTCCGGACGGGGGTAAGCTCGGACGGGATCGCCCCACGTGCTTGAGCCACCTCGATACACCTAGTGGAGTCGGGGCCCAGTGCCGCTTTCACCGACTCGATGGCTTCGGCCGCGAGCCGGACGTTGGCCCAGGACAGGCGCCACGCCAGCTCCTCCGGCGCCATCCAGCCCGCTCCTCCGACATCGAGCAGGTCCCCGACTCTGGTCACATTGCCAGTCACAGCCCTGCCCTCCGCCAGCCTGAACCCGCGTTCGTGGAGGTGCGGATTCCTGAGCAGCGGCTCCCGAAGGAGAGCCGCCGCTCCTGACGGGGGAGAGCTCCGCCTTGAAGTGACGTAGTTCCAAACCCATAGTAGTTCCTGGTAGAAGACAGGCAGCTCCTGCAGGTCGGCACGCCTACCGCCCACTTTCACAAACAGGAGCTGCGTGTCGTAATTGAGGCCGTGCAGCTGGCGGAAGAAAAACGTCGCCAGCGCACACCATCTCGGAGGAATCTCAACGTACAGGTATCTCTGCAGCGTCTGAAGATGGAAAGTCGCAGCCTGGGTGCGAAGGCACACCAGCACCTGACCGCCCTCCCTAAGCGGGAGACACAGAACCGCGGCAGAGACCCAGTGCTTCCTTTTGTCCCAGAAGAAGTCGATGAGCTTCTTCTGCATCTTGGCGACAAACGCAGGGGGAGGGATCAAAGTGACCAACCGGTACCACAACATGGCGGCCACCAGCTGGTTTATGGCCAGCGCTCGACCCCTGTAGGACAACACTTGGAGCAGTCCTGTCCAGTGTCCAAGGCGAGTGGTGACTTTGGCCTCCAGCTCTTGCCAGTTCGCCGGCCAGGCATCCTCAGCAGGGCTAAGGTAGACTCCCAAATAGAGGAGGTGCGTGGTGCTCCAGGCGAAAGGCCTGAACTCCTCCGGCAGGGAGTCCACCCGTCACTGACCCACCAGGAGTCCGGAACATTTTTCCCAGTTGATCTTGGCGGAGGATGCGTCCGAGTAAATCTGCTGGCATTCCCGCATCCTCCGCAAGTCAGCGGGATCCGTGACCGTGAGGAGCACGTCATCGGTGAAAGCCGAGAGGACCACCTCCACGCCCGGCCCTTGCAGAGCCAGTCCCGTCAACCTCTTCCGCAAGAGGCGCAGGAATGGCTCCACGCAAATGGTGTATAACTGACCGGACATGGGGCATCCCTGACGCACCCCCCTCCCGAAGCGAAGGGGCGCCGTCAAGGACCCGTTAACTTTAATCAGACACTCTGCGGTGGCGTACAGAAGTCGGATCCGGGCGACGAAATGCGTCCCGAACCCGAATACGCGCAGAGTCCCGAAGAGATACTCATGATCCACCCTGTCGAACGCCTTCTCCTGATCCAGGGAGAGGAAGGCGACCGACAGACCAGCCCTCTGGGAGTGGTGGACCAGGTCCCGGACCAGATGGATGTTATCGTTGATGGTCCGGCCCGGTACCGTGTAGGACTGGTCGGGGTGGATCATGTGGGCCAGCACGGTGCCAAGACGAGCAGACATGGCCCTGGCAAAGATTTTATAATCCGTGCTGAGGAGGGAGGCCGGGCGCCAGTTCTTAAGGAGGCGGAGATCGCCCTTCTTAGGCAGCAGGACAATGACCGCCCTGCGCCAAGAGAGGGGCATCTCCCTGGTCGCCAAACTTTCCCCCAGGACCCGCGCGTAGTCGCCCCCCAAGACGTCCCAGAACGCCCTGTGGAACTCCATGGTCAGCCCGTCCAGCCCCGGGGACTTTCCCCTACAGAGCTGGCGGAGGGCGCCGGTCAGCTCCGCCAGGCTTAGCGGAGCGTCCAATTTTTCGGCGCCCTCCGGACTGACCTTCGGCAGGTCCTCCCACAAAACTCTGTGCGCATCCTCGTTTGACGGATCCGGAGAGAACAGAGCCCCGTAGTAGGCACGGGTCTCCGCGTTGATTCCCTCCGGATCCGAGAACAGAGATCCGTCGTCGGCCAGCAGCCCCAAGAGCTGCTTACGGACCCCTCGTCTTTTTTCCAGCGAGTAGAAGAAGGGGGAGCCGCGGTCCAGGTCCCGCAGGAGCTGGATCCGTGACCTAACGTACGCGCCTCAGGACCCGACGAGCTGCAGGTCCTTCAGCGCGCCCTTCTTCTCTTCGTACACCTTCCGCAGGGCCAAGTCCCCGGCGACTTGACCGAGACAGGACTCCAGGTCGAGCACCTCCTTCTCCAACCGCCCGACCTGGGCCTCCCGCCTCTTGGTCGACCCCTTCGCGTACTCCTGACAGAAGAGATGCACGTGAGCCTTGCCCACGTCCCACCACAGCCTCAGGGAGGGGAAGCCCCCCTGCTTCCTTCTCCAGTCGGCACAGAAACGACAGAACGAATCCCGGAACCGCGCGTCCTCCAGCAGCAGGTTGTTAAAGTGCCAGTACGCGGACCCCCCCCCGTGCGCGCAGTGGAACGAGCTCCGCCCACACCAGGTGGTGGTCCATGCACGGCACCGGCCGCATGGAAGCCACCGGAACGCAGGAGACGTACGCCCGGAAAATGTAGAGGCGGTCGATTCTGGACCCTCCTCCTCCAGACCTCACGCTAGTGAAGGCGCTGGAGTCGGGATGAAGATTTCGCCAGACGTCCACCAAGTCGAAGGACCCGACCAGGTCCCTCAACTTCTCCATCGCCGGCGGGCATCGCGGGGGACCCGGACGGTCCCTCGCCTCGAGGGTGCAGTTAAAAGCCCCCCCGAGGATGACGCACTCGCCCACGTCGATGGAGCCCAGAAGAGCGGACACTTCTTCAAAGAAGTGCACTTGCTGCGACCGACCTGAGGGGCATACACGTTCACTAGATGGAGCGGCACGCCCCCCAGGCGAACAGTGACCTGGAGCAAGCGGCCCGGCACGTGCTCCTTGACCCCCAAGATCTCCGGTTGAAAATGCGGGGCCAGCAAGATAGCCACCCCGCTGGAATTATTGGAGAGGTGACTCATGCTGACCCCTCCTTGCCACTCCAGGAGCCACGTGGCTTCGTCTCCCGGAACGGTGTGGGTTTCTTGCAGGAAGCACACCACATACTTCCCGTCCCGAAGGACCGAGAAGTTATTGAATCTGCGGCGCGCCTCCCTGCTGCCGTTGATGTTGAGGCTGGCTATGGTTATCTTCATGTCAGAAGCATAGTGCAACCTCTACCTACACCTAACGGGGGGAGGAAGCGCAGCCGCTAGTCAGCCGCCACTTCTTCAGCAGCCCAGTGAGAAACGTTCCGAGCCGACGCAGCTCAAGCGGGTTCACACCCTCGTCCGCGCCCATGATCTTAACGGCGGCGTGGACGGATACGATGAGCAGCGCCAGCTCCGACCACCTGTCGAGGGCCAGCCGGACCTTCTTGCGCCGACCCAGGCACGTGGCCATAAAATCCCAGAGTTCCCTTACGGGAATGAGGGGAGACTCGGCAAGGGGCACGAGGTCGTCCATCGCCTCGTCGGCGCTGGAGTCCAAATCGTATTCCGTGCCCATCACCGAGTCCCCATCCTCCTCCAGGGGGTCGTCACCAGCGGCCGACCCGTCCACCGTGCAGTGCGCAGCGAACGGCTCAGCCGCACCAGCCAGCCCCGCCTCCGCCCGAATCCCACCCCCAGGATCGGCGGCAGAGGATTTCTCCCTGGGCTCCTCTAGGGGTGCTGGGCCAGAAGACGGCGGCAGTTCAGAGCTCCCTCCGCCCCAGACGCCGGAACGACTGGAGAAACCGGGGAGAGAACAATTCCCAGCTCCTCCAGTATGTCCAGCACCAGAGACGTAGCCAGGGGGCCATCCTCCTCCCCGTCACCAACCTCCGACCCAGCGGATGGGGTGTTCTGAATAAAATCCTCAACCAGGTCGAGCAGCCCCTGGGAGATGTCCGGGTCGCATTGGGCGAGCTCATTACCCCCGAGCTCGCCCGACCCAGACCCCAGGCCGCCCGACCCGGCGAGGGGTAACGGCACCGATAGAACGTCAATTTCGTTTTCCGCCACGGGTTGTTCCGCGACCCCCCCCACGGGCAGGGTCTCGTCCCCATCCCCGGGAGGCACGCGCCGGACAGACACATCTGCCTCAGCCTCCCGAGGGACAGGCGACCCCTGCCGATCGATGGTGATGACGACAGCGGGGGGTGGGCGCAGTACCCGCGGCGGGCGACGACTCCCCCTGCTCGGAGGGACCTTCCTCCTCCCGGTCCTCCTCCTTTTCCAGGGGGTCGCGCCTTCTTTTTAGCACGGAGGGAGCGAGGGAGACCTCCATGCCTGCAAAGGCCTCCTCCTCAACTCCCTCCGGTGGAGCAGGTTTGTTGGGTTCCTCGGGCCCGAGCCCGGCCGCAGGTATTGGCATTACCGCTGCGGCGGTTGCGGCCACAGGCTCGGGCACGAGGCCCCTCCCGCTCGCGTCTGCCCCGATCAACTCCGCGAGGAGCGCGGGCCTAAGGGGCTCAAGGGGCAAGGGCTGGCCATCCACGGGGGGACCCGCCCTAAGGTGTTTCTTTTTTCCCCGCGCCTTCCTTCCGGCTGGACACGCTCCCTCCCCTCCGCCGGAGGCCTTGGTGGCATCGGCCCCCGATGTCAACCGCGCATCAGACGTTCTTGACACGCGGGCAGACCCGGGGGGAGGAGCGGCGGCGGCGCCAGCCTCGGCCGCACGAGATGACACAAATGGGGAAGGAGGAGCTCACCAGGAACATAGGGCGGGACGTTGGAAACGACGATCCTCTGCGCGGTGGCCTCAAGAGGTTCCACCGGCAGGAAGGTCCCGCCCACGGTGAGCCCCTTGGTGACAGCCAGGGACACCGCCCGCTCCGACCCCAGGAAGAATACAGCCTTCCCATACATTTTCGAGGCCGCGACGATGGCTGAGGGGCCGACAACCCCAGCCATGGCTTTGACACAGGCCTCAATGGTCATAGTGGGGTGAGTGTAGCTCTGCACCCCAAGCTTTTTTGTTATTAATCTAAATGGTGACGGGGCAGCAGAAACAGCAGGAGCAGCTGTGGCTGTGGCTGCCACTCCCGCATAAGTCCTGGCTGACCCCGCCACCGGCGAAGATGCAGTCGCCATTCCGGGGTGCTTTTATAAGGGCTACACTCACCCCAAGTCACAGGCCTGAAGGTTTTAATGGCCTCGGGTAATTTTTTTGTCCTCTATTGAGCAGAGGGAGCTGATTAAGATGAAGACACACCTCTCCCCTTATTGATTTAAAATGGGAGAGGGGCCTTCTCCCCTCTGCTCAGTAGGCAATTAATAAAAAAGAGATGAAACTGAGGTGCCTTAGAGAAACAGGCAGAGAGAGACAAAGAGAAAGAGAGAGGGGGGTGGGAAGAAGGGAGGCCGCAAAGGGCAGTGTTGCCACTCAGGATGGTGGGTGGGTGTTGGCAGGGGTGCACTCTCCGATGGAGTTTAAAAGTCTTTGGTGGTGGTGGTCTTCTGGCAGGGGGAGAAGATGTCTTCACCTGGGAAAGCTGGAGATGCCCAGGCTCAGTCCTGCAGCAGGTCTTAGCGATGCAATTAATAGGATTGAATTAAAGACTTCACCTGGGCAGCTCCAGCTCTCCCAGGCCAGGCAATAGAAAGGGGTGCTAATTAGTGGTGTGCGTGGCCTAGCTTTTAACAAGAGCCACACACACACACACTACACCCCTTGATGATCCGGCCTTGCTTCTTCTTTTCTCCCCCCACCTAAAATACAAAGTCTTTGGGAGAGTGCCCCAAATAACACCAACCTGTAGATGTTCTGAAGAGATGATTCTTCCCTCCTTCCAAACAGTTGGTGGTATTCTGCTGATGTTTCTCTCCCCGCTCTCCCTCTCCTGAAGTGGAGGCCAATTTGGGAAGGCAGTGATAGAAAAGGCCTCTCCCCTGGTTGGTGTTGATGCTGGCCTCCTTTCTCCTTCTCCTCCTCTGTCCTGTCTCTCCAGGCACCTCAGTTGCTGTGATGGTCTATCGTTCTCCTCCACTACCTGGTCAGGAGACCACCTCTTTCCACTCTCCACTCTCTTGATTTGGCTGCTCCGTCTCCTCCTGCTGATTGAGACAGCTGCACAGCCAGAAATGCAGACAGGTCTTTAGTAATTGAGGCTCAGGGCTGAACTGAAAAACAAACTGCTCCACAGGGTTTATATACCGGTGTGGTCACCACCGGTACTACAATATACAGGAGCCATCTGAAAGTACTTCATCACCTTAAGGTAGTCTCTTAAGGTGGTACAGGTTACATACACTACAATTCCTCCCCTTTTAGCTTAACAGTGTACACCCCAATTTAAACATAACATGGATAACATATATACAACTTTCATACAAAACTGTTCAAAGATTCAGTCTCTGAGGAGGCCTCCTGATCCGGGCCGGATAACGCCTTTCAGGGGTCTCTGGTTCTCGTTGCTGGGGTGACTCATCCATTTGATCTCTTATGGATTGAACATCATCATGTACGTTCGAGTCTGAGGTAGATGCTACAGGCTCAATAACTTCTTCAACTGGTGTCTCTGCCGTAGACATGGGGTCGACCCTTGTTCTCGATTCCACAAGTTGGTCAGCATGACGTCGTATTACGTTCTCACCAACGTCTACCGTGTACATCAAGGGTCCTTGTCGGGCACGAATTGTTCCGGATTGCCATTTATCATTCCTATAGTCCCTGGCCAACACTGGTTGTCCTATTTCGAAACTCCGAGTGCCCTTGTTATTTATGTGCTGGAATTGTTTGTTTTCGACTTCCCTACGCACATTGGGTTTTAACAAATCCAATCGGGACCGCAACCTCCTGTTGTAGAACATTATGGCAGGGCTTTGATTTGTCACTGCATGCGTGGCGTTTCGATATGCCATCAGGAAATTGTCCACCTTGTGTTGTAGTGGAATATGGTCTTCGCTCATGGCCTTTATCGCCTTTTTGAATGTTTGTACAAATCTCTCGGCCAACCCATTTGTAGCCGGATGATATGGGGCAGATGTATAGTGTTTCACCCCATTCTTCTTCATGAATTTCTGGAATTCTTCTGACACGAACTGTGGTCCGTTGTCTGAACATATTTGTTCCGGCAGCCCATTCCTTGCAAATATGGTTCTTAGAACTGCGATCGTCTTTTCAGAGGTAGTGGTTGACATCTTAATCACTTCTGGCCATTTAGAATGTGCGTCTACCGCTATCAAAAACATGGAATCCATGAATGGACCTGCAAAGTCGATATGCACACGTTGCCATGGGGTTGAAGGCCATTCCCACGGATGCAGCGGTGCAATTGGAGGTGCATTTTGAACTTTTTGGCACCCTGAGCAGCTTTTAGTCAGATCCTCTACTTGTTTGTCGATACCTGGCCACCACACATAAGTCCTAGCAAGGCCTTTCATCTTGACTCCCCCCAGATGACCTTCATGCAGTTCCTTCAGAACTCTCTCCCTTAATTTAGGAGGAATAATCACCCTTGTTCCATACATCAATGTTCCTTGACAGACGGACAGCTGCTCTCGTCTGGCTGAGAATGCCGGTAACAGTGGTTCGCCATGTGTTGGCCATCCCTTCACTGTCAAATCATAGACCCGAGACAGTGTTGGGTCGTTTCTGGTCTCTCTCTCAATACTCGCATTGGTGACTGGTAAGCATTCGATGATGGTCGAGTGAAATATCTCGACAGGGTCAACTGCCGGTGCCTCTTCCGCTGTAGGTAGTGGCAGGCGCGACAGCCCATCAGCATTACCATGTTGCTTTGTACCTTTGAATTCGATATCATATTGATGTGCCCCTAGGAAAAGGGACCATCTCTGAAGCCTCTGCGCCGTCATAACCGGAACACCCTTCTTAGAGTTAAAGATGGAAACCAACGGCTGGTGATCTGTCAGCAGCGTAAACCTTTGGCCTTGCAGGTAATGGTTAAATTTCTTAACTCCCCACATGAGGCTGAGAGCCTCCCTATCTATCTGAGCATAGTTGCGCTCAGCGGAGGTCAGTGATCTGGATTCGAACGCAACTGGCCTTTCCAAGCCATTTGGCAACTTATGTGAGAGCACTGCCCTGATACCATATGGAGAAGCATCACAAGCTAAACGAATAGGCAGCATTGGGTTAAAGTGAGCCAACACTTCCTTAGAGGTGATCAGTGCCTTGCATTTTTGAAAAGCCCGCTTACATTCCTCGCTCCACTTCCATGGTACACCCATTTGCAAAAGAGTGTTCAGCGGGTGTAACACCGTGGATAAATTTGGAAGAAACTTGTGGTAATAGTTAATCAACCCAAGGAACGACCTCAACTGGGATACATTTTCCAGAGCGGGAGCTTTCACAACAGCTTCGATCTTCTCAGGTGACTTATGAAGCCCCTCCTGGCCAATGACGTGACCGCAGTACGAGATTCGCTTCTGAAAGAGCTCACATTTCTGGCGATTAACTCTGAGTCCATATTCTTTCAATCTGGTGAGCACCTGCTCCAAATTCGCGAGGTGTTCCTTATTGTCATCTCCTGTAATCAGAATGTCATCCAGGTAGCATTGTGTGCCTGGAATTCCCTGTAATGCCTGCTCCATGGCCCTTTGCCAAATCGCTGGAGCCGATGCCACTCCAAAAACCAGTTTATTATACCGATATAAGCCCTTATGTGTGTTGACCGTGAGATACTGGCGTGACGCTTCATCAACTTCCATCTGTAAGTACGCCTGCGCCAGGTCTATCTTGGTGAAGTGTTTCCCGCCAGACAGCGAAGCGAAGATATCCTCAATCCGCGGAAGTGAATATTGCACCGTGTGAAGAACCGGATTAACAGTGATCTTGAAATCGCCAGAGATGCGAACCTTCCCAGGTTCCCCCGGCTTGTTGCTCAATGAACGCTTCATGACAGGAACAATGGGCATGGCCCATTCGCTCCAGTCCACCTTTGACAGTACTCCTGAACGTTCTAGCCCTTCCAGCTCTGCTTCCACAGCAGGTCATATCGCATAAGGTACCGGTCTGGCTTTGAAAAATTTTGGGTTTGCATGTTCTTCAACCTTGATGTTTGCCGTAATTCCTTTCAGTGTTCCCAGTCCCTGTTGGAACACCTCCTTAGCATCGTCCAATATTTTGGACAGTCGTTTAGGTTTGACATCGTCCTCTTTACAGGAATCTACAGTTAGTGCTTGTAAGGAATGCCAGTCCATATTTATTCTCCGGATCCATTCCCATCCCAGTAGTGGTGGACCTCCCTCAGGTAACACATACAAGTCCATTCCCTGACTTTCTTTACCATTGTAGACCACCTTTATCTTTATCTTTCCGATGGGGTATACTCTTTGCCCCGTGTATGTTTTCAATACAATCTCCGTATCCCTCAGGGGAATGTGTGAGAATAACCTTTTGTACTCTTGCTTATTCATGACCGTCAATGCCGATCCAGTGTCCAATTCCATCTTCACTTGGACTCCTGCTATCCGAAGCATGACCCAAATAGTTTGGTGGTCTGCTGTGTTACCCACATTATGTATTTTTAGACAACCCAGTTCCTTACTGCTGGAGTCTGAATCCGTCTTTTGTTCATCCGAACTGTTCTCTGCCACCTTGTGTACTTTCTTGTACTTCTCCTGCGGTGACTTTTTGTTGCTGGTCTTCTTTCCTGACCGGCATACTCACGCTATGTGACCAAGTCTGCCACATTTCCTGCATTCTTTATCTTTGAACCAGCACTGGTTCTGATCATGCGTTGTCCTTCCGCAACGATAAAACTTTGCTGCACCCAATGCCATTTCATTGGTGCTGAATTCCGATGGCCTTTGCTGCATTTCCGCAGTGCCTCGTGCTGCTGCCTCATGCGATGCTGCAATGCTGAAAGCTTTGTCCAGCATAAGATCCTTTTCCTCTAGCAGTCGCTTCTGGGTTCCTTCCTTTAGTAGCCCACACACGAACTTATCTCTCAGAGCGTCTGCTAGTCCTGTACCGAACTGACAGTACTTTGATAACTTGCGCAGTTTGATTAAGAATTCAGCGTTGCTTTCCTCTTTAAGCTGAATTCTTTTGTAAAATTTAAATCGTTCCGCTATCAGCAGCGGCGTGGGGTTTAAATGCTCTTGCAGGATAGTAACAATCTCAGCGAAACTCTTTCCTACCGGTTTATCTGGTGTTACAAGGTGCCTTAATAACCCGTACGTCTTCGCACCCATCGAGTTTAATATGGTTAGTGCTTTCTTATCCGCCGGTACCTCATTCGCTTTACAGTAAACTTCAACGCGTTCCACATAAGTGGCCCAATCTTCTACATCGCTATCAAAAGCAGTGATGTTACCCGTTTTTGGCATCTTGTTGAGTTTCCTTTATTTTATTTATTTTTCCAAAATGGTGGCTTCCCGCGCTTGGCAGCTTTTACCGCACTTACCTTCTTCCCCCGCCGACTAAAATGGCGATTACCGCGCTGTTGCCGTTCTCGCCTCCCAGCGGTCCTTATTTCCCCCGACGCTGCTGCTCTTGTTCCCCGCCGCTCCCGCGGTCCTCGTGGACATTAACGCTTTTCTGGCTGCTGCGCGTCTCTGCCCGATTGCAGTCCGGCCCTTTTCACCGGCTGCGGTCGTGTTCTCTGCCCTTTTCTTCGGTTTCCCTCCCCTTCTCCCACTGACAACTCGGCCGATTTTCTCTCCATGTCACTAGATCGGGCTTACCCGCCGCTGTCGTAGAAGGGGTGATCACTGCCTGTTGCTGATGGTGGACTTCGTGGCCAGCAAATCCAAACCGGGTTCTCGATGCCTCCCGTGCGATGCGGTGCTCAGCAGTATGATGAGGGCGGATGCCCCTTTTCGACGCCCGTTCTGAGGATGAATCTTCCTTGGATGCAAAGCTGCCGCTAGGTACGATCAGACTCGTCACCACTGTTGAGTCTGTGTTTTCCAAATGTAGTTATGCTGAATAACTGGACACAGACAACAGAATACTTAAACAGGTCTTGAGTAATTGAGGGTCAGGGCTGAACTGAAATAAAAACTGCTCCACAGGGTTTATATACCGGTGTGGTCACCACCGGTACTACAATATACAGGAGCCATCAGAAAGTAGTTCATCACCTTAAGGTAGTCTCTTAAGGTTGTACAGGTTACATACACTACAAAAATTGCATTAATCTCCCATATCGATTTAGATTCGGGTGGATAACACAAAATGCGGATTACACAACCCCAGCCCACCCCTGAATTAAAATCCAGCCCAATACTCCAGTTGAGGCTGAACCAGTGTTTTATACAGGTTCATCATAACTTCCTTGCATTTGTACTCTACCTCTATTTATGAAGCCCAGGATCCCATGTGCTTTTTAAACCGCTTTCTCAACCTGCCCTGCCACCTTCAATGATTGAGCACATATACCCCCAAGCCTCTGTGTTCATGCACCCCCTTTAGGATTGTACCCTTTCGTTCTTCCTACCACAATGTATCAGTTTGCACTTTTCTGCATTAAATTTCATCTGCTACGTGTCCGCCATTTCATCAGCCTGTCTATGGCTTCTTGAAGTCTATCACTATTCTCCTCACTGTTCACTATACTTCCAAGTCTTGTGTCATCTGCTAATTTTGAAATTGTGTCCTGTACTCCCAAATCCAAGTCATTAATATACATCAAGGAAAGCAGTGGTCCTAGTACCGACCCCTGGGGAACACCACTGTATACCTTCCTCCAGTCTGAAAAACAACCGTTCGCCACTACTCTCTGTTTCCTGTCACTTAGCCAATTTCGTATCCATGCTGCCACTGTCCCTTTTATTCCATGGGCTTCAACGTTGCTGGAAAGCCTATTATGTGGTACTTTATCAAATGCCTTTTGGAAATCCATATACACCACGTCCACCGCATTGCCCTCATCAACCCTCTCTGTTACCTCATCATAAAACTTGAGCAAGTTAGTTAAACACAATTTGCCTTTAACAAATCCATGCTGGCTTTCCTTAATTAATCCAAACTTGTCCAAGTGATTGTTAACTTTGTCTTTGATTATCATTTCTAAAAGCTTCCCCACTACTGAGGTTAAACTGACTGGCCTGTAGTTGCTGGGTTTATCCTTGTACCCTTTTTTGAACAAGGGTGTAATACTTGCAATTCTCCAGTCCTCTGTCACCACCCCCGTATCTAAGGAGGATTGGAAGGTTATGTCCAGTATCGCCGTGATTTCCTCCTTAACCTCCCTCAGCATCCTAGGATATATCCCAGCTGGTCCTGGTGACTTAACAACTTTTAGTACAGCCAGCCTTTCTAGTACCTCCTCTTTATCAATTTTTATCTCATCCAGTATCTCTACTACCTCCTCTTTCACTATGTCTTTGGCAGCTTCTTCTTCCTTGGTGAAGCCAGATGCAAAGTACTCATTTAGTACCTCAGCCATGCCCTCTGCCTCCATGCGTAGGTCTCCTTTTTGGTCCCTAATCGGCCCCACCCCTCCTCTTACCTGTTTATTATTGATATGCTTACAGAAGACTTTGAATTCCCTTTTATGGTAACTGCCAATCTATTCTTATACTCTCTCTTTGCCCCTCTTATTTTCTTTTTCACTTCCCCTCTGAAATTTCTATATTCAGCCTGATTCTCACTTGTATTCACAACCTGACATCTGTCATATGCACTCTTTTTCTGCTTCACCTTACTCTCTATCTCTTTCGTCATCCAGGGAGCACTGGTTTTTGGTGTCCTACCTTTCCCCCTCATGGGAATGTACCTCGACTATACCCTAACCATCTCCTCTTTAAAGGCAGCCCATTGTTCGAATACAGTTTTGCCTGCCAATCTTTGATCCCAATTTACCTGGGCCAGATCCGTTCTCAACCCACTGAAATTTGCCTTCCTCCAATTAAGTATTATTACTTTAGATTGCCCCCTGTCCTTTTCCATAGCTAATCTAAACCTTATGATACGATGATCACTGTTCCCTAAATATTCCCCTGCTGACACTTGCTCCACTTTACCCACCTCATTCCCCAGAACCAGATCCAGCAATGTCTCCTCCCTCATTAGGCCAGAAACGTACTGATCAAGAAAGTTCTCCTGAACACACTTCAGAAATTCTTCCCCCTCTCTGCCCTTTACACTATTATTATCCAATCTATATTAGGATAATTGAAGTCCCCCATTATCACTACTCTATAGTCCTTGCACCTCTCTGTAATTTCCCTGCAAAATTGCTCCTCTATATCTTTCCCACTAGTTGGTGGCCTATAGAATACACCTAGCAGTGTAATGGCACCTCTATTATTACTTAACTCCAACCAAACAGATTCAGTCCTTGACCCCTCCAGGACATACTCTCTCTCCAGCACTGTAACATTCTCCTTAACCAATATTGCCACCCCGCCTCCTATCTTTCCTTCCCTATCTTTCCTGAACACCTTATATCCAGGAATATTTAGTATCCAATCCTGCCCTTATTTGAGCCAGGTCTCCGTTATTGCCACATCATATTCCCATGTGGCTAATTGTGCCTGCAGCTCACCAACTTTATTTACCATGCTTCGTGCATTTACACACATGAACTGTAAACCTGTCCTAGACCTTCTTGTATTATCTTTTATTCTGACCCCACCTAATACCTTACTATTTCTTACTCTGGTGGTATCTGTCTCTTCATCCTTTGTGCACTTTGCTTCTCCTTTCTAATGTGACATCCTGGTGCCAATCCCCATGCCAAATGAGTAAAAACCTCACCAACAGCACTAGTAATGTGTTTCAAAAACTCAAAAAGAACTCTCAATCAAACCTATATAGAAATAAAACTAGCAAGATGCGTATATTTGAATTGAATGGCTTAGACCTTCCTTCTGATACCTGGATAGTCACAACATCTTTATTCTGGGAGCGATGGTATCAAAACGAGCTGGACCCTTTCTGTAAGTTTACCATGACAGAGAGAAAGAAAGAAACCATGCATTGTAGACAAAAGATACATTGTTGTTATGTTAGTGCCCACCTTGACACAAACTCGCCAACAGCCACAGAATCATGTCACTGTACAACAATCATATATCATAGAGCATACCATAGCTTTCTGTGAACTTAATTCCCATGTAACAAAATTATGTTGGATTACATTTTAAAAAGTAACTGAAATAAACAACAACAGCTTGAATTTATATAGCGTCTTTAACGTAGTAAAACATCCCAAGGCTCTTTACAGGAGCAATTAACAAACAAAATTTGACATGGAGCCACATAAAGAGATATTGGCCCAGAAATTCGGGTCCCCACGGGTGAGTACGCGCTGGGTACTCACGCGTAGGCCCAACGAAAGTGCCGGTTTCATACATGCACTATGCATGCGCGGGAAACCGGAACTTCCATTCCCTTAAAGGAAGTGGTTCATAGGTCGAACGCGTGCGCCGGAGAGGCAGCGTGTGCGCCTGGAACTTACATTTTTTTTGCAGGTTTCTCCGGGAGGGTAAGTCTCCAGGAGTTACACTTTTAAAAAGCAGTCACAAGGCCTGCTTTTAACAAGGTAAGTAGTGAATTCAGTAAAATTAAAACATTTTTTCCACAGGTTTATTATTTTTAAATACTTTAAAGGTAAGTTTATTTTTAGCCCTGTTAGAAACTGTAATTCATTTTTTCAAAAATTTAAATTATTGTTTAAAATAGTTATTTTATGTAATTTATCGTTATTTAAAAAATGTGATGATTTTTTAAAAATTTATTTGAAGCTTTAGTTATGTTTTGGGGCTGATTTGTAGTTATAGTTTTGACAGCTCTTCTTGTCAAATTTATGAATGGGCATTCCCTGCTACCATTCACTCTCCATGGCCCACGTGATCCCAGGGGACGCATCAAACTAACTGTGCCCCTGGGATACGCAAGCACTGCGCGCCGGCAGTTGGAGGAGGCCCAGGATCAGAATCCCACGCAGGCCCACAGCACAATGGCCAGTGCACCTGCGGGAAGCCTCCGGCCTGAATTTCTGGGCCATTAGGACAGGTGACCAAAAACTTGCTTAGAGAGGTGGGTTTTAAGGAGCATCTGAAAGGAGGATAGAGAGGCGGAGAGGGTTAGGGAGGGAATTCCAGAGCTTAGGGCCTGGGCAGCTGAAGGCACGGCCACCAATGGTGGAGAGAAGAAAATCGGGGATGCTCAAGATGTAAGAATTGGAGGAGTGCAGAGGTCTCGGAGTGTTGTAGGCCTGGAGGGTATTACAGGGATAGGGAGGGATGAGGCCTTGAAGGGATCTGAAAACAAGGATGTGAATTTTAAAATCGAGGCATTGCCTGACCTTTAAAATCTGTGAAGAAGGATAGCTCACCTGACATTTTGATTGACAACCTTTTAGAATAGGAGATTACAATGTAGAACTTTCTCTTTGGAGAGTAAATGGGTGGGGCAAAGACCACAAAAAGACCACAATAGGGTAGATTTTACATAGTATGCAGAAGGATCAGTCTTGACCATCTGTTTAGTCTTTTCTTGTTCCGTGCTTTGTAATGTTTCAATCCTTGAGAGCTGCAAAAAGCATCAGTGGATTTATAAGCTATTCCTGACACATGGGGCATACTTTATTAAGCATTATTGGTTTGGCTTGGCAGCCCAGGAGAAGAATCACTTTAGTAGGTCTTCAAACTCCCACTAAGGCTCGTGTGGAGCATAAATGCCGGCATAGACCAGTTGGGCCTAATGACCTGTTTCTGTGCTGTAAACTCAATGGCCGGAATTTTTACCGTGGAGTCAGGTTGGGTGCTTGCGGACCGTGTAGCAGGTCGGGAACGCGATGTTCTACTCAGTGTGTTCTTCATAGAAACATAGAAACATAGAAGATAGGAGCAGGAGTAGGCCATTCGGCCCTTCGAGCCTGCTCCGCCATTCAATGTGATCATGGTTGATCATCCAAATTCAGTACCCTGTCCCTGCCTTTTCCCCATATCCCTTGATCCCTTTAGCCTCAAGAAATATATCCAACTCTTTCTTGAATATATTTAATGAACTAGCCTCCACCGCCCTCTGTGGCAGAGAATTCCACAGGTTCACCATTCTGGGTGAAGAAATTCCTCCTCATTTCAGTCCTAAATGGCTTACCCCTTATCCTTAGACTACGACCCCTGGTTCTGGACTCCCCAGCCATCAGAGACATCCTTCCTGCATCTAGTCTGTCCAGGCCTGACAGAATTTTATAGGTTTCGATGAGATCCCCTCACAATCTTCTAAATTCCAGTGAGTATAAGCCCAATCGACACAATCTCTCCTCATACGTCATTCCTGCCATCCCAGGTATCAGCCTGGTGAATCTTCGCTGCACTCCCTCCATGGCAAGAACGTCCTTCCTCAGGTAAGGTGACCAAAACTGCACACAATACTCAAGGTGCTGTCTCACCAAGGCCCTATACAACTGTAGCAAGACATCCTTGTTCCTGTACTCGAACCCTCTTGCTACGAAGGCCAACATACCATTTGCCTTCTTAACCGCCTGCTGCACCTGCATGCTTACCTTCAGTGACTGGTGCACAAGGACACCCAGGTCTCTTGGCACTTCCCCTTCTCCCAATCTATTGCCATTCAGATAATAATCTGCCTTCCTGTTTTTGCCACCAAAGTGGATAACCTCACATTTATCCACATTGTAGTGCATTTGCCATGTTTCTGCCCAATCACCCAACCTGTCCAAATCATACTGGAGTTTCCCGACATCCTCCTCGCAGCTTACCCTCCCGCCCAGCTTTGTGTCGTCTGCAAATTTGGAGATATTACATCCAATTCCCTCGTCCAGATCATTAATATATATTGTGAACAGCTGGGGTCCTAGGACCAATCCTTGCGGCACCCCACTAGTCACTGCCTGCCACTCGGAAAACGACCCGTTTATTCCGGGCGACTTTAACTTAATGGCCCCCCTTAAAGCAGTCATGCGCGTTTCCCAGCCCAATTAAATGGAGTGGGTCTGATGATATCATCGATGACTCATTTCCAGTGCCAATATTTAAAGCAGCCTTGCACCCAACTCATTTGAAGGTTGCTGGAGGAGTGTGGAAGCTGAAATACAAAGGACTGAGTACTGTTTTAAACTAACAATGATGGATAGACAAAGGCAGAGAGCTACACCACGGTTTTATGACACATCCCTGCATACTTTGGTGGAGGCAGTGAGAGCAAGCAGGGAGGTCCTGTTCCCTGCAGATAGGCGCAGGAGACCTCCCATAGACAACAAAAGAGCCTGGTTGGAGATAGCAGAGGCGATCAGCAGCAGGGATGTCAGGAGGACCTGGATCCAGTGCAGGAAACGATTCAATGATCTCATGAGGTCAGGAAAGGTAAGTGCAATGCCACACTCACCTTCGTCACCACATCCCCATCACTCTGCCTTCCCAAGCCAACTCCTGCACATCATTCCTCACATCAACATACCTTCCACGTCCACCCATCCCTCTCACTCTATGCACATACTCACATCCCCATCTAACTAGCCACCCCTGACACTCACCCTCATCCTAATGCAATTATAGCAAGTAACACCACAGCAGGAGCCCATTTGGCATCGGCACCCCACTCCCTCATAGTCTACAGATGCAACCCATCCATTCCTTACACTAATTCCATCACTCTCACTCAAAGTTCTCTTCTTTCCTTCCTTGCAGGAGAAATGGGCCCAAAACACACGGGAGAGGCAGATAACCGGAGGTGGCCTTCCAGTATTCACCCAACTGACACCAGCAGAGGAGGGGGCCCTGGAGTTATCGGGAGTTGCAGCGCTGCTGGCAGTGGGAGATGGAGAGAGGGGGAATCCAAACAACCTGGCAACAGAATTACTCATATGGTGACTGATGTCAGTAGCCAGTGAAATGCTATCATATATATAATGGTAACATTAACCATTCTTAATATAACGCTTCTAATTTGTCTCTTTACTCCCACAGGTCCATAAAGCAACCCCCCCACCATTTAGCCAGAGGAGGAAGACAACTCCTCAGAGGAACCTGCAGACTCTGAGGGTACATCGTTAGCAGACCCAAGGGCACCCAGCACCAGTGCGTGTTGGCATCTGGTGTCTCACACTTCACAAGTGAGCAAGAGCAAGTGGTGTTGACAGGGACAACAGTGGAGACTCCTCGCGGAGGACCAGGACGCTCCCAGGTCTGCTGAGCTGCATGCAGACGCAGAGCCTTTGGGGCCATTGAGAAAGAGCGTGATCCTCGAGGGGCAGCAACAATTGCATGAGGCTCTGGCATCTTTTGCAGCCACGTTGTCTGCAAATGTGCAGAGAATGGAGGAGTCCATCTCCAACATGGGCAGCACTATGTCACAGGCGATGGCGATGATCTGCTGTTCCATGGAAAGGTTGGGCACCTGCATGGAGCAGAAAATGCACCAGTCACATGAGCACATGCTAGCTGTAGACAACAAATGGCAGACACTCACAGACCTCATCTCTAGGGGGGTTGTAAACATTGACTTGATCCTTCATCACCCCACTGCTGTGAAGCAAGGTTCTTGCCAACTCCTTGCTAGCAGGGAAGTGTGGGTGGCCCATGAGAGGGATGATGGTGAGAGGGGTCATGGAAGTGCTCCCACTTCACCCCTGTTGCCTCCCCCTCAGCTAGAGGCCCAGATGCTTCCTCATATCACGATGGCTGAGTCTGCCCCTGCAAAGTCGCAGGAGGTGTAAGGGGTTTTCCTCCTCAAGAGGTTTCCCTGAGGTTTCTCTCTCTAGAGGCCTCTCTCTCTTGCATAGTAAACCTTGAGTGGTTCGACCCACTTGCCCCTTAGATTCTGTACTCTGGACTTAGGTGCAGGAACTACAATGTAGAGAAATCTCGTGTAGGATAAGTTTGATGAAGTAAAATGAAATTTTATTGCAAATGGGAAAAAAATATCAAATCAATTGCAAGCAGATAAGGGAATACATGGGAGGGAAAAACACACAAACAAATCATAACGACACAGTACTAACTAAAGCAAATACAGGCATCTTATACTCTACAAAGATCATCATGAAATAAGGAAACACACGGAACATCGAGGGACAACAACTCATGTTAATTGTACCCTTAAACCCACCCCCTTATTAAACCTATCTAGATCTGATTGTGAAGGGCCAGAAACATGCTCTCCAATCCCACTAGGAAGTGCAAGGTTTTGAAAATGAGTCTGTGTTTGGTCCTTTCAGGCGTCTCGTCTCCACGTGGATCGCGGAGCCCCTGCGAGCTGCGCCACACCTCTCTCCTGAGGTGGGGGTCGGGGGCGGTTGGACACCGGCAGGCCTGGATGTCGGCGGGGTCGAGGATCGTCGGCTCGACCCTGGTCAGGGGAGCCTTGGGCTGGTGTGGCCCCTTCTACCTTCAGCTACGGCCCGGGGATGGTCGATGATCTCCCGATAGTTTTCCCCGGAGCGGGACGCTGGTTTCGAGCGACTTTCTTCATACAGTCATAATTATCTTTCTCCTCCGACGGTGGAGAGGAGTCCGCTGCTCTTTCCCCAAGCCAGCTCCTCTTCGCCCAGCTCAAAAGCTGGACCGGCTGCTGGGGCTGCAATGACTGTCCGACTGTAAACTGTCTTTTAGCTCGACTCTCCTTGTGACTCTTCAAGCTTGCTTTTCGTGACTTCCAGCTGCCAGCTCGTCCCGAAGCCACTGCCCTGTTGTCTCTCCCCCAACTGCCGAAAAGTCTCTCCTGATATACCTTTCTTCCCGAGGCCTCACTTCCCGCCCAAAATCAGGTTAGTCTTTGTTTTAACTTTGGCGGGCTTTGAGCACAGCGGGGCAGTTATTATATTTAAAATCATTTTAAGCGGCTGGTAACAGGCCCATCTCTGGTTGGAAATGGCTTTCATTGTTTTGAATGTCCTGCTGATCTTGTTATCTAGTCCTGGGTGCTGTTCTCATGAATATGAAATTGCCCCCTTTTGTCTGGGGCAGCATCTTGATGGCCTCTGTCTCCAGGCCGATCTTGAGTGGATCTGCGTCTAATCCATATGCATGGCTGTGGGTCTGGTTTCGTTCTCTCCGAAAAGGCTTCCAGAACTTACTGTGGGTTCAATCCACATAGCTGTCTGAGGTTGCGCAGGAACCATTTTAAAGTGTCCCAATGAGCTGATCACATGGTATGGCGGCCATTTTGTATGCCCCTTTTTCTGGGCTTCTTTTAAAACAGTCTTTAAAATCATGGCCTCTTCTGCCATTTATCCCATATTAATATGAAATCCAATTTTGCGAATCATACACTCCCCCCTGATGATACTGTAACTTGCTTGGAGTATCATAATTCTGGGTGAGCAAAATTTTCTGTCCTTCCACAATCTAACCATCCCCAGTATTTACCTATCTATGACCCCACGACACATGCATTTCCCATTTCAGAAAAATCTAGTGTACGTTATGCATCTATAGATGGCAATACCTTGGAGCTAAAAATCTTATAACTTACTTCCAGGTGTGGAGGGGGTCCTTATACCCCTACATCACCTAGTATATACACATTACCTTCTAATGATGACATCACATCTAATTAAATTTCAATTAAAAAAAAAATACATACGAAAATCCCCAAAACACATGAATACACATCAAAAATAATACAGAGGAGGGAGGGAAAGCTTTAACTTTATACAAAGCATCATCAATCTAAACCGGTGTCTCTTCTTCTACCCGCACATAATGCTCCCTCCATTCCCCTCTATTCTCGTACTTCTGCGAATGTTTGACCTTTTTACAGTGTACAAACAACAAATACACTACAATGACAACCTGGCACACTACAAGAATGTGGGAGGCTATCCTAATCCAGGAAGGGACTTCTATATTAGTCAACAGATCCCACCACAGTGGGGTCACTATATCCAATATGTCTGCCCCTATCTCTAAAGTCTTCTGCTCCAGTGTGTAGAAGTGTTTCTGTGAAACAACAATGGCTTTTAATATCTTGGTGAGGTGTTCAGGGAGAGGGGGAATGATATATCCAAAATGTGCAAAGAATCGCTGCAAATCGGTGACATTCTCTTTCACAGTGAGGTGAACAGGGAAGGTTCAGGGATGGGGCCAATTCGCTCTTGGGCCACTTGAACTTCTACCTGGGCTTGAAACAGAAGCTGCTGTCACTCACCGGACACCAACCGTGCTGTCCATGCTGGTTGTGGTGCGCTGCAGTGGTGACACAGTATGTCCCACCTCCTATATATGCCACCTGCGGGGGCACATGGCCTTGTGCCATTGCCTCCATGGTGCAATTTATAGGCTTCGTGCCAGCAGTTCTGAACCCGCACTGTGGATTTGAATGGGCATTCAAGTGCTGGGGACACAGGATGATGTGTGCTCCCTGGCTCCGGCACCCCGAGAGGTCTGTACCCATCATTGCATGCTCCCATCGACTGATGTAAGGTGGGACCCCCATGTAGCGAATGTGCGCACCCCCCTGAATGACTCCAATGTTCTCCACCCTGTATACCGGGGCGGGTTTGGCTGTCTTTCCCATCACCGGCATTCTTACCACGATACCCCAAATGTTGTGATTAGACCGTCCACAGTCCACTGGGACTGGGTAGGCCTCTGAAGCTAGTCTGGGCTGGCACAGACTCAATGTATTCTCAAAAGGGTGGAGGGCTGCGAGGTGCTTGTTGCTAATCCAGGAGGGGACTAAGCCTTGCTTTAAATCCTCCAGATTACTGCGGCCCTCGCCCAGTAACCACGCCCCGTATAGCACACAAGCTTCGTTCTGTGCAGCCTGATCGGACGCATTCCGATCCTCCCTAATGAGAGCATTTACCGCTCTGGCGTGTTTCTCCAGCTCTGCTATAATCTCTTTTAAGTGTAGTGTCATGGCCTGGTCCTCATCTAACTCAGAACCCACTACCTTATTTTCATCAGTCAGTATCTTTCTTAGCTGTGTTTTTAAACCATTGATCTGGGTTTGCAGCTCCACGTCATCCAGTGTGTTGATGACGGAAGTTCCTGTATTAAAGGCTGTGAAAATATCATTTACTGCACCCCTTCTTTGTCTCCCTATTCTGTCCAAGACCTCATGTGGTGTGGTGTACAACTTGGCTCTGTCGACATCGGCAAAGTCGAATTCGTAAAACTGTTTAAACATGTTTGTTAACAGGACCTGGTATAATTGCTCCGTTTCCCTGGGGCACCACGCTGGCAATCCTACCTCGGTGAGGTTTAAAATCACCGAAGCCACCACGTAGTGGACCCCTTGGTACAGTACCTGACCTGTGGGTACCAATACCAATCCGTTCCCGGGTCCCTTTGTCGTGGTGGGGCACCCTTCCTTGAGGGCTTTAGCTACCGGAACTGTGGGCAGGGGCTTGCGGGGTCGGGTGATGAGCTCAGTGGCGTTCACTGGGATCTGTGAGTATGGGACTCCGCACGCCCGTGAGCTGACGTCCCACCTCATTCCTTGCCCAGCATCCTGCCACTGTCTTTGGAAAAAGATGGAGACGCCTGTGGGGCAAACGCTTTCTGAACCCTACATACAGATGTAGATCCCCTCATCTGGCTCCCACCATTCGTCCCAACAGACAATCAACCCCCCCGTGTGTCCCCGTAATTGTCCGATGGGGGTTATTACCCAATCTTTCCCAGTCCACAGTTGAGTTCTTCATGGTGCTGCTCAACTTGCGCAGCCACCACCAGCGGTCCAAAGGTACATGTCCATTGCAAACAAGGCAAATCTTCTTGCCCACGGTGACGCTGATCCGGGGTGCAATGATCCGCACCCTGGGGCACATCAGAGACGTTTCCCTGTATGCAAACCCCGTCTGGCTGGAGTATTCAGAAGAGTTCGACGCCAGCCAGCCTGGCCATCTCCCTTCATGGAAGTAGGCAGCAGTCTCTTCAGCGTCCCGTGAGCCGGTTCTGTCAGTCGCGATGGGGTCTCTATTTCCAGAGCACCCGTAGATGGTGGAGTCCTTGGTGCGGCCCCGATAGGCCCAGCTCCATCCACCCATCGCGATCGCGACGAGGATCCCTCTCAACTTTACTGGCTTCTGCAAAAAACCAAACAAATATAGCCAGGCTCCCGAGAGATTCTGGCTTAGGTGACGGCATGATCGGGTCTTTCGACCTCTAACCAAAAACAACACACATACTGGGCAGATTTAAAACTACTTAAAACTCTAATCATCTTTAATATATACACACCCTAAACTTAAACTTAAACTAAACTTAAGTACAGCGCCGCCCGTCCCCGGGCGGCTTGCCTAATCCCTGATCGGACTGCAGCGCGCCGCTCCCTGTGGCGGGACTGCAGTGACCTGTGTCTCTGGTTCCCCGCAGCCTTTTGCTGTTAATCGGGGACTGTGTTTTCTCAATGACTTCTGAAGTCGGCGTCTACTGGGAGTGGGTGACTCGGGCCAAGACTTTACAGGCTGAGGCGTTCGGGTCGTCCTGCGAGAAGGTATTTTGGGCGTGGCTCCCTTAGCGAGTGGACCTTCGGGTGGGACCTCAGCTCTCACAGCCCGTGGCTCTCACACGACTGTAGGCTTCGGCTCCCTTCCCTCAGGCTCCGCCCCTTTGGGATTTGGGCAGGCTCCCTTGGCGAGTGGAGCTTCGGGTGGGACTTTGGCTCTCACAGCCCGTGGCTCTTCCATGACTGTGGGCTTCGGCTCCCTCCCCTCAGGCTCCGCCCCTTCGGGAATTGGGTCTGTGGCAGACGGCTCCTCCCCACCTGTCCCTAAAGGTGGAGGATTTCTGCCCCCAATTTCTACCTCCCCCACGCTCGTGTCGAGGGCGGGAGCTCCGTCCTCCGACTCCACCTCTTCCAGAATCGTGTCGAGGGCGGGGCCTTGTTGTTCGGGTCCCTCCTCGTCTGAGTCCCAGGCCATTGGAGAAAGCTCCCCCCAGGTGGGCGGGACCTCTTCTCCTTCCAAGCAGGCTACAACGCCAGCTTATGTGGTCTGTAACTCATCGCGCGCCTCAGGCTGAGGATCTTTATCCTCAGACCTGGCTTCGGTTAATGATGTTTTTGCACCAGGTTTAAACAGTTTGCACTGATTGATGTGAAACCATTTAGTGCGCCGGGGCACTTCACTGCATATACCATGGGGCCAGCCTTGTCTACAATGCTGTAGGGCCCCATGTACAGTGGCTCTAGACTCCCTACTCGGGCATAGTTTCTCACCATGACCTGATCTCCAACTTCCCACTCGATTGTCTTTCAGGGTTCAAGCAGCAATCGGTTCCCCTGATGCTGCCTCCCCATGTTCCCAGCCGCTTGCCCATGGATCTGTTTCAGGCGCTCAAAAAGGTTTCGGGCAAACTTGTCCCGATTCACCTCTTGGAGCTGCCCCTCAGTGAGCACCGGGGCTAGTACATGGGTGGGGGTTCGCATGACTCTTCCAGTCATTAATTCGTGCGGGGAGTACCCCGTACTTTTAGACTGGCTAGCCCGGATCCCCATGCGGACAAGAGGCAAGGCCTCTACCCATTTCTGGGGCGAGTCCCTCGTCTCCTTCCTCAGCTTTTCCTTTAAGGTGCGGTTCATGCGCTCCACAATCCCAGATGACTGCGGGTTGTGGGCCATGTGCCACTTCCCTTCAATGCCCAAGAGGATGAGGGTGTCCTGCATCACTTGGCCAGTGAAATGAGCCCCTTGGTCAGACTCCACAAATCGTGGTAGTCCCCACCGTGAAAACACCTCCCGGACCAAGATCCTGGCAGTACGAAGTGCCGTGGCTGTTCGGCATGGGAAGGCTTCCACCCACTTGGTGAACACATCCACCAGGACAAGGCAGTACTTATAGCCTCCCAGGGCGGTGGGTAGGGGCCCAATGTAGTCGACCTGTATCAACTGCCATGGTCCCTCTACCCTCCTGATATGCCCCATGGGCACCTTCCTTTTCTGGAGGTCTGGGTTGTTCGCAGCGCACACTAGGCAATTGGTGCAGAACTCGCGGACATCGTCCCGAAGTCCCGGCCACCACCCCGCCTGTTCCACCCGTTGCCAGGTGACCTCAGGCCCGGGGTGTCCTGCTCCTGGACCCTCGTGGGCCAGTTGAAGGAATTCCCTCCGGTGCTGTTGCGGCACAACCCACTGTTACTCTCGGAACAGAATGCCTTCCTTGATGGAGAGGGCTGCTGTACCGTGTGGACCTTCTACTTCTTTGCCCTCAGTGATGGCCTTGAGGACTGTTTTTAGGGCAGGATCTAGGGTTTGGACGGTCTTGAGGTCTGGGGCAGTGTTACCCCTGTGGTTCCCTGAGCCCCATCCCTGCCTCGGATCACTGCCATGGGTTTGGACCCATAGGGATTCCAAAAGGTACCGGTGCGGGCACCCTCCCTGGCTAGCGTATCCGCTTGCTGATTACCCTCGCCGCGGGGTTCCGTGGAGGAATGAGCCTTTACCTTGTGGATAAAGACTTCCCATTTCTCTCCCACTGCAGCTAAGATCTTTTCCAACAGGGGCTTCACGGTTAAGGGTCGCCTGTCCGCAGAGGTATTACCTTGGCGGGACCAGATGGCTAGGTACTCCGTACACGAGTTGCATGTGAACATGCTGTCCGAGCAGATCGTGTATGGGGTGGGGAAGATCTCGGGGTGTGTAACGACGTACACTACCGCAGCCGGTTCAGCCTGCTGGGCGCTGATGGTGCTGGGGAGCTTAATCGCCAGGGCAATGCTTGCCGCGGGGTCATAAACTCCACACCCTGTGAGTCGTTCGCCAGCTGATACCGTGCTGGAACCATCTACGTAGATCTCGCGGCCTGTGGGATGTATCCCGGCCCGTAATCCTATGTTCACTTCCCATACCCCTTCTACAGAACACCGATGGGCTGTTCCGGGATATACCATGTTGGCCGTGAGCTTGGGCTCGCAGAGACCCTTTACATTCAGCTCCATCTGTGAAAGGAGGAGGGTCCAGCGCACAATGCGTGCACTGCTTACTGTCCCATCCTTAATCCTTCCATCTAGAAGCATTCGGGTAGGTGTGTGATGGGTGAGGAGAGTGATGGGAGAGGTGCCTGTGAAGATCAGAGATCTTTTCACAGCCCAATGCGTGGCTAGGAGGTGCCGCTCACAATTGGAAAAGCTCCTTTCCACATCAGTGAGCACCCTGGAGGAATAGACCACTGGCCTCAGCTTGCCCTGTCGCTCTTGAAGCAGTACAGCGCTCAAGCTATCCCCGCTAGCCGCCACTTCCAGGAAAAACTCCTCTCCCCCACCTTTGGTCCCCAGGGCTGGCGCGGTCTGCAAGTCTCTCTTGAGTTTCTCAAACGCTGCCTGGCAACCCTCATCCCAGGACCACTCTACTCCCTTGTGTAGGAGTCGGAGCAGCGGGGCTGCTGTGGCTGCATAGTCCTCAATAAAGTCTCTGCAGTACCCGGTCAGTCCCAGAAAGGACCTCACACCCGTTACGGTGTTGGGGATCGGTAGATTTTGCACCGATTCCCGCCTGGCCTTATCTATGGCTCTCTCACCGGCACGGATGGTCAGACCCAGGAACTTCACCTCCAGCTGGCCGATCCGTGCCTTCTTTGGGTTTACCTTAAAACCCTTTCTACCTAACAGCTCCAATAACTCGGCCAATAGTGGGCCATGCTCCTCTCTTGAGTCTGTGAACAGGAGCAGGTCGTCCACATATTGCACTAGCTGATGGGGCTGGCTGAACTCTTTTAAACTTCCTGCCATGCATTGATGAAAAATGCTGGGGCTGTTGTGGAAACCCTGTGGCAAACAGTTCCAGGTGTACTGTTGCCCTTTAAACGTAAAGGCAAACTTGTACTGATCCTCCCTCCGTAAAGGGATGGACCAAAACCCATTAGAAATATCCAGCACCGTGAACGTGGTCGCGGAGGCTGGAATGCTTCCTATCAGGTCGGCAACTGCTGCTACTGTTAGCGCGCAGGCTGGGATGTTGCTATTGAGGAATCTGTAGTCCACCGTGGCTCTCCAGGAATCATCCGGCTTCTTTACTGGCCATAACGGAGAGTTCACATGGGTGGCTATCGGTCTCAACATGCCCTGCTGCACCAGTGAAGATATTGCTATCTCCATGTCGGGCTCCGCTTCCCTGGGGAAGTTGTTCTGTTTTTGGGGTCGGGCCATGGGGTCCCCGTCTACGCTAACCTCAAACCCGGTGACCCTCCCGCAATCGTGCTTGTGAGTGGCAAACGTCACTTGGTGGTCGCACACGAATGCCTGCAAATCTTGTGGGACGCCCGCGACCATGAGCTCGAGGTCGTAGCCCTCTTTTGGCTTCACGGTACACAGGGTCCCTCTTTCTCCTCCCCCTGGGATGACGACTACCCGGCCCGGCTCACCCTTACCCGCTCCCCAAAGACAATGATTTCTTAGGTCCACGAGGATCCCGTGTTCGACCAAGAAATCGGGCCCTATGATCCCTTTCCCATTCTCCACCTCCCACTTCATTAGTATACACCTCCACTTGGAACAGAGTGGTCCTATATGAATGGAAAGGGGAATGGAATGTGCGCCAGCCTGTTCCTTGCCTGTGAAGCCTGACAGAACATATGGAACCCCGGTGGACAGAGGCGAGGTGGCGGCGTTATCTGTGTGGATCATGGTGCACGATGCCCCCGTATCCAACAAATAGGTCCCCTTCACCTCCTGCACTTCCATCTCCATGAGGGGTCGCCTCCATATATCATATCGCAGCGCACACAAGTAAACGGGCTGCACCGGCTCTAGTCATTTGGGCACAGCGGTCGGGGTTTCGGGCACGACAAGACCGGTGGTGACAGCTATTTTCCCTTGCGAGGTCATCAGAGACTGCATTGTCTGTATGATCACTTCAATCGCAGCGGGATCCACTAATGCACCAGCTCCTTGCGCTGGGGCAGGAGCTATGGCTTGGTTTTGGGCTGGTACTGAGGCGGCGGTCTGGGCTTGGGCTTGGACTGCGGGAAATCTCCCTTTATTATCCTTCCACGGATTTCTACAGTCCTTGCGCCAATGTCCATCCTTCCCACACTCGTAGCAATTGAGCTTGGCTTGGACAGGGCGATTCCCCTCCTAACTCCACTCCTGCTTGCTTGGGGCTGCGGGTTTTGCCTCATGCACCTTTCCTTTCTGGTGAGGTGTTTCCTGACTTCTACAGTTCTTATACGCCACATTAAGCTGACGAAGTACCGTCTCTTCTGTGACACCGGGACCTTGGGGATCAAACCATGACCTGGCTAGGGCCCGTATTTCTGGCAAGCTGTTGGTAACCAAGCAACGGAGCCAATGAACCCGCTGTTCGTCGCTCATTTGAGCCCATTCAGGCATACCCGGACAGCTGCGTCGATATACTGGCCACAGCCTTTCTGCGAAAACCCGTGGGGGTTCTCCAGATAGCTGCACGGTCCCTTCTACGCGGTCGAACGGACTACCGTCGTCCACTCCCATTACCTCTAAAACTTCCTCCCTGAGATCCGTATACCCTTTCCGTCCCCTCTTGCCATCCTCTGACAGGCACTGAAGGATCGTGGGATCCAGGGAGAAAAGCAACAGTTTGACCTGGTCCTGTTCATCGCAGCCGTAAATGGCTGCTGTTTCCTCTATCTCTCTGAAATGAATCGAGGGACCTCCCTTTACTGTGAGTCATGTGAGGTGGCTCACCATGGACCTTAATTGCGGGCCAGCATAGGGCACCACGAGCTGGTTCTGGTGGGGTCCGACACTGCCATCGGCAGCGTTGGGGCCGAACCTCTGGTGCCGAGCGGGACACATCGGTGCCTTTCCCGTCTTTGCTACCAGTGGTTCTTCCACACACTCCACCTCGGCTACCTCCTCTTTCACTACCCCCTCCTTTCCCGACCAAGTCTCACTATAGCTCGGCGGTGCTGAGGGCTCGGTGGCTGGTACCACAATTACCTCAGCTGGAATTGGCAGTTTTGATTCCTTCAAAAAGTCCATGTGACTGGCTTTCGGGCTGACGAGACACACCATGCCTCTTGTCTTAACCAGGGCCGCTCTTAGGTCCTCTATGGTTTTTTGGCAGGGGCCGTGGTCTGTGCTCTCAAACCCGTGCTCGAGGGCCAGATTGTAAGCTGCCTTAACATCCACTACTCTCTCCTCCTGCGCTCTTAGCTGTTGTGCGAGGCGGGCGTTTTTCTCTCGTATCCTTGTTTCATTAATCTTTACCTCAGTAACCTGGCACTCCAGGTACTCTATCCTAGCCTGATGTTGACTAGCTACCACTTGGCATTCCTGATTCAGCGCGTGAAGTGCTGTGATGAGTTTTTCCCCACCCATGGCCTATTCCTCTATCTCTGCTGCCTGGGCTGTGATTTTGGCTGCCTGTGCTGCAACGACTCGGTCCAAGATCTGGACCTGCTTCTTGTAACACATCAGCCACACTGCCTTTTCCACTGACTTCTTATGCTCTTTGCTCTCTGTCCACCTGATGGCTATGTCCACCGGACGCCCATCCAGCAAGAGATCGGAAATCCACTGTTTAGTGAGATTTACCTTGCCAAAGACATAATCCGCTATCCTCTCATCCATTGCATTTCAACCATTCAAACTTGGATCTACGACATTGCAATCCTGCCACCACAGTCCTGCCGTGGTCGCCATTTTCTGTAAGGGGTTTTCCTCCTCAAGAGGTTTCCCTGAGGTTTCTCTCTCTAGAGGCCTCTCTCTCTTGCACAGAAAACCTTGAGTGGTTCGACCCATTCACCCCTTAGATTCTGTATGCTGGACTTAGGCGCAGGAACTACAATGTAGAGAAAACTCGTGTAGACCAAGTTTGATGAAGCAAAAAGAAATTTTATTGCAAATGGGAAAAAAATATCAAATCAATTGCAAGCAGATAAGGGAATACATGGGAGGGAAAAACACACAAACAAATCATAATGACACAGTACTAACTAAAGCAAATACAGGCATCTTATACTCTACAAAGATCATCATGAAATAAGGAAACACACAGAACATCGAGGGACAACAACTCATGTTAATTGTACCCTTAAATCCACCCCATTATTAAACCTATCTAGATCTGATTGTGAAGGGCCAGAAACATGCTCACCAATCCCACTAGGAAGTGCAAGGTTTTGAAAACGAGTCTGTGTTTGGTCCTTTCAGGCGTCTCGTCTCCACGTGGATCATGGAAGCCCTGCGAAGTGCGCCACACCTCTCTCCTGAGGTGGGGGTCGGGGGCGGCTGGACACCGGCAGGCCTGGATGTCGGCAGGGTCTAGGATCATCGGCTCGACCCTGGTCAGGGGAGCCTTGGGCTGGTGTGGCCCCTTCTACCTTCAGCTACGGCCCGGGGATGGTCGATGATCTCCCGATAGTTTTCCCCGGGGCGGGACGCTGGTTTCGAGCGACTTTCTTTATACAGTCATAATTATCTTTCTCCTCCGACGGTGGAGAGGAGTCCGCTGCTCTTTCCCCAAGCCAGCTCCTCTTCGCCCAGCTCAAAAGCTGGACCGGCTGCTGGGGCTGCAACGACTGTCCGACTGTAAACTGTCTTTTAGCTCGACTCTCCTTGTGACTCTTCAAGCTTGCTTTTCGTGACTTCCAGCTGCTAGCTTGTCCCGAAGCCACTGCCCTGTTGTCTCTCCCCCAACTGCCGAAAAGTCTCTCCAGATATACCTTTCTTTCCGAGGCCTCACTTCCCGCCCAAAATCAGGTTAGTCTTTGTTTTAACTTTGGCGGGCTTTGAGCACAGCGGGGCAGTTATTATATTTAAAATCATTTTAAGCGGCTGGTAACAGGCCCATCTCTGGTTGGAAATGGCTTTCATTGTTTTGAATGTCCTGTTGATCTTGTTATCTAGTCCTGGGTGCTGTTCTCATGAATATGAAATTGCCCCCTTTTGTCTGGGGCAGCATCTTGATGGCCTCTGTCTCCAGGCCGATCTTGAGTGGATCTGCATCTAATCCATATGTATGCCTGTGGGTCTGGTTTCGTTCTCTCCGAAACGGCTTCCAGAACTTACTGTGGGTTCAGTCCACATAGCTGCCTGAGGTTGCGCAGGAACCATTTTAAAGTGTCCCAATGAGCTGATCACATGGTATGGTGGCCATTTTGTATGCCCCTTTTTCTGGGCTTCTTTTAAAACAGTCTTTAAAATCACGGCCTCTTCTGCCATTTAACCCTTATTAATATGAAATCCAATTTTGCGAATCCTAAAGAGGTACAGACTTTGGCGGAGCCATCAAAGGCTCCAAAACCCAGAGGACGTCCACCAAAAGTGCAACGAGTTGCAGCAGGGAAGTGAGCAGCCTGCAACTACCTCTGCTGAAGCTACAGGGGTTGCACTTTGTAGAAGCACTCAGAAAAGAAAAAGGACACAAACTGGATGCACAAGGCTATGCACATGGGTGTATGAACAAATGTTAGTGTATAGTTTCAGTTCTTTTGATGACACACATAAATGTATTTCTTTGCACCACTTTCCGGTCTTCTCCCTTTTTTGTCACTTGGAGTGAATGGCGAGACATTACTTAATCTCGAGTACTGGGGGTTTGGGTGAGAGGAATGGCTTGGTCATTGTAGGGATGCTTTATGGTGTTGTTGGGGGTGGGGGGGGAAACTTAGTACAGCATGTGGCAGCCATGGGGCTGCATTGGAGCAAGTTAAGTAAATATGGCCATAATGAGGCCATCTTGGGCCTCCCGGGCAGCAATGTGCGCCACTGCTGGTGCCATCTCCACTTCAGGTTCCTCCTCCTCCTCCTCATCTTCCACCTGCTCCTCCTCCTCCTCCTGATGTTCCACATGTTTCTCCTCCTCCGCCTTCAAAGAGGCTGTGCGCTCTGTGCCATCCTCCTCCTGCAGCTCCAATCCTCGTTGCTGTTGTACAGCGCACAGCAAATGACGATGATTCTGGAAACCCTGGCTGG
Source organism: Somniosus microcephalus (assembly GCF_052327205.1). Classification (NCBI taxonomy): domain Eukaryota; kingdom Metazoa; phylum Chordata; class Chondrichthyes; order Squaliformes; family Somniosidae; genus Somniosus; species Somniosus microcephalus. The sequence goes on from NC_140987.1 coordinate 277,456,736, forward strand.
TATGTACTGAAGGACTCCTCCAGATCTGTCAAGGCATCTGAAGCTCATCTTCAGCATGCCTATTGTTTGCTCTATGACACACCTGGTCCAGATGTGGCTCTCCTTATAATGCTCCTTGGCCTCAGTACTTGGCATTCTCAATGGTGTCATCAACCATGCCTTCAGTGGATAGCCCTTGTCTCCAAGCAGCCAGCCAGTAAGTCTGTTTGGAGGTGCGAAGTGCTGAGTGTGGACTGGCGCAGCACGGAAGAGTCATGGCAGCTGCCAGGGAATCTGGCGCACACATGCATAATCATCTTTTTATTGTTACAGGCGAGCTGCACATTGAGGATGTGGAAGCCCTTGCAGTTCACAAACACTCCTGTGTGATGATGGGGTGCCTTCATGGTCACATGTGTGCAGTCGATGATGCCCTGCACCAGTGGGAAACCAGCCAGAGCTGCAAAGGCCAGCGCCTGCTCAGTAACACTGGCCTCATCAGTGGCAACGTTGCTATAATTGGCTGACTTGTGAAACATGGCATCGGTCACCAAGGTGATGCATCCGTGGGCAGCCAACTGCGAGATGCCACAAATGTCTGCTGCAGATCCCTGGAAGGAGCCTGAGGTGAAGAAGTTGAGGATGGTGGTGACTTTGACAGCCACTGGTAAGAAGTGTCCACCAGGATCTCTGGGCAGCAGGTCTTGTTCTCGCAAGCTACAAATGTCTGCGATGACCTGGCGCAATAGCCTGAGCCTCCTTTGACACTGTTGCTCAGTCATGTTGAGGAAGCTCATCCTTTGCCTGTATACGCTGCATTGGGGATATCACCTCCGGCGCGCTGCAGCCCTGCGGTGCCCCCTCTTTCCTGTGGAGCATCAGGTCATTGAGGAGAAGGCTGCTGTTGTGGTTGCTGCTGCTGGAGGTGGGGCTCATCTTGGTTCAATTCTGAGGACCAAGGCGAGACAGTTTAAACGGCACCCATGTTGATGTAGTAGATGGAAGGTAAAGTGGAGTTCAGAGGACCAATCCCTCAATGTTGTGATAGTGAGTAGCAATGTGGTGAGAGTGGCTTCCGAGGTTTCAGAAGTGACATGCAACCTGCTGACACCTGAATCTGTGGACAAAATGGAGTGAGCAAGAGCCTTTCCATGAGGCAAGTAATGTAGTGTAATATAGTAGTTATGTGCTTTTGCCAGCTCTCAATGAATGAACTCTGTAAGATCCGGATCACTGGCCACACACAGATTACCCAAAAGGGTTTTAGAAGTTGAAAGGCTTTTATTAAAGAGCTACAGTTTTAAAGCATAATCAGGTATTACATATGGTTTAAGCTGAGTATAATAAACATACAACACTTGACAGTAGAAAGTGATCTACGACTCCCGAAGCGGAATGCCACGGCCGGATGGACAGTTGGTTGGATGTCTGATGAGGCAGTGTGGAGGTCTTGGGTCCCCCTGGCTGTTGGAGTTGTTAGGCATAAGCCAGCATTGATCCACCTCAGAGGCTAAACTTAGTCAAGGTGTTAGGCCTGAGCCAGCATTGATTTCCACCTCGAAGAAGCCTTCGCCCCTCGCTGTCTGACTTCTGCTCTCAGCCCACTATATTTATAGTTATTTCGGTGGGCCGTGATTTATTTAATGTCAATCACCTACACTCATCTATATCCCAAGTGTGATGCGGGAAAACATCCCTCACTGTTTCTTTCTGCACGGCTGCCGAGGCCTTTTCTCTTATCTTTCTGAGGAATGTTTTGTCATGTTTCTTCAAGGACATTTTATGGCTTTGTGGCTCCTTATTGTCTAGCTAGTGCTATCCTCCCGTGTTTCCTTGCATTTTACGACTTTCTTATCATTTTGGTGTTTGTTAATTGACCTTGTTGACAGTTCCCCCATCTGTTCCTGACTGCAGTTTCATTTCTGTTCTAAGAGTCAAGCTTCATCTATGAATCTAATAGATGTTTCTTACAATTCGCCAATGAGCTTTTGCTTCCCCTTCACAGGCGATGTACTCGAGCTACTCGAATCCTGTGCTCCTGCAGTAAAAGTCAAAAGCTGGCATTAATAACAATAGTGTATGTAACCTGTACCACCTTAAGAGGATACCTTAAGGTGATGGACTACTTTTTGATGGCTCCTGTACATTGTAGTACCGGTGGTGACCACACCGGTATATAAACCCTGTGGAGCAAAGTGTATCTCAGTTCAGCCCTGACCCTCAATCACTAAAGACCTGTTTACTTACTTCTGTAGTCTGTGTCCTGTTATTCAGTATAACTGCAATTGAAAACACAGACTCAACAGTGGCGACGAGTCTGATCTTACCTAGCGGCAGTTTTGCATCAAAGGAAGCTTCGTCCTCAGAAACGGGCATTGAACAAGGGCATCCGCCCTCAACATCCAGCTGAGCACTGCATTGCACGGGAGGCCATCGGGAACCCGGGTTGGTTTCGGGCCACAAAGTCAAACATCAGTGAGCATCCCTTCGACGACAGCGGCGGGTAAGCCCGATCGAGCGGCATGGGGGGGAAGTCGGCCGAGTTGTCAGTGGGAGAAGGGGAGGGAAAATGATGAAAAGGGCGGAGAACACGACCGCAGCCGGTGTCAGGGGCCGGACTGCAATCGGGGCAGAGACGCGCAGCAGCCAGAAAAGCGTTTGTGGCCACAAGGACCGCGGGAGCGGCGGGGAACAAGAGCAGCAGCGCAGGGGAAAATAAAGGACCGCTGGGAGGCGTGGATGGCAACAGCACGGGAATCGCCATTTTGAGTCGGCGGGGGAAGAAGACAAGGGCGGGAAAAGCCGCCAAGCGCGGGAAAAGCCGCCATCTTAAATAGAAAAAAAAAAATAATATCCGAAGGGAAAGGTGAAACTCAGCAAGGATGCCAAAAACGGGAAACATCACCGCTTTTGATAACGATGTGGAAGATTGAGTCACTTATGTGGAACGCATCGAAGTTTACTGTACAACGAATGAGGTACCGGATGATAAGAAAGCACTAACCCTATTAAACTCGATGGGTGCGAAGACGTACGGGTTATTAAGGAACCTTGTAACACCAGACAAACTGGTAGGGAAGAGTTTCACGGATATTGTTACTATCCTGCAGGAGCATTTAAACCCCACGCCGCTGCTGATTGCGGAACGATTTAAATTCTACAAAAGAATTCAACTTAAAGAAGAAAGCAACACTGAATTCCTAACAGAACTGCGCAAGTTATCAAAGTACTGCCAGTTCGGAACAGGACTAGCAGACGCACTGAGAGATAAGTTTGTGTGCGGGCTCCTAAGGGAAGGAACCCAGAAGCGACTGCTCGAGGAAAAGGACCTTACGCTGGACAAAGCTTTCAGCATTGCAGCATCCCACGAGGCAGCAGCACGGGGCGCTGCAGAGATATAGCAAAGGCCATTGGAATTCAGCACCAATGAAATGGCATTGGGCACAGTAAAGTGCTATCGTTGTGGAAGGACAACGCATGACCAGAACCAGTGCTGGTTCAAAGATAAAGAATGCAGGCAATGTGGCAAACTTGGTCACATAGCGAGAGTATGCCGGTCAGGAAAGAAGACCAACAGCAAAAAGTCACCGCAGGAGAAGTACAGAAAAGTACACAAGGTGACAGAGAACAGTTCGGATGAACAGAAGATGGATTCAGGCTCCAGCAGTAAGCAACTGGGTTGTCTGAAAATACATAATGTGGGTAACACAGCAGACCACCAAACTATCTGGGTCATGCTTCGGATAGCAGGAGTCCAAGTGAAGATGGAATTGGACACTGGGTCGGCATTAATGGTCATGAATAAGCAAGATTACAAAAGGTTATTCTCGCACATTCCCCTGAGGGATACGGAGATTGTATTGAAAACATACACGGGGCCAATAGTATAACCCAAAGGAAAGATAAAAGTAAACCTGGTCTACAATGGTAAAGAAAGTCAGAAAATGGAATTGTATGTGTTACCTGATGGAGGTCCGCCACTACTGGGACGGGAATGGATCCGGAGAATAAATGTGGACTGGCATTCCATACAAGCACTGACTGTAGATGCCTGTAAGGAGGATGACGTCAAACCTAAACGACTGTCCAAAATCTTAGACGATGCTAAGGAGGTGTTCCAACAGGGACTTGGAACACTGAAAGGAATTACGGCAACCATCAAAGTTGAAGAACGTGCAAACCCAAAATTTTTCAAAGCCAGACCGGTGCCTTATGCGATACGACCTGCTGTGGAAGCAGAGCTGGAAGGGCTAGAACATTCAGGGGTACTGTCCAAGGTGGACTGGAGCGAATGGGCTACACCCATTGTTCCTGTCATGAAGCATTCGTTGAGCAACAAGCCGGGGGAACCTGGGAAGGTTCGCATCTGTGGCGATTTCAAGATCACTGTTAATCCGGTTCTTCACACGGTGCAATATCCGCTTCCGCGGATTGAAGATATCTTCGCTTCGCTGTCTGGCGGGAAACACTTCATTAAGATAGACCTGGCGCAGGCATACCTACAGATGGAAGTTGATGAAGCGTCACGTCAGTATCTCATGATCAACACGCATAAGGGCTTATAGCGGTATAATAGACTGGTTTTTGGAGTGACATCGGCTCCAGCGATTTGGCAAAGGGCCATGGAGCAGGTATTGCAGGGAATTCCAGGCACACAATGCTACCTGGATGACATCCTGATTACAGGAGATAACGATAAGGATCACCTCGCGAATTTGGAGCAGGTGCTCACCAGATTGAAAGAATATGGACTCAGATTTAATCACCAGAAATGTGAGCTCTTTCAGAAGCGAATCTCGTACTGCGGTCACGTCATTGACCGGGAGGGGCTCCATAAGTCAGCTGACAAGATCGAAGCTGTTGTAAAAGCTCCTGCACCGGAAAATGTATCCCAGTTGAGGCCGTTCCTCGGGTTGGTTAACTATTACAACAAGTTTCTTCCAAATTTATCCACGGTGTTACACCCGCTAAACACTCTTTTGCAAATGGGAATACCATGGAAGTGGAGCGATGATTGTAAGCGGGCTTTTCAAAAGAGCAAGGCACTGATCACCTCTAAGGAAGTGTTGGCTCACTTTAACCCAACGCTGCCTATTCGCTTAGCTTGTGATGCTTCTCCATATGGTATCGGGGCAGTGCTCTCACATAAGTTTCCAGATGGCTCGGAAAGGCCAGTCGCTTTCGCATCCAGATCATTGACCTCCGCTGAGCGCAACTATGCTCAGATAGATAGGGAGGCTCTCAGCCTCGTGTGGGGAGTTAAGAAATTTAACCATTACCTGCAAGGCCAAAAGTTTACGCTGCTGACAGATCACCAGCCGTTGGTTTCCATTTTCAACCCTAAGAAGGGTGTTCCGGTAATGACGGCGCAGAGGCTTCAGAGATGGTCCCTTTCCTAGGGGCACATCAATATGATATTGAATTCAAAGGTACAAAGCAACATGGTAATGCTGATGGGCTGTCGCGCCTGCCACTACCTACAGCGGAAGAGGCACCGGCAGTTGACCCTGTCGAGATATTTCACTCCACCATCATCGAATGCTTACCAGTCACCAATGCGGGTATTGAGAGAGAGACCCGAAATGACCCGACACTGTCTCGGGTATACGACTTGACAGTGAAGGGATGGCCAGCACATGGCGAACCACTGTTACCAGCATTCTCAGCCAGACGAGAACAGCTGTCCGTATGTCAAGGAACATTGATGTATGGAACAAGGGTGATTATTCCGCCTAAATTAAGAGAGAGAGTTCTGAAAGAATTGCACGAAGGTCATCTGGGGGAGTCAAGATGAAAAGCCTTGCTAGGGCTTATGTGTGGTGGCCAGGTATCGACAAACAAATAGAGGATCTGACTAAAAGCTGCTCAGGGTGCCAAAAAGTTCAAAATGCACCTCCAATTGCACCGCTGCATCCGTGGGAATGGCCTTCAGCCCCATGGCAATGTGTGCATGTCGACTTTGCAGGTCCATTCATGGATTCCATGTTTTTGATAGCAGTAGACGCACATTCTAAATGACCAGAAGTGATTAAGATGTCGACCACTACCTCTGAGAAGATGATCGCAGTTCTAAGAACCATATTTGCAAGGAATGGGTTGCCGGAGCAAATATGTTCAGACAACGGACCACAGTTCATGTCAGAAGAATTCCAGAAATTCATGAAAAAGAATGGGGTGAAACACTATACATCTGCCCCATATCATCCGGCTACAAATGTGTTGGCCGAGAGATTTGTACAAACTTTCAAAATGGCGATAAAGGCCATGAGTGAAGACCATATTCCACTACAACACAAGGTGGACAATTTCCTGATGGCGTATCGAAACGCCACGCATGCAGTGACAAATCAAAGCCCTGCCATAATGTTCTATAACAGAAGGTTGCGGTCCCGGTTGGATTTGTTAAAACCCAATGTATGACGGGAAGTTGAAAACAAGCAATTCCAGCATGTAAATAACAAGGCCACTCGTAGTTTTGAAATATGACAACCAGTGTTGGCCAGGGACTATAGGGATGATAAATGGCAAGCTGGAACAATTCGTGCACGACAAGGACCCTTGATGTACACGGTAGACGTTGGAGAGAACGTAATACGACGTCATGCTGACCAACTTGTGGAATCGAGAACAAAGGTCGACCCCATGTCTATGGCAGAGACACCAGTTGAAGAACTTATTGAGCCTGTAGCATCTACCTCAGACTCGAACGTATATGATGATGTTCAAGCCATAGGAGACCAAGTGGATGAGTCACCCCAGCAACGAGAACCAGAGACCCCTGAAAGGCGTTATCCGGGCCGGATCAGGAGGCCTCCTCAGAGACTGAATCTTTGAACAGTTTTGTGTGTAAATTGTATATATGTTATCCATGTAATGTTTAATTTCGGGTGTACACTGTTAAGCTAATAGGGGAGGAATTGTAGTGTATGTAACCTGTACCACCTTAAGAGGATACCTTAAGGTGATGGACTACTTTTTGATGGCTCCTGTACATTGTAGTACCGGTGGTGACCACACCGGTATATAAACCCTGCAGAGCAAAGTGTATCTCAGTTCAGCCATGACCCTCAATCACTAAAGACCTGTTTACTTATTTCTGTAGTCTGTGTCCTGTTATTCAGTTTAACTGCAATTGAAAACACAGACTCAACAATAACCCTCTTAAGGGTCTCTCAACAAGCAGTTAATGATTTGAATGAGGTCGCCAGCCTCTGCTGATCTGGTCCGTGTCGTGTCTTCAAAGTCGCCTGAGTTAAAAGGATGAGGCGGCGGGATGATGGTGGGTTCCCAATTGCGCTCGCATTTTTCAGGATTTTTACTGCCAACCCGCCCCCAAACCCACATGCTCAGCAATGGGAAAATTCTGCCCAATGTACATATTTCTAAATCGTTTCTATGTGGAAATCTTAGATCTGGTCCTGTGTAACAAGACAGGATTAATTAAAAATGTCCTTGTAAAGGATCCCCTTGGAATGAGTGACCATAACATGGTTGAATTCCATATTCAATTAGAGGGTGAGAAGGTTGGATCTCAAACAAGCGTGCTAAGCTTGAATAAAGGAGACTATGAAGATATGAGAGCGGAATTGAGTAGAGTGGATTGGGAAAATAGATTAAAGGGTAAGACGATACATGATCAGTGGTGTACATTTAAGGAGTTATTTTACAACTTCCAAAAAATATATATTCCACTGAGAAGAAAAGGGTGTAAAAGAAAAGACAGCCATCCGTGGCTAAGTAAAGAAAGTAAGGATAGTATTCGACTAAAAACAAGGGCATGTAAGGTAGCCAAATCTAGTGGGAGGATAGAGGATTGGGAAAACTTTAAAAGACAACAAAAGATAACAAAAATATTGATTAAGAAAGGGAAGATAGATTATGAAATAAATTAGCATAAAATATAAAAACAGATAGTAAGAGTTTTTATAGTTATATAAAAAGAAAAAGGGTGGCTAAAGTAAATGTTGGTCCCTTAGAGGATGAGACCGGGAAATTAATGGTGGGAAATATGGAGATGGCAAAAACACTGAATGAATATTTTACATCAGTCTTTACAGTAGAAGACACTAAGAATATCCCAACACTGGACAAACAGGGGGCTAAAGGGGGGGAGGAGCTAAACACGATCAGAATCACGAAGGAAGTGGTACTCGGTAAAATAATGGGACTCAAGGCGGATAAATCACCTGGACCTGATGGCTTACATCCTAGGGTCTTGAGGGAAGTGGCGGTAGGGATTGTGGATGCATTGGTAATAATTTTCCAAAACTCCCTGGAATCGGCAATGGTCCCGGCAGACTGGAAAACTGCTAATGTAACACCCTTATTTAAAAAGGGCAGTAGACAGAAGGCTGGAAACTATAGATCGGTTAGCCTAACATCTGTGGTAGGTAAAATTTTGGAGTCCATTATTAATGAGACAGTAACACGACATTTGGATAATCATAATTTAATAGGACAAAGTCAGCATGGTTTTATGAAGGGGAAGTCATGTTTGACAAATTTGCTGGAGTTCTTTGACGAAGTAACATATAGGGTGGATAAAGGGAAACCAGTGGACGTAGTGTATTTAGACTTCCAAAAGGCATTTGACAAGGTGCCACACAAAAGATTATTGCTTAAGATAAAAAATCACGGGATTGGGGGTAATATTCTGGCATGGATAGAGGATTGGCTATCTAACAGAAGGCAGAGAGTTGGGATAAATGGTTCATTCTCAGACTGGCAATCAGTAACTAGTGGTGTTCCGCAGGGGTCAGTGCTGGGTCCCCAACTCTTTACAATCTATATTAACAATTTGGAGGAGGGGACCGAGTGTAACATATCAAAGTTTGCAGATGATACTAAGATGGGGGGGAAAGTAGTGAGTGAGGAGGACATAAAAAACCTTCAAGGGGACATAGACAGGCTAAGTAAATGGGCAGAGATTTGGCAGATGGAATACAATAATGGAAAGTGTGAGGTTATGCACTTTGGCAGGAAAAATCGTAGAGCAAGTTATTATCTTAATGGCAAGAAACTGGAAAGTACTGAAGTACAAAGGGATCTGGGGGTGCTGGTGCGCAAAACTCAAAAGGTTAGTATGCAGGTGCAGCAAGTGATTAAGAAGGCCAATGCAATGTTGGCTTTCATTGCTAGGGGGATAGAATATAAAAATAGGGAGGTATTGCTTCAGTTGTACAAGGTATTGGTGAGACTGCACCTGGAATACTGCGTACAGTTTTGGTGTCCATACTTAAGAAAGGACATACTTGCTCTCGAGTCAGTACAAAGAAGGTTCACTCGGTTAATCCCGGGGATGAGGGGATGGACATATGAGGAGAGGTTGAGTAGATTGGGACTCTACTCATTGGATTTCAGAAGAATGAGAGGCGATCTTATTGAAACATATAAGATTGTGAAGGGGTTGGATCGGGTGGATGCAGGGAAGATGTTCCCGATGATGGGTGAAACTAGAACTAGGGGGCATAGTCTTAGAATAAGGGGCTGCTCTTTCAAAACTGAGATGAGGAGGAACTACTTCACTCAGATGGTGGTAGGTCCATGGAATATGCTGCCCCAAAAAACTGTAGAAGCTACATCATTACATAAATTTAAAACAGAAATAGACAGTTTCCTAGAAGTAAAGGGAATTAAGGGTTACGGGGAGCGGGCAGGAATTTGGACATGAGTCTAGGTTCGGATCGGTCATGGCCCTGTGGGTAGCGGAGCGGGCCCAGGGGCCGTGTAGCCTGATCCTGCTCCTATTTCGTGTGTCTAATTCTGTTAGATGCAGGAGATGGTTCTGTGATAGTGGATTGGCAGTTAGGATCAGATCAGCCATGATCTTATTGAATGTTGGAGCAGGCTCGAGGGGCCGATTGGCCTACTCCTGCTCCTACTTCTTATGTTCTTATGTTAAATTCATCAAATTGGAGAAAACATTCGGGGTGTGAAATTCGGTTATGCCCCATTTGGGGGTGGTAACCATGTTAAGGCCGGGCATTTCGTGCCTGGCGCAGAAGTACCGCCCCGGCCACTAAATTCAGCTTAACGCCCCGCACAGGAAGTGGAGTGCAATGTCGTGCGTTCCACTTTCTAATGTGGCAGTAACCGAGGCAATGTCGGAGGTTCCACTGAGCACTGCCGTGTTTCAACGCCCCTCCCCTTCAGTTAAAGGGAATGGCCATTGCGCACTCTGCAGGACCTCTGATCACCCATACTAGGCCACCAGGGCGGTGTGGCGCCTGGGCCACAGCCCATCACCCAGTCACGGTGCCAGGCTGTGCGATGGCGGCCAGGACCATGCCATGGCCCACCATGGAGGGCCAACCTCGGGGTGGTCCAAAAAATGAAAATGGCAGCGCAGGTCGCGGCCGCACCTCCCCTTTAAATACTGCCCCGCGAGCGGAGGCAGGCCCGGCCCACGATCTGTGAGGCTGGTGATGACATTGCCCACAGCACCCTCTCGGGTGCAGCTGAATTTCTGCCGCGGGGCAGTAAGGGGATGCGGTGGTGCACTATGGGGTCGCGGCACACTGTGATGCCCCGCTGAATTTCTTGGGAGGCGCTTTTTTCGATCCCTCCCCGATTGATAAGACCTTTGTGCCCCGTTAGCGCCCCTGGAGGTGCTAACAGCAAGCACAAAGGAGCCGAATTTCTAGCCCATGGTTACTTTACTCCATGATCTTCCCTACTCTTAAGCTGTTCAACCTTCTTATGCCCAGCTACCTCCTGGTCCCTTTACTTTTGACCTGGTGTCACTTGCAGCTGCTCCAACATCTTCAGTGCTCGGACTGTGTTAGGATTGCCAACTCTGGTTGGATGTGTTGCTGGAGGTGTTAACATATGACCCTCCCGCCCCCACGCTCTTGCCATTGGTCACCCAACACGCCCATCCTCGCAGTGCCCCCTCTTCCCACGCCAAATGGAAAGTGAACAGACTCTCCTTTACCCGATTGGATGCTTCTTGACTGTCAGTCAAGCAGTCGTTTTTCCCTATCTCTCATATTTTTATTAACTACTAGCTGAAGTGCCCAGCGGTGCCGAGGCTTTTTCAAGGGCATGTTGTTGTTGGAAGAGAGAGAGAGAGCGACTGGGGGGAAGAGAGAGAGCGACTGGGGGGAAGAGAGAGAGCGACTGGGGGGAAGAGAGAGAGCGACTGGGGGGAAGAGAGGGAGGGGAGGGGGAAGGGAAGGGAGGGCGGGGTAGGGGGGAGGGGGAGGGGGGAGGGGGAGGGGGAGGGGGAGGGCGGGGAAGGGGGGGAGGGCGGGGAAGGGAGGGCGGGGGGAGGGGAGGGGGAAGGAAGGGAGGGAGGGGGGGAAGGGAGGGCAGGGGAGGGGAAGGGAGGGAGGGGGGGAAGGGAGGGCAGGGGAGGGGAAGGGAGGGCGGGGGGGAGGGGAGGGAGGGGAAGGGAGGGCGGGGGGGGAGGGGGAGGGAGGGCGGGAGGGAGGGCGGGGGGGGGAGGGGGGGATGGAGGGCGGAGGGGAGGGAGGGCGGCGGGCGCCACCCCCGAGGGTCGCGACCCCCCCGGAGGGTCGCGCCCCCCCCCCCGGAGGTGAAGACCGCCGATTGCGCGCGCAGCAGGAGCTGAGACGCGGCGTCTCTCTCGGCCGGCGGGCCCGGTTGCCAGGGCAACCGTGACGCTGACCAAGCCAGAGAGAGAGACGCCGCGTCTCAGCTGCTCCTGCTGCGCGCACGGCCCCCCCCCGAGGGTCGCGGCCCCCCCCCCGAGGGTCGCGGCCGCCCCCCCCCTCCCCCCAAGGTGAAGGCCGCCGATTGCGCCCGTTGCCAGGGTAACGCTGGACGCTCAGCAAGCCCCGGCAGAGAGAGACGTCTCAGCTCCTGCTGCGCGCGCACCCTAGCGGCGCTGGGCTGAGGCTCGGCCCTCCAGCCTTCGAGTGGGGCCGGGAGGTGCCTAGCTCGGGCGTGGATGCGGAGGAGACGCCGAGGCTTCTCGGCCTACCTGGAAAAATGGGGAAAGGTAGGAAAATTAATGAGATTAGATAAGTTAATTACTTTCTAAATCATTTTTTTAAAAAACAATATGTGTTTTAAAAGCAACGTTTTTTTTTAAGACGCAGAAAGCGGGAAAAAGAAAGGAAAAGTTTGGAATCAAGATGGCGGCGACTCACCTCGGTTCAGAACGATAAAGCCCGGCCACACGCGCACCGATTGGCCCGGCGGCACACGCCAGCAACCCGGCGTACGATTGGTCGAGCTCGAGGTCACTCTGTCGCTAATGAGCGGATAATGAGATGCTAATGAGCGGAATGTTGAAGGTTTTTGGGATACCGCGGGCGCAATTTTAGCCTGGCCAAAACGTAAATACGCTTAAAACCGTCTCGGAAGCGTAAGCTTTCTTTGGAGGTAACGCGCGCATAGGTACGCCCTGTAACTTTCGAGTGCATACCTGCAACGCACACGCGATGACAGACAGATAGACAGATAGACAGATAGACAGATAGAAAGACAGAATGACAGAAGTACCGATTTATATATATAGATTAAATGGAAGCGTTCAAATAAATGAAAAAGAATGCTTTTAAATGCCCCAATAATTTTTCACCAGGGTTGCTGTAAACAGTGTCCAGGAGATTAGTCTTTAATTCCTGGAGACTCCAGGAGATTCCTGGAGGGGTGGCAACCCTAGACAGTGTATAACATTAATTTCTGAAAGGGAAAATGCCCTCAAGTAATTTTCCTCTGCGAGATTCTGCCAACATCCTATTTGCATATGTCTGTGAAGGTCAAACATGTTTCAGAAAATTTAGGCCATCTAATACCTTAGGTCATAAAATCAGCAGGTTATGAAGGCCACTGAGAAGCAAAATAAGAACATGAGAAGTTCAAGGGAAATTAAAGATCATTCGGCCCATCAATCGTGCTCCATCCAGAGTCCATTATGACATTTCAATTATGGACTTCACCACTCCCGCCTGACGATCTCCTACTTTAGGGAACACCAAATTCCTTGTCCAAACTTCCCTGAGAAAAATAAAGTGGCGTTATTATTATCTCTAAAACCTTCAACATCCCTATCTCGGCGGGAGGGAATTTTTGGGGGGGTCAGTGGACACGTTTGGTGGCGAGTCGGGTGGAACATTTTTTTGACAGTGGGTAGGGAGCCTGCTGTCAACCCTCCGCCACGCTAGTCTCCCAGATTTGGGTCTGTCATCGCTGAACACACCCGACACCAAGCAGCGGGGGAGGCAACTTAAATGATTAAGAGCTTGTTAACAGGCCCTTAAAAACTATTTTGAGCTCACCTTTAGATTTTACGAGTTTGCCCACGGCTTACCCACTGCTCGGGGATCACGTCAGGTAAGCAAGTCGGGAGTTGTGTTACCATGGGATGATTTCTTAACTTGACAGCTGCAAATGTTCTATAAAAGCTCCCATTTCATAGCTGTTCACTTTCCAAGGTCAGGAGCTGTTGCTTACTGCATTTGCAAGTCAGATTGAGCTTCATGCAGCTTGCAAGTGTTTGGAGCAAACTCTCTATCCAGTGTCACCTCATTGAAACAACCTCTCTCACCATTGACAGATCGCTTCTATCATCCCAACCTCACCTGCCATCTATTCCATCAGCATCAGTGCCCTTGAAACTATCTCACCTTGGTCCTCAGAATCCCACCACAATCAGCCCCAACACCAGCAGCACCAGGCACACAAGCAGCACTAGCAACAACACCAACCTTCTCCGCAATCACCTGATGCTGCACAGGACACAGGGCATCAACACCCGACCACATTGCTGCCCAGGATGTCAGGGATGGCCTCACCATGGCCAGATTTACATCACTTGATGCTGTACACCGTGGATGCTACATGATGCGCCAGGTTGGCACCACCCCACACCAACACCATAAAGTACCCCTACAATGACCAAGCCATTCCTTTCACACTCATTGCCAATGCGGGGGGTACAATTATGTCTCACCATTCACTGCAACTCACTAAGCCACTTCCAAAGGTGCACACAAATCTGTCCAAACGCAAAGTGTTGAAAATAAAGATTTCAATGTTTGACAGCACATTAACAGAAACTTCACATGAACATTGGCTAAACCACCCAAGTGCCCACCCTTGTGTTTTGTTACTTGGTATGATTGAACTAGGATAAGGGTGAGCGTGAGGCGTGGCCAGTGAGATGGGGAAGTGATAATGAAGATAGAGAGGGATGGGTGGAGGTGCAAGGTAAGTTGGTGTGAGTAAGGATGTGCAGGAGTAAGGTAGGGAATGCAGAGTGATGGGGATGTGATAAGTGGCACAGCAGGATGATTTTGAGTGTGGCTTTGCAGTAACATTTCATGATCTACTGAAATAATTGAAATGTTTGCACCACTGTAGCCAGGCACTCATGACAACAACCCTGCTTCAATCCTCCTCTGCAATGTTGGTCTCTTGGGGAGGTGTCTTCTGCCCATTGGAAGGGAAGATAACCTCCCTGCGTGCTGTGACTCCCTCCATAAACATCTGGAGGGAGTCATGGGAGAGCCTGGGTGCAGCCGTGCACCTCTGTGCAGTGCTTGTCAGTGTTTGCAGCACCTCAATGCTGTAGAACACTGACAGCAGAACTGTCAAAATCAATTTGCGCATGGTCCCTTTAAGGAAACCGGCTGATGATGCATCAGCAGGTGACGTCATCAGATCTGCTTCCTTCAATTGGCCGGGAAATGTGCTGGGCGGGCTTAACAAGCCCAATCAGCGTAAGATCACTTAGGACAGCGGGCTGGAGCCAGCAGCGGGGCTGCACCCCGCCACCGACCCCAGCCACACCGGACCCCCCGAGGTATGGGAAATCACGGCCTCAAGAGCAATCTGAAAACTGTACCCAAGAGTACTTCAACATGTATGAGATATTATAGCGTGAGGGCAGTTAGCTAGTAGGTTGTCTTTTAAGGCAGAGTTTAAAGTTAATTGAGATCTGGAGGTAAAGCTCTTCTTATGATTTACAGAGTACATTCACGTATCTTTTGGAAAGAATGACCAATGATTACCTGAGGAAGCCCCTGTATAATTATAATAAACTTCTACCAATACAGATTCTGAGAGAAGGGATAAAGATTGTCACGATGTTTTTATTCAGCCAGTTTAGTTATAGTATTCATCAGTCGTTACATATAACAAATTTTATAAAACTAATACGCTCACTCATACACAATTCCAAAAGTATACAAAGTACTGTTTTGTTTAACTCCTTCTGAAGAAACTATGAAATAATAGCAGAATGAAAGAAAGACTTGTACAATACCTTAATTATCACATCTCTCAGAAATGTCTTAAAGCACTTCACATGCCAAAAATTGCATTGACGTGCAGTGAGGATGTGCTGACAATATGCAGCAGGACTGTAAGCATTTGAAAAGTGACAAGACAGGTTAACCTTCTGGGTTGAGACATTGATCAGGACTGGAAAGGGAAGGCAGGAAGTCTCTTCATAGAACTGACTAAAAAAGGGAGAGGTGGGGAGTGCAGCAGGCTAAGATCAAGATAGATTTACATTGCACCTTATGTCTATTTCTATGAATACTTCAAAGTTACATAGACAAACAAAGTAGCTGTTTTGCATTCAAAAAGATCCCACAACCAGCAACGAGATGAATTGACCAGTTGCTCTTTTCCTAGTGTTGAATTAAGGCAGTAATTTTGACCAGGGCAACAGGAGAACTCCTTGCTCTTCTTTGAATAATGCCATGGGATCTTTACTGTCAACTTGAACAGGCATATAAGACCCTGCTTTAATGTTTAATCTGCGGGATGGTACCTCCAACAAAGCAGCACTCTCTCAATCCTGCACTGATATGTAACTTTAGATTATGCAGTGATACCTTATTATGGAGCTTGAACTCAACCCAAAGACAAAATGGCACAGTTGCACCAACATGCTAACTACTGCAACAAAGAGGCAGCTAATGAGCGTAACAGCATTTCAGCAGGTTTCGAAAAGAGGTGAAAAGTGCTTGATGACATTCACTGCACTCTATCAAAAAGGATTTGGAAAAAAGAAAACAGATATCAACTGGAAAGGATTGTACTAGAAAGTGAAATAAACATACTAGTGGGAACATTTTTTTGACTTTCTTTCTTTCTCTCTCTCTCTTGCATTACCCAAACCCCAGCAAACAATTATTTTGTTAACTATTTCTCACAACAAATGACATGACAGCAATTAATCCAGTTTTTCTTTAATATGAATATGGGATAGTTTTTCTTTAACAGAAATACTGTATTATGTTGGATGTTGATTATAGTCAACTTTCCCACAGCAATTATAACATTCGAATCAATGCCTGTGGCTTTAAAGGGTTAAAATCAAACTGTAGAAAATCCAACAATGTCCCCCCTCCGGTGCGCTGACACACGGCCGCGCATCGATCGGGAGGTCCCACGCAGGCTGCTCACCAGCCGTGGATGCTGGAAAAGAAACCATGCATGCGCAGCCGTGCAGCAAATTTAAAGAGACCGTGCATGAAAAGAAAATAGAGGGAACATTGAAGTCCAGTATTTTTGACATATATTCCATACACATTACAGGATTAGTTGATTTAGTAGAAATATGCAATTCACATTTACTGAATCGATTTTTGATTCTGCTGAGACCTGATAGAGACATTATAATATTTCAGTATAAGTCCCAATAATGATCCAAGATCATTCCCAATTCACTCAAAGAAAGAAGTTGCATTTATGTAGCACCTTTCACATTACCAGTACGTCCTGTAACACTTCACAACAAATTAATTATTTTTGAAGTGCTATGTACATAATTGCAGCAGCCAAATTGTGTGCAACTATGTCCCACAAACAACAATGAGATAAATGATCGGCTAACCTGTTTTTGCGGTGTTGGTTGAGGAGCAAATGTTGGCCTGGACACCAGGGAAATGCCCCCCGCTCTTCTTCAAATAGTGCCATGGGATCTTTTACATCCACCTGAACCGTCACTTCTGACAATGTAGTTCTCCCTCGATAATGTACTGAAGTAACAGGATAGATTATATGCTCAAGTCCTGGAGCTGGACTTGAATTTACAATCTTCTAGATCAGAGGTAAGAGTGCTACCAACTGAGTCAAGCTGAAACTTCATGGAGATGTTTCTTTTTATAATAAAAGATAACTTAAACTGTTCACGTTAAGTCATCGGGAAATTTAAATTTCCTAGGAGATCAATGCCTAAAATCCTTGGGCTAGAAATTCAGCTGCTTTGTGCCTCCCGTTAACGCCTGCTGGGGGTGGTAACGGGGTGCTAAGAGGTTACCAACCGGGCGTGGCGAATTCAGCGACACCCGCCAACTTCCCTGGCATAAGAACATAAGAACATAAGAAATAGGAGCAGGAGTAGGCCAATCGGCCCCTCGAGCCTGCTCCGCCATTCAATAAGATCATGGCTGATCTGATCCTAACCGCCAATCAACTATCACAGAACCATCTCCTGAATCTAACAGAATTAGACACACGAAATAGGAGCAGAATCAGGCTACACGGCCCCTGGGCCCGCTCCGCTACCCACAGGGCCATGACCGATCCGAACCTAGACTCATGTCCAAATTCCTGCCCGCTCCCCGTAACCCTTAATTCCCTTTACTTCTAGGAAACTGTCTATTTCTGTTTTAAATTTATGGAATGATGTAGCTTCCACAGCTTTTTGGGGCACCATATTCCATGGACCTACCACTCTCTGACTGAAGTAGTTCCTCCTCATCTCAGTTTTGAAAGAGCAGCCCCTTATTCTAAGACTATGCACCCTAGTTCTAGTTTCACCCATCATCGGGAACATCCTCCCCGCATCCACCCGATCCAACCCCTTCACAATCTTATATGTTTCAATAAGATCGCCTCTCATTCTTCTGAACTCCAATGAGTAGAGTCCCAATCTACTCAACCTCTCCTCATATGTCCATCCCCTCATCCCCGGGATTAACCGAGTGAACCTTCTTTGTACTGATTCGAGAGCAAGTATGTCTTTTCTTAAGTATGGACACCAAAACTGTATGCAGTATTCCAGGTGCGGTCTCACCAATACCTTGTACAACTGAAGCAATACCTCCCTATTTTTATATTCTATCCCCCTAGCAATGAAAGCCAACATTCCATTGGCCTTCTGAAGCACTTGCTGCACCTGTATACTAACCTTTTGAGTTTCGTGCACCAGGACCCCCAGATCCCTTTGTACTTCAGTCATTTCCAGTTTCTTGCCATTAAGATAATAACTTGCTCTACGATTTTTCCTGCCAAAGTGCATAACCTCACACTTTCCAGTATTGTATTCCATCTGCCAAATCTCTGCCCTTGCAGGTTTTTATGTCCTCCTCACTCACTACTTTCCCCCCCATCTTAGTATCATCTGCAAACTTTGATATGTTACACTCGGTCCCCTCCTCCAAATTGTTAATATAGATTGTAAAGAGTTGGGGACCCAGCACTGACCCCTGCGGAACACCACTAGTTACTGATTGCCAGTCTGAGAATGAACCATTTATCCCAACTCTCTGCCTTCTGTTAGATAGCCAATCCTCTATCCATGCCAGAATATTACCCCCAATCCCGTGATTTTTTATCTTAAGCAATAATCTTTTGTGTGGCACCTTGTCAAATGCCTTTTGGAAGTCTAAATACACTACGTCCACTGGTTCCCCTTTATCCACCCTATATGTTACTTCGTCAAAGAACTCCAGCAAATTTGTCAAACATGACTTCCCCTTCATAAAACCATGCTGACTTTGTCCTATTAAATTATGATTATCCAAATGTCCTGTTACTGTCTCCTTAATAATGGACTCCAAAATTTTACCTACCACAGATGTTAGACTAACCGGTCTATAGTTTCCAGCCTTCTGTCTACTGCCCTTTTTAAATAAGGGTGTTACATTAGCAGTTTTCCAGTCTGCCGGGACCTTTGCCGATTCCAGGGAGTTTTGGAAAATTATTACCAATGCATCCACAATCCCTACCGCCACTTCCCTCAAGACCCTAGGATGTAAGCCATCCGGTCCAGGTGATTTATCCACCTTGAGTCCCATTATTTTACCGAGTGCCAATTCCTTAGTGATTTTGATCGTGTTTAGCTCCTCCCCCCCATAGCCCCCTGTTTGTCCAGTGTTGGGATATTCTTAGTGTCCTCCACTGTAAAGACTGATACAAAATATTCATTCAGTGTTTTTGCCATCTCCATATTTCCCACCATTAATTTCCCGGTCTCATCCTCTAAGGGACCAACATTTACTTTAGCCACCCTTTTTCTTTTTATATAACTATAAAAACTCTTACTATCTGTTTTTATATTTTTTGCTAATTTACTTTCATAATCTATCTTCCCTTTCTTAATTAATTTTTTTGTTATTTTTTGCTGTCTTTTAAAGTTTTCCCAATCCTCTATCCTCCCACTAGATTTGGCTACCTTATATGCCCTTGTTTTTAGTCGGAATACTATCCTTAATTTCTTTACTTAGCCACGGATGGCTGTCTTTTCTTTTACACCCTTTTCTTCTCAGTGGAATATGTTTTTTGGGGAAGTTGTAAAATAACTCCTTAAATGTACACCACTGATCATGTATCGTCTTACCCTTTAATCTATTTTCCCAATCCACTCAACTCAATTCCGCTCTCATACCTTCATAGTCTCCTTTATTCAAGCTTAGCACGCTTGTTTGAGATCCAACCTTCTCACCCTCTAATTGAATATGGAATTCAACCATGTTATGGTCACTCATTCCAAGGGGATCCTTTACTAGGACATTTTTAATTAATCCTGTCTCGTTACACAGGACCAGATCTAAGGTTGCTTGCCCCCTGGTCGGTTCAGTTACATACTGCTCAAGAAACCCATCCCTAATACACGCAATGAAGTCATCCTCAAGGCAGCCCTGCCCAATTTGATTTGTCCAATTAATATGATAGTTAAAATCCCCCATAATTATAGATGTTCCCTTATTACAAGCCTCAACTATTTCCTGATTGATACTCCGTCCAACAGAGTTGCAACTGTTCGGAGGCCTATAGACTACGCCCACTGGTGTTTTTTTCCCCTTATTATTCCTTATCTCCACCCAAACTGTTTCATTATCCTGATCTTTTGACCCAATATCATTTCTCTGTATTACAGTGATTCCTTCCTTTATTAACATAGCCACCCCACCTCCCCTTCCTTCCTGCCTGTCCTTCCTGATCGTTAAAGAACCTGGTATGTTTAATTCCCAGGCATTGTCACCCTGCAGCCATGTTTCTGTAATGGCCACAAGATCATACCCATATGTAGTTATTTGTGCCATTAACTCGTCTATTTTGTTACGAATGCTACGTGCATTCAGATAGAGAACTTTCAAATATGTTTTGTGACACTTAGTTCCTGCTTTTGCCCTTTTTATTACTTTACCTTTTACTCCATACCTTCTGCCCCTTCCTGACACGCTCTGGTTTTTAATTTCCCCACTGCTACATAAGTCTATGACCTTCTCTGTTGTCATTTTTATTATTTGCTCTCTAGGAACCTCCCCCCCCACTAGTTAGTTTAAAGCCCTCTCTACAGCCCTAGTTATATGATCCGCCAGGACTCTAGCCCCAGCACTGGCCAAGTGAAGCCCGTCCCAATGGAACAGCTCCCTCCTGCCCCAGTACTGGTGCCAGTGTCCCAGGAAGCAAAACCCATTTCTCCCACACCAGTCTTTGCGCCACGCTTTTAACTCTCTAATTTTACTTGTCCTAGCCAGATTCGCTCGTGGCTCAGGTAATAATCCAGAGATTATTACCCTTGAGGTTCTGTCTTTTAATTTGACCCCTAGCTGTTCATACTCCTTTAACAGAACCTGCTTCCTAGTCCTATCTACGTCATTTGTACCAACATGGACCACGACAACTGGATCCACCCCCTCCCACTGCAAGTTTCTTTCCAGCCCAGAGGAGATGCCCTTAACCCTGGCACCGGGTAGGCAACACAGCCTACGGGACTCTCGCTCTCGGCTGCAGAGAACTCTATCTATCCCCCTAATAATACTATCCCCTACCACTACAACATTTCTATTTACTCCCCCCTCTTGAATGGCCCCCTGTTCCACGGTGCTGTGGCCAGGTTGCTCATCCTCCCTGCACTCCCTGCTCCTGTCCCCACAGGGAGTAAGAACCTCGAACCTGTTGGACAAGAGCAAGGGCTGCGGCTCCTCCAACACTACCTCCTGGATCCCCGTACCTGCCTCATTCATAGTCACACCATCCTGTCCCTGACCATGGGCTACATCTGAATTAATTAACTTCAGAGGTGTGACCATCTCCTGAAACACAGAGTCCAGGAACTTCTCCACCTCCCTGATGTGTCACAGTGTCTGAAGCACCGACTCCAGCTCATCAGCACTGAGCTGGAGTTCCTGTAGCAGCAGACACTTGTCACAGACGTAATCACCGTGAGCCTCAATGGGGTTCACCGGCTCCCACATCTCGCAACAGTAACACATCACCTGCTCTATTCTATGTAATTAATTAATGTTTTTATTGTTAGTTATGGACACCCTCTGTCCGATTATAGATGCTAGTATCCCCTTTAATTTATTGGATTTAAATTAAATCAATCCCTCTACTTACACCAATTAAATGGTTCACCAACAGTCACTCTGCACCAGAAAGGCCTTATTAACTGCAACCCACAGAGTTAAAGTTTGAAAAGAGCACCTAACGCCCCACTTACCCTAACTCACACTTACCCAAACTCACAGCACTCTCTGCTGACCTCGCACTCAGTGCTTGCCCGCACTAGCAATGGTCTTTTTATACTGTTTGTTTCTTTACAGCCAAATGAGTCACCCCTGCTGATTGGTTAGAAAACTGGTTTTCACTGCCTGCTGTGCCAATTTACTCCAACTGCAGTGTAACCTTGTTTTACTCTTCTTAAACCAACAGAATCCCAAATACTTAACGTTTCCCCTTTACTTAATCTGCTTAAGTAACCTTATCAAGAATTATTTAAAGAGAAATAACAATTAAAGAACTCTCACACTTACCCAAACTCACAGCACTCTCTGCTGACCTCGCACTCAGTGCTTGCTCGCACTAGCAATGGTCTTTTTATACTGTTTGTTTGTTTACAGCCAAATGAGTCACCCCTGCTGATTGGTTAGAAAACTGGTTTTCACTGCCTGCTGTGCCAATTTACTCCAACTGCAGTGTAACCTTGTTTTACTCTTCTTAAACCAACAGAATCCCAAATACTTAACTTTTCCCCTTTACTTAAACTGCTTAAGTAATCTTATCAAGAATGATTTAAAGAGAAATAACAATTAAAGAACTCTCACACTTACCCAAACTCACAGCACTCTCTGCTGACCTCGCACTCAGTGCTAACACCGACTGCCTCGGTGTCCAGTGCCCCGTATATCGTGACATCAAGTACGCAGCGCCCCGTTACCGCCCTGGATGTGAAATTTTCTCCCGCCCCCTGCTGCATTGCCGGGCATCAACAACGGCAGCAACAGGAGGCATTGTCACCTCGGCTGGCCGCTTGGGGAGTGATAATTAAAGGCAGTGTTGGTCAGGAAGGCCAAACTTTAATCTTCGCACCAGTCTGGTGCCTGCTGAAAGTTTTGAAGCCTCATTGCTGTGCGAAGCCTAAGCCCTCCACTCTCTCAGAATGATTGGGGCTGTAATGGAAGTCACGCAGGTCCCCTGGCCCCACAGAACGAGGATGAAGAATGTTGCAAACCATCATTGGCCCTTCCCTTTAAGCGAGGGAAGGAGCCTGTGATACCGGCAGCTCTGCACTGCACATTCTTCAGCGTTCTGCCGCTACCGCCCCTCTCACACACATTAGCACCCTAAGAGAAGTGGTTAATGCTTGATTTAACGCTCCACTTCCCCCTTGAAGCACTAAAACAGAATTTCGTGGGAGGCGGGAATGATTAGCGCCTGGCGCTAATTTTTCAGCTTTTCGGGGAAAAATTTGTTCGGTTAGCGCCTCCGGGGGGGGGGGCACTAATGGGGCGCTAAGAAGTTAGCGCCTGAGCGTGGCAATTTTAGCGCCACTCCCGAAATTGTCCAGCCGTTTTGCAGCGGCGCTAAACACTACTGCCACGATCTCCTGCGCCCGCACATCGTGACGTCAGTCATGCATGCAACGCCCCGGTAGCACCCCGGACCTGATATTGAGTCGCGCCCCCTGCCTTAGTGCCTGCCGCTAGAAACGACAGGTAGAGGGGAACGTTTTCAAGTCGGGAAGGGGCTGGGGGAGCTCTGTTTAAAGGTGGGTGCTTCCTACCTTTTCTTGTCAGCAAAATTTTGGGTTTTAATGCTGTCCTAAGGAGTTTTGGCCCTCAGCACCACTTTTGAGGTTCCTAAGCACTGAGCTCTTTCCCTGAGTCTATCCATTAGTGCTCCCAACACAATTGCTTTTGAGGTCTCTCCAAGCTGAGATTCAAGGCAGCAATAAGCAGGGTGTGGCTGGCCTGCATGATAGCCCCTCCCCTTTAAGAATAGGACGGCGCCAGTGTGTCTGGTTTCCATGGTAACTGGCATCGCCTGAGCTTCGGTAGCGTTCTGAGGTAGCGCCCCGCTCCCCGACATTTGCTCCTTAAGAGAGGTGTGTAGCGCCTGATTTAGCGCTCAAATCACCTCCAGGGGCGATAGAGGCGAATTTTGCAGTCGGAGGTGATAATTAGCGCCGGGCATTAAACTTTGCTTCTGGCCAATATTAGCGCCCCAAAATGGGCGATATCCAATTTTTCCGCCTAAAGCGCCCCAAAAGGGGCTATACTGAATATCTCCCCCCTTATCTCTATCTTTCTCTCTCTTCCATTCTTCCTACAATCTGCAGGTTTTTAAACCCAACCTTAATAGCACTTAACCAGCACTTACTAATGTATCTCCTCTCTCCTAAACCTTGTCAGTGTCTCGCATCATGGTCAGTATCTCTGATTTGGAAAATAAAAAGTATCTGGATAGATCTACTGCTCTGAGAGTGTACGGTAGCATAGTAGTTACATTACTATACTAGTAATCCAGCGGCCTGGACTAATGATCCGGAGACGTGAGTGTGGTGTATGTGCGTAATGCCGGTAATTGCCACTTGGGCTATATAAGCCTGTGTATTGTGTATATCCTTTAGAAAACCCCCCCCAGACTTTGCTCAGTAAATACCTATGAACCAACTCCTGTCTTCGGTGTCTTTATCAACACACGGACACTACAGTGGCGACGAAGTGGAAACGGACTTACCGGCAATTCGGCAGCACCTCAAGGACATCGATTCCTCCGGCGTCCAGAAGACTCAAGGAAGTGAGAGAAGCTATGGTTTCACCAGCTGGCCAAGCTGGTGGCAGGTACTGCGCTAATCCTTCCTGGGCGTCAGCTGGGGCTCCAGTGGCGGGCTCTACAGCTGAGACAGGCAGCGAAATCGGAGGTAAGCAATAGCGAATTGGAAGGGAGCACTCGGGAGACGGCCGGCACGGCAAGCAGGTCAGCGTTCAGACCTCCGGCGGGAACGAGTCTCCAACAGTAAATTAAAAAAAACATAAAGAGAATGTGAACCGCAGTAAACAGCGTTGTTATCGGCAGCAGCGGCGGGAAAGCGCGGGAAGCGCCATATCTTGCTACAGAAAAGAAAAAAAAAGCGCGGGAAGCGCCATATCTTTTCTGAAATGCCTAACTCTGGCAATATTGATGCTTTTGATAGCAAAACAGAGCCTAATTTTGGCAATATTGATGTTTTTGATAACAAGATAGAGGATTGGACCACATATGTGGAAAGAGTGGAGGTATATTGCACCGCAAATGGAATAGAAGATGAAAAAAAAGCTTCAGTGCTTCTGGATCTAATGGGCGCAAAGACATACAAGCTGTTACAAAACTTAATCACTCCAGCCGAACCGATGGACAAGAATTTTGAGGAGATGTTATCGCTGCGGCAGATCCACCCATGACCAGAGGGACTGCTGGTTCAAGGAAAAAGCATGCAGGCGATGTGGAAAGATGGGACACATTCCACGTGTGTGCCGATCTGAAAATAAAAAATCCACTAACGGGAAGAGAATCAATAAGGAAAAGCACAGAAAGGTACAAATGATGACGGACAGTAGCTCTGAAGACCAGAAGAGCGATAGAGACTCCGGGAACAAGAGACTAAGCTCTCTCAAATTACATAATGTAATTGCCAAAGAAGATTACCAGACCATTTGGGTTACCCTCACAATAGCAGGGTCGCCAGTTAAAATGGAGCTAGATACAGGATCAGCTCTGACCGTCATAAATCGACGGGATTACGAGCGGCTATTTCCGCATATACCTTTAAAAGATACATCTATTATCTTGAAAACATATACGGGGCAGAAAGTATACCCCAAAGGAAAAATAAGGGTGCCTGTTGTATACAACGGCAAGGAAATACAGAAGTTGTATTTATACGTTCTACAAGATGGTGGTCCACCGCTGTTGGGACGTGAATGGAGCAGAAAAATACGTTTAGACTGGCACTCCATTCAGGCACTGACGGTGACCAGTAAGGAAAAAAATGATGATGACGTCATACCTGAACGATTGAAAGACATCTTAGCCAACGCCAAGGAAGTATTTCAGAGAAACTAGGAACCTTGAAAGGCATCATCGCCTCAATAAAAGTGGAAGATGCAGCAATTCCCAAGTTTTTTAAGGCAAGACCGGTGCCATACGCAATTCGTCCAGCAGTCGAGGCAGAGCTGGAGAATTTGGAAAAGGCAGGCGTATTATCTAAAATAGATTGGAGCGAGTGGGCAACACCCATCGTCCCAGTCATGAAGAAAGCATTGAAGGGTGATGGATCTGAAGAACAGAGAAAAATTCGTATCTGTGAAGACTTCAAGGTGACTGTAAACCCGGTCCTTCACACGGTACAGTATCCTCTTCCGAGGATAGAAGATATTTTCGCCTCACTATCCGGAGGGAAACGTTTCACCAAAATTGACTTGGCACAGGCATATCTACAGATGGAGGTTGAGGAGGCCTCTAAAAAATATCTCACGATAAATACACACAAAGGTCTGTACCAGTACAATCGACTGGTTTTCGGAGTAGCATCCGCTCCAGCTATCTGGCAAAGAGCTATGGAGCAAGTCCTCCAAGGGATTCCGGGGACTCAATGCTACCTAGACGACATCCTTGTAACAGGAGAAAACGACAACGAACACCTTGCCAATTTAGAGCAGGTGCTCACTAGGCTGAGAGAACGGGGCCTACGAGCAAATCGCCCCAAGTGCGAATTTTTCCGAAATCAAATATCATATTGTGGCCACATAATAAATAAGAAAGGGTTGCATAAGTCACCTGAAAAAATTGAGGCGGTCATAAAAGCCCCAGCACCTGAAAATGTTTCACAATTAAGGTCGTTCCTGGGATTAATAAATTACTATCATAAATTTTTACCGAACTTATCAACTCTTCTACACCCTCTTAATGAACTGCTACAAACAGGAGTAATTTGGAAATGGAACGAAGACTGCAAAAATGCCTTCCATAAAAGCAAAGACTTAATCACATCCAAAGAAGTTTTGGCTCATTACAACCCATCACTGCCAATCAGACAGGCGTGCGATGCATCCCCTTACGGCATAGGAGCAGTATGATGGCTCGGAACGGCCGATAGCTTTTGCTCATTGAACTCAGCTGAGCGTAACTATGCCCAAATCGACAGGGAAGCACTCAGCCTGGTATGGGGAGTAAAGAAATTCAACCATTACCTACACGGACAAAAATTTACCTTGTTGACTGACCATCAACCCCTCATCTCCATATTCAACCATAAAAAGGGTGTTCCCATTATGACAGCACAAAGGCTACAGCGGTGGTCCCTTTTTCTAGGGGCACACCAATACAACATAGAATACAAAGGTTCAAAACAGCATGGGAATGCTGACGATTTATCGCGCCTACCGTTGCCAGCGGTAGAAGAAGCACCTACAGTAGACCCAATGGAGATGTTCCACTCTACCATAGTGGAATGTCTACCAGTAACAAATTCTGCCATTGAAAGGGAAATGAGAAATGACCCGACTCTTTCACGGGTCTACGATTTAACAGTGAAGGGATGGCCAGCACATGGCGAACCAGTGTTGCCAGCATTCTCGCAAAGAAGAGAACAGCTGTCAGTGTGCCGAGGAACCTTGATGTGTGGATCCAGAGTGGTGATTCCACCCAAACTCCAGGATAAAGTGCTAAAGGAGCTTCACGAGGGGCATCTGGGTGGAGTGAAAATGAAGAACCTAGCCAGGGCATTTGTATGGTGGCCAGGTATTGATGGCGACATCGAAGAAATGACCAAGAGCTGCCTAGGATGCCAGAAGGTCCAAACACTCCACAACAAGCCCCTCTACATCCATGGGAGTGGCCCTCATCTCCCTGGCAAAGGGTACACATCGACTTTGCTGGTCCATTTATGGACTCAATGTTCTTAATCACGGTTGATGCACACTCCAAGTGGCCGGAGGTAATAAAGATGTCCTCCACCACCACGGAAAAAACCATCACAGTATTAAGGACCATATTTGCCAGGAATGGGCTGCCGGTACAGATCTGTTCTGATAACGGACCGCAATTTGTGTCCGAAGAATTCAGAAAGTTCTTAAAAAACAATGGGGTTAAGCACTACACGTCCGCCCCATACCATCCCGCCACCAATGGATTGGCTGAAAGGTTTGTCCAGACCTTCAAGAAGGCCATAAAGGCCATGGGTAATGAAGACATAAAACTTCAGCACAAGGTGGATAACTTCTTGTTCGCATACAGGAATGCAACACATATGGTTACCAACCAAGCTCCCGCCATGATGTTCTTCAATAGAAACCTAAGATGCCGGCTGGATTTGGTCAAGCCCAACATCAGAAGGGACATGGAGAACCGGCAGTTTCAAGGCATGAATGAAAGGCCAACTAGAACCTTCCAGATAGGTCAACAAGTTTTGGCCCGGGACTACTGTACCGAGAAATGGCAGCCTGGAACTATCTGAACATGACTAGGACCACTGATGTATACCGTGGACATCGGAGAAAGCATAATAAGGCGCCATGCTGACCAAATCATAAAGTCATCCGAAAAGGGACATCCTACACCACCACTCTATACATCTAACGATGAAGTAGAGATACCCATATCTACCTCCGATCCGGTGATACTGGAACCCGATGAACCCGACACTGGCATTCAAGCCAAATCAGCCTTGCCAGAAGAACCTACTACACCACCAGAAACTACTACACCCCCGAGGCGTTATCCGGACCGAGTCAGGAAGCCTCCTGAGAGACTAACTTATAATTATTTAATTACAGCAATGTATATTATTTTGCATATAACATGTAATTAATAATTACTTAAAATATGATGTACTGGTTAGCTAAAAGGGGAGGAATTGTGGTGTATGTGCCTTTAAGAGCCCCAGGTGTGCGTAATGCCGGTAATTGCCACTTGGGCTATATAAGCCTGTGTATTGTATATATCCTTTAGAAACCCCCCCCAGACTTTGCTTAGTAAATACCTATGAACCAACTCCTGTCTTCAGTGTCTTTATCAACACACGGACACTACAGGGAGTTCAAAATCCCACCATGGCAGCAGCGGAATTTAAATGCAGTTAATTAAATAAATCTGGAATTAAAAAGCTAGTATCAGTAATGGTGAACGTGAAACTATCGGATTGATGGAATAAACCCATTCCAAAATTCTATAGACTCTGGAACAGTTCCCATGGATTGGAGGGTAGCTAATGTAACTCCACTATTCAAAAAAGGTGGTAGAGAGAAAACAGGGAATTATAGACCGGTAAGGCTGACATCGGTAGTGGGGAAAATGCTAGAGTCCATTATAAAAGATGTAATAGCAGAGCACTTGGAAAAACAGTGACAGGATCGGATAAATCAACATGGATTTACAAAACGTAAATCGTGCTTGACTAATCTACTGGAATTTTTTGAGGATGTAACTGATAGAATAGATAAGGGAGAACCAGTGGATGTGGTGTATTTGGACTTTCAGAAGGCTTTTGATAAGGTTCCACTTAAGAGATTAGCATGTAAAGTTAAAGCACATGGGATTGGGGGTAAGGTACTGACTTGGATAGAGAACTGGTTGGCAGACAGGAAGTAAAGAGTTGGAATAAACGGGTCTTTCTCTGAGTGGCAGGCAGTGACTAGTGGGGTACCGCAGGGATCGGTGCTAGGACCCCAGCTATGCACAATGTATATTAATGATCTAGAAGAGGGAACTAGATGTAATATCTCCAAGTTTGCAGATGACACAAAGCTGGGTGGGCGTGTGTGCTGTGAGGAGGATGCCAAGAAACTCCAGTATGATTTGGACAGGTTGGGTGATTGGGCAGATGCATGGCAGATGCAGTATAATGTGGATAAATGCGAGGTTATCCACTTCGGTGGCAAAAACAGGAAGGCAGATTATTATTTGAACAGCAATAGATTGGGAGAAGGGAAAGTGCAATGAGACCTGGGTGTCCTTGTGCAACAGTCGCTGAAGGTAAGCATGCAGGTGCAGCAGGCGGTTAAGAAGGCAAATGGTATGTTGGCCTTCATAGCGAGAGGATTCAAGTACAGGAGCAAGGATGTCTTGCTGCAGTTGTATAGGGCCTTGGTGAGACCACACCTTGAGTATTTTGTGCAGTTTTGGTCGCCTTATCTGAGGAAGGATGTTCTTGCCATGGAGGGAGTGCAGCGAAGATTCACCAGACTGATACCTGGGATGGCAGGAATGAGATATGAGGAGAGATTGGGTCGATTAATCTTATATTCACTTGAGTTTAGAAGAATGAGAGGGGATCTCTTTGAAACTTATAAAATTCTAACAGGACTAGACAGACTAGATGCAGGAAGGATGTTCCTGATGGCGGGGGAGTCCAGAACCAGGGGTCACAGTCTAAAGATAAGGGGTAAGCCATTTAGGACAGAGATGAGGAGAATTTCTTCACCCAGAGAGTGGTGAACCTGTGGAATTCTCAACCACAGAAGGCAGTTGAAGCCAATTCATTAAATATATTCAAGAAGGAGTTAGATATATTTCTTAAGACTAAAGGGATCAAGGGATAGAAACATAGAAACATAGAAGATAGGAGCAGGAGTAGGCCATTCAGCCCCTCGAGCCTCCATTCAATGAGATCATGGCTGATCATCCAAATTCAGTACCCTGTCCCTGCCTTCTCCCCATATCCCTTGATCCCTTTAGCCTTAAGAAATATATCCAAATCCTTCTTGAATATATTTAATGAACTGGCCTCCACCGCCCTCTGTGGCAGAGAATTCCTCAGGTTCACCACTCTCTGGGTGAAGAAGTTCCTCCTCATCTCAGTCCTAAATGGCTTACCCCTTATCCTTAGAATATGACCCCTGGTTCTGGACTCCCCGGCCATCGGGAACATCCTTCCTGCATCTAGTCTGTCCAGGCCTGACAGAATTTTATAGGTTTCGATGAGATCCCCTCTCAATCTTCTAAACTCCAATGAGTATAAGCCCAATCGACACAATCTCTCCTCATACGTCACTCCTGCCATCCCAGGTATCAGCCTGGTGAATCTTCGCTGCACTTCTTCCATGGTAAGAACATCCTTCCTCAGATAAGGTGACCAAAACTGCACACAATACTCAAGGTGTGGTCTCACCAAGGCTCTGTACAACTGCAGCAAGACATCCTTGTTCCTGTACTCGAACCCTCTTGCTACGAAGGCCAACATACCATTTGCCTTCTTAACCGCCTGCTGCACCTGCATGCTTACCTTCAGCAACTGGTGCACAAGAACACCCAGGTCTCTTTGCACTTCCTCTTCTCCCAATCTATTGCCATTCAAATAATAATCTGCCTTCCTGTTTTTGCCACCAAAGTGGATAACCTCACATTTATCCACATTATAGTGCATTTGCCATGTTTCTGCCCAATCACCCAACCTGTCCAAATCATACTGGAGTTTCACGACATGCTCCTCACAGCATACCCTCCCACCCAGCTTTGTGTTGTCTGCAAATTTGGAGATACTACATCCAATTCCCTCGTCCAGATCATTAATATATATTGTGAATAGCTGGGGTCCTAGGACCGATCCTTGCGGTACCCCACTAGTCACTGCCTGCCACTCAGAGAAAAACCGGTTTATTCCAGCTCTTTGCTTTCTATTTGCCAACCTGTTCTCTATCCAAGTCAGTACCTTGCCCCCAATCCCATGTGCCTTAATTTTGCATGCTAATCTCTTATGCGGGACCTTATCGAAAGCCTTCTGAAAGTCCAAATACACCACATCCACTGGTTCTCCCTTATCTATTTTACGAGTTACATCCTCAAAAAATTCCAGTAGATTAGTCAAGCATGATTTACCTTTTGTAAATCCATGTTGACTTTGTCCGATCCTTTCACTTCTTTCCCAGTGCTCTGCTATTACATCTTTTATAATGGACACCAGCATTTTCCCCACTACTGATGTCAGGCTTACCGGTCTATAATTCCCCGCTTTTTCTCTACCACCTTTTTTGAATAGTGGGGTAACATTAGCTACCCTCCAATCCATGGGTACTGTTCCAGATTCTATCGAGTTCTGGAAGATGACCAGAAATGCATCTACTATCTCCAGGGCCACTTCCTTAAGTACCCTAGGATGTAGATTACCAGGCCCTGGGGATTTATTGGCCTTCAATCCCATCAACTTCCCCAACACCATTTCCCTACAAATACTGATTTCTTTCAGTTCCTCTCTCTCATTAGTCCCTATGTTCCCCGACATCTCTGAGAGGTTATTTGTGTCCTCCTTTGTGAAGACAGAACGAAAATATATATTTAATTAGTCAGCCATTTCTTTGTTCCCCATTATAAATTCCCCTGATTCTGACTGTAAGGGACCTACGCTTGACTTCACCAATCTTATTCTCTTCACATATCTATAAAAGCTTTTACAGTCAGTTTTTATGTTCCCTGCAAGCTTACTTTCATAATCTATTTTCCCCCTCTTAATTAATGAGTCACCTTTTTTGATTTATTTTTATGCCAAACTGGGATAAACAAATTCTATAGTTCATCCATGCGATCTTTGAGTGTTTGCCATTGCCTATCCACCGTCAACCCTTTGAGTGACATTACCCAATCAATCCTACCCAACTCGCATCTCATACCATCATAGTTCCCTTTATTTAAATTCAGGACCTTAGTCTCTGAGTCAACTACTTCACTCTCCATCTTAATGAAGAATTCTATCATATTATGATCGCTCCAACCCAAGGGGCCTCGCACAACAAGATTGCTAATTAACCCTTTCTCATTGCATAATACCCAGTCTAAGATGGCCTGATCCCTAGTTGGTTCCTCGACATATTGGTCCAGGAAACCATCCTGTATACACGCCAGGAATTCCTCCTCCACAGTATTGTTACTAATTTGGTTTGCCCAACCTATATGTAGATTGAATTCACCCATGATGACTGCTGTGCCCTTATTGCACGCTTCTCTAATTTCCCTTTTAATGCCATCCCCAACCTCTGCATTACTGTTTGTGGGTCTACACACCACTCCCACTAACGTTTTCTGCCCTTTGGTATTTCTCAGTTCTACCCATACAGATTCCACATCATCAGAGCTAATATCTTTCCTTACAATTGTGTTAATCCCCTCTTTAACCAGCAATGCTACCCCACCTCCTTTTCCTTTTTGCCTATCTTTCCTGAATATTGAATACCCCTGGATGTTGAGTTCCCAGCCTTGGTCCCCCTGGAGCCATGTTTCCGTAATCCCAATCATATCATATTCGTTTACCTCTATTTGCGCTGCTAATTCATCCAACTTATTATGAATGCTCCATGCAGTAAGACACAAAGCCTCCAGGCTTGTTTTTTTTAATGCTCTTAGACCTTTTAGAATTATTATTTACTGTGGCCATGTTTGTTTTAAACCCTTGATTTCTCTGATTGCCACATTTGCCACCTTTGTTTTTCTCCTTCCTGTCTTTTGCTTCTGTCCTTGGTTCCCTTTCCTTTGTCTCCCTGCTCAGGTTCCCAACCCCCTGCCATTTTAGGGGGGAGAAAGCAGGGACAGGGTACTGAATTTGGATGATCAGCCGTGATCTCATTAAATGGCAGAGCAGGCTTGAGGGGCCGAATGGCCTACTCCTGCTCCTATCTTCTATGTTTCTATTCTGGTTCACTAATGTCCTTTAGGGAAGGAAATCTGCTGTCCATATATGGTCTGGACTATATGTGGCTCCAAACCGACACCAATGTGATTGACTCTTAACAGCCCTCTGAAATGGCTTAGCGAGCCACTCAGTTGTATCAAATCTCTACGAAAAAGACCTGCACCCCACAGACTGCAATGGTTTAAGAAAATGGCTCACCACCATCTTCTCAGGGGCAACATTCCATGAATACATTTAAAAAAAAAGACTCTATACTTATGTCGTTTGTTGGTCAGCCTACTAAGTAGCTGGAGGTTAGAAAATTTGATATGTTTTCTTATATGCCACAGCACTCGCTTGTAAAGTTGTTTCTATTCCCTTGAAGTCTTACATAAGATGCAGGGCAAACTAAATGAGTTGTTTTGTTATGTTGCATCATGTACTATTCTATATGCATGTCAGTTCAGTTGATGCAACCCTGGATGTCATGTAATTGAAAATGCAACAACTCCCTGATGTGTAACTGCACCAGATTTATTTAGATGGAGGTAAGTGAGTTCCTATCACACTATTCCAAGGCCTCAACAGGTAACCTGTGGAAAGCAGCTAAGCCTTAAATCTGTGAGAGTAAAAGTTCAACTCCAAAAAAAACCCGATAAGCATAGCTAAGTGAGATGTTGAATGTCAAACAAGAGGCTTGAAGCAGAATAAGCTCTGCTGCCACTGGTGGAAGTTGCCATGGTGCTGTTCAGAAAAAAATTCAAGGGAAATAAAAACAATCCTTTACCAATTATTTATATATATTCTAAGGAAATAGAGGATGGAATCTGTTTTCTAGTTTTATGAATCATCAGGCAGCATTTCGCAAAATCATCAAACATTCTAATATCATTATGCTCCCCATGCTGGTACTAGCCTTTGATTTTTTTTTTCAAGCAGGTCCTAGATTAGGCCAGTATGGTGATGGTGAAGATGGTGGTGAGCCACCTTCTTAAACCATTGCAGTCTGTGGGGGTGAAGGTCTTTTTCATAGTGATTTTGTACAACTGTATGCTTGAACTAATAATTTATCCTATACTTCAAGTCACATAAACTACATGAACTGGAAGCCACAGCATAGTTCAGTTGTTGTCTAACCTGTTCACTGAAACACATTAAAAAGGCAGCATAGAAAGACCATGAATGAATGGCAAGACTCCAAGCATCTAGTTCTGAGGGTGCAATAGGCAAGTAAAACTGGTCGGACCTTGGAGAACTTTACCAGCAAGACTGGGGCCTGGAACTATATGAAACGGGTTCCTTAGTATTCATACAAGCAAACTATAAAAATGTTTAGAATTTGCCAAATAGCAATTACACTGCTGCTGGTAAACTGTTGCAAGTCTTCTGTTTGCAATAGTTTAATTTGTACTTAATCAGGACAGCTCCGGGTGCCTTTAGAATGGTTTTACATAGACAAAAATCTCTTCCATAGGCCATATAAATGGGGAATTCATTTACAGAGTGATGCGTGAAACCAGACAGGATCAACTCCCATGGCAATTCTTGGTGGATTCCGATTCTGAGAAAAATGGAAATGCAAATTTTCAAAACTTCCCTTTATTCAATTAAAAAAAAACTTTATGAATACATGTGAGTACTTTGTTTACTATTGTTAGATGAGGACGGCTAACTCCGTATTGAGAGTTTCTTCATTTGGCATTCACCTGAAGGGATACTTACTAGTTCTAGCCCCTTTAGGGCTACCCTGGATCAGGCGTATTCCCCAGATGTTCACCTTCAACTAAAGTTTGAGGTAGCCGAACCCTAAAGACGCTTAATTGGGTCTAAAGGTCCAGGCTATCTCTCCCTAAAGGAAAGGAATAGCCTGAAGATGTTACCGTCCTCCAGATAGCACTTTTAAAAAGTTTAGCTAGACTGCAATGTTCCGGATATTATGAGGGTCTGAAAAACTTCCTCAGAATTCTGCAACTCCTCACCAAGAAGTGTACAGAGATTGAGTTTGTGAGTTTGATACAGAAGTACTACTTGAGACAATTCTAAAAATATATAAATTTATTAAAGAACTGACATGTAATTACAGTAGGTATTTCAATCGTGACATAACAGTTCCAAATACAAAAAACTTACAATTCTGTTATCAGAGATCTTTATTCTCAAATCTTAACTTCGTTACATTTTCACATTTCTTAAGAGTTATTCCAGGATATCCACCAAAATCAAATACAAGTACCTTTTTGATCCCCGAGACTCAAAGATTCGAAGACTTGCAGAGCTTGCCTCTGAAGCCTAAGAATTGCTTTGTCCCTTCAAGTAAATCTATCTTCCCATTTGAAAGTCCAATTTTTATACTCTTTCTCAGTGGTATATCCTTTGAGATTTTCTGTTTATGTAAGCGAATTATCTCTAATAATTTTTCTGTCGACTTCTTCTATTCTTAGTCAGTTCAGCTGTAGCAAGCAGACTTGTGTCTCTACCTTTAGGTGTTCAAAACTTATCATAAAAACAATGTGATGGCTGTGTATCTCTTTGATGTCATTCTTTCGAAGGTCTTCTGTGCAATTCATTTTACAACGTTTAAATTAAAAACACTTCAACTAGGGTGATCTATGCAATTCTTAATCACCTCAGCTGGTTGTACCACAGACTCGTGTCTCCTGTGCTCTAAGTTTAACAAAAAAACAATTTGACAGCAGGTGTTTCTTTTACTCAATGTCATTTTTACAAAGGCACATGTTTCTTTAATTTTCTGTGATTCTTTCTGAAGTGTTGGTTTATAACAATTAAACAGGGTATGGTATTGTGTTCTTTCCAAGGCTTCAGACTTTTAGGAACCTCCAACCTTCTACTTCAATAAGGCTATTGTTTCAGTGTCAACAACTTATCTTTTCTCAATATCCTGTATGCTGTTCACAGCTTTAGATTGTTGAGGCTTCCAGACTTCCAAACCCAGAATGTCATATTTTGATATGGCTTTTTCTTTCATAGGATGGTGCATTTTTCTGAATATGGCTATTCTTTCACACACCCATGTATTATGGTCCCACAATTTTAAAGAACAAGAAGAAATCTCAATACAGACAAGTACTTTGGTGCTAAATTATGCTGCAGTATAATGGGCAACAGCCAACTAAAGAAGAATCTTAAATGACTGAAGTATTTCAATGGCAATTTCCATCAGTCCAAATCTAAAACATGAAGAATAATTATATTCTTTCTCTGGTAAACTTCCTTATTACTGTAATTCATTCTCGGGATGTGGATGTCGCTGGTAATGCTGGCATATATTGCCCATGACTACTTGCCCTTGAGATTGATACAACTAAAAGGCTTGCTCGGCCGCTTTAGATGGCAGTTAGAAGTCAACCACGTTGGTGTCGGACTGGAGTCACATATAGGCCAGACCAGGTAAGGATGGCAGGTTTCCTTCCTTAAAGGACATTAGTGATCCAGATGGATTTTTACAACAATCTGACAGATTTATGGTCACTTTAACTGATAACATTATATTTCCAGATTTTTTATTTTTAAACAGAATTTAAATTCTCAAACTGGGATTTGGACTCGTGTTCACTGGATCATTGGTTCAGGCTTCTGGATTACCAATCCAGAGTAGCATTTGAAGCTCTAGGAGAAGACAAGGGGAGATCAGTATTGTGAACAAATGACCAAATGACAACCGCCTGCAACAATTAAAATTTTGCTTGTGTTGCCAAAGTTGATTTTTTAAATTACAATATTTCCGTAATGCTGGATTCAGGGTACTTCTCTACATAAATTAGTAATTTGGAACCAGGTAATTTGAAGTGTTAATTAATCAAAAGGAGGTCCATTATGTACAAAAGCAAAATACTGCAGGTGCTGGAAATCTGAAATAAAAACCAAAAATGCTGGAAACACTCAGCAGGCCAGGAATTAAATATAGAGTAAACGCCTCAGGTCAATGACCGCTCATCAGAACTGGAAGAAGTTAGAGATTTATCAGTTTATAAGCAAGTACAGAGCCAGGGAAAGAGGGTGGCAGGTGGGGGGGAGGGGGATGTTAATAGAACAAGTAAAGATGCTGCCTGACCTGCTGAGTATTTCCTGCATTTTCTGTTTTTATTTTCTTATGTACAATGTCACATATTTTGAGCTAATGTGAGAAAATGGTTCCTAGTGACACCCGAGTGGGGGCTTAACCAGGTAAATGCTGAGTATCTCCCCTTCACACATCAACGGGTAAGGACTCAACTAACATATCTGTGGTTGACCAAACACCCATTGCGCTGCATTTCCGACTTAGATGGGGGCAGTTCCCAGATGTTTTCTCTCCTTCCTTACCATCGCTCTCTCTTTCTCTTTTTCTTCCTTTTTTCTCTCTTTTTCTCACTCTTTCTTTTTCCCTCTACCTCTTTTCCTTCTCTTCCTTTTCCCTCTCCCCCTTTTCCCTTCTCCTCCTCCCCCCACTCTTCTCTCCCCTTTAATGGTTTATGTAATGTATGTACCTTTAAGGGGGGGAACTACTTCTTACAGCTCATGTATACTGTAGTACCGGCAGTGACCACACCTGTATATAACGTTAAGTAGTAATCTGTACAGATCAGTTGCAGTCTGAGCCACATTGAGTAAACACTGTTTGTACCATTCTCCGCAGTCTGTGTCTGATTATACACGGACGTAACATTGGCGACAAGGCAGGTTTGAACCTACCTGCAACTCTGCATCACCTCCCGGGGATTCGTTCCTGGAGATCAGTGGATTGGAGGTCAAGGCCAGAGACTTGGGCGTCGACCATGGGCAACCGCCCAGTCATCCAGCAGAGACTAGAGAATTGCGGGGGAGGCTGTCGAGAGCCAGGCTTGGCTTTCCAGTCGAGGTGGTCCAGCGAAACGGGCTGGCAACAGGTAGTGCGCAGACCCTTCCCGGACAGCGGCGGGCTAGAGCCCGACCGAGCGGCACAGCAAAGGGCCAAGCAGCGTCGACGGGGGAGAGAGAGAGAGGGCAGAGTGCACAGGGCGCAGCCGGTGTTCAGGGGCCGAGCAGCATCGGAGAGAGGGAGAGAGAAGCGCGTGAAACCTACAGGGCGCCGCCATTGCCACGAGAACCGGCAGCAGCGGGGGAGGAAGGAAAGCACGGGAGACGCCATTTTAAGCCATTGGGAGACGCCATTTTAAACCACACCCAAAATGCCGAAGAGTGGCAGTATCACCGCATTTGACAATGAAGTCGAAGATTGGACTACATATGTTGAACGAATAGAGGTGTACTGCAAGGCAAATGGGGTGTCAGATGACAAGAAAGCGTCGGTATTGTTGAATTTAATGGGTGCAAAGACATATGGGTTATTGAGAAATCTAGTAACCCCAACGAAGCCAATGGAAAAGAGTTTTGAAGACATAGTAATGATACTAAAGGAACATTTAAACGCCACACCGCTGCTGATAGCAGAAAGATTCAAGTTTCACAAACGGAACCAGCATAAGGATGAAAGCAATGCTGATTACTTAACAGAACTGTGCAAACTATCGAAACACTGCTAGTATGGAGCGGGACTGGCAGACACCTTAAGGGACAAGTTTGTGTGTGGGCTTCAAAGTGTAGGAACCCAGAAACGGCTTTTATCTGAAAAGGACCTTACGCTGGAAAAGGCTTTCAGCATTGTGGTATCATATGAAGCAGCAGCACGGGGCGCTGCAGAGATACAACCGAGACCACAAGAATATGGCACAAACAAAATGTCATATGGAACAGAGAAGTGCTATCGCTGCGGCAGAACAACACATGACCAGAATGATTGCTGGTTCAATGACAAAGTGTGCAGACAGTGTGGAAAAGTAGGACACATAGCACGAGTCTGCAGGTCGGGAAAGAAAACCAGCAATATGAAACCGACCAAAGGAAAGTACAAGAAGGTACATAAGATAACGGACAATAGTTCAGATGAACAAAAGAGTGATAACGACTCCGAAAGCAGGGAACTGAGTTGTCTGAAACTACATAATGTGATCACAACAGAGGATCACCGAACCATTTGGATCACTCTCAAGATAGCAGGAGTCCAGGTAAAGATGGAATTGGACACAGGATCAGCCCTAACAGTCATAAACCGATGGGACTACGAGCGGCTATTCTCACACATACCCGAGGGAGACACAAAAATTCTTTTGAAGAAGTACACGGGGAAAAAGTCTACCCCAAAGGAAAAATAGGTGACCGTTATATATAACGGTAAGGAAACACCAAAACTAGACCTGTATGTATTGCAAGATGGAGGACCACCATTACTGGGACGTGAATGGATCCGGAAAATACAACTGGATTGGCATTCCATACAGGCACTGACTGTGGCTGACAAAAAGGATGACGATGTCACACCTGGGCGACTGTCAAAGATCCTAACTGACGCGAAAGAAGTGTTCCAGCAAGAA
Organism: Somniosus microcephalus; assembly: GCF_052327205.1. Taxonomy (NCBI): domain Eukaryota; kingdom Metazoa; phylum Chordata; class Chondrichthyes; order Squaliformes; family Somniosidae; genus Somniosus; species Somniosus microcephalus. The sequence continues at coordinate 277,496,201 of NC_140987.1, forward strand.
CTCGGAACACTAAAAGGCATGACAGCGACGATTAAAATTGAAGAAAACGCAAGCCCAAAATGTTTTAAGGCCAGACCGGTACTTTATGTGATCCGCCCAGCCGTCGAAGCAGAGCTGGAGAGTCTGGAACGTTCAGGTGTACTGTCCAAGGTAGACTGGAGCGAGTGGGCTACACCCATCGTCCCTGTGATGAAAAAGTCATTGAGCAGCACGCCTGGGGAACCAAGGAAGGTTCGCATCTGTGGGGACTTTAAGGTAACAGTGAACCCGATCTTTCACACCGTACAATAACCACTTCCACGGATTGAAGATATTTTCGCCTCGCTATCTGGAGGGAAACACTTCACTAAGATTGATCTGGCCCAGGCGTATCTGCAAATGGAGGTAGAAGAAGCATCAAAAAAATACCTCACAATCAACACCCATAAAGGTCTCTACCAATAAAACCGGCTGGTATTCGGGGTAGCATCAGCTCCGGCTATTTGGCAGATGGCAATGGAACAAGTCCTGCTAGGGATCCTAGGGACCCCGTGTTATTTGGACGACATCCTGGTTATGGGCGAAAATGACAGTGATCACCTTGCCAACCTGGAGCAGGTGCTCACTAGATTGCAGGAATATGGGCTCCGAGCTAACCGCCCCAAATGCGAGTTTTTTAGAAAACAGATCTCGTATTGTGGCCACGTTATCGATAAAGAGGGGTTACATAAGTCCCCAGAGAAGATTGAGGCTGTAGTCAAGGCTCCAGCACTGGAAAATGTGTCACAACTGAGGTCGTTCCTCGGGCTGGTAAACTACTACCATAAGTTCTTGCCAAATTTGTCTCCAATACAACACCCACTGAACACCCTACTGCAAACTGGGGTGCCATGGAAGTGGAGTGACGAATGTAGACGAGCTTTCCAGAAGAGCAAAACACTAATCACATCGAAAGAGGTATTGGCCCATTACAACCCAACATTACCAATTCGGTTGGCATGTGATGCGTCACCCTACGGCATTGGAGCGGTGCTGTCGCACAAATTCTCAGTCGGCTCAGAGAAGCCAATAGCCTTTGCGTCACAATCACTAACCTCAGCCGAGCGTAACTATGCCCAGATTGACAGGGAGGTCCTCAGCCTAGTGTGGGGAGTGAAAAAGTTCAATCACTACCTGCATGGGCAGAAATTCACCTTACTGACTGATCACCAGCCTCTTGTTTCCATTTTTAATCCAAAGAATGGCGTTCCGGTGATGACTGCGCAACGACTACAAAGATGGTCACTTTTTCTAGGGGCGCACCACTATGAGATTGAATATAAGGGCATGAAACAGCATGGAAATGCTGATGGGCTATCACGCCTGCCACTGCCTACTGCGGAGGAAGCACCAGCAGTGGATCCTGTCGAAATATTCCATTCGACTATAGTTGAATACCTACCGGTAACTAACGCTTGTATCGAAAAGGAAACCTGAAATGACCCGACACTGTCTGGGGTACAGGTAGACTACCCTTTATCCGGACTTCCGAAAACCGAAACCCTCTAAAAACCGAAGGTTTTTTCGGTCAGCGTAAGTCGTGCGTACGAACGAAAAAACCTTCGGTTTTTAGAGGGTTCCGGTTTCGGAAGTTCGGATAAAGTGTAAGTCGTGCGCACGACCCCCCGCCGACCCCCCCGCGGACCCCGCCGGCCCCGACAACCGCCGACCCCGCCAGCCCCGGCAACCGCCGACCACCCCGCGGACCCCGCCGGCCCCGACAACCGCCGACCCCGCCAGCCCCGACAACCGCTGACCCCCCTGTGGACCCCGCCGGCCCGGACAACTGCCGACCCCACCAGCCCCGACAACCGCCGACCCCCCCGCGGACCCCGCCGGCCCCGACAACCGCCGACCCCGCCAGCCCCGACAACCGCCGACCCCCCCGCGGACCCCGCCGGCCCCGACAACCGCCGACCCCCCCGCGTGCCCCGCCGGCCCCGACCCCCGCCGACCCCGACTGACTTACGCTGAGCGTCAGCGTAAGTCGTGCGCACAACCCCCCGCCGACCCCCCCGCGGACCCCCGCCAACCCACCTTCCGAAATCCGAAATTCTCCTTTATCCGAAACTCGGCTGGTCCCGAGGTTTTCCGATAAAGGATAGTCTACCTGTATATGATTTGACGGTAAAGGGATGGCCAGCACATGGCGACTCACTGTTGCCAGCATTCTCGACAAGGAGAGAACAGCTGTCAGTGTGCCGGGGGACCTTGATGTGTGGATCCCAAGTGGTAATTCCACCCAAGTTAAGGGATAGAGTGCTCAATGAGCTTCATGAGGTTCATCTGGGAGGGGTAAAAATGAAAAGCCTAGCCAGGGCTTATGTGTGGTGGCTGGGAATCACTAAACAAATCGATGACCTGACCAAGAGTTGCTCAGGATGCCAGAAAGTCCAAAATGCACCACCACAGGCCCCTCTACACCCATGGGAGTGGCCCTCATCTCCATGGCAACGGGTGCATATTGATTTTGCTGGTCCATTCATGGACTCAATGTTTTTAATAGCCGTGGATGCGCACTCAAAATGGCCTGACGTCATCAAAATGTCCTCCACCACCACGGAGAAAACTATTGCAGTTCTACGGACCATTTTTGTCTGGAATGGCTTGCCAGAACAGATTTGCTCCGACAACGGACCACAGTTTGTGTCCGAAGAGTTCCGGAGGTTCTTGAAAAAGAATGGGGTAAGGCATTACACATCCGCCCCGTATCATCCAGCCACAAATGGATTGGCTGAGAGGTTCGTACAAACCTTTGAGAAGGCAACAAAGGCTATGTACAATGACAACATTCCGCTGCAGCACAAGGTGGACCATTTCCTTTTCGCCTACCGGAATGCGACACATGCAGTCACCAACCAGGCCCCAGACATGATGTTCTTTAACCGAAGGTTAAGATCTCACCTGGATTTGCTCAGACCAAACGTACGAAGAGATGTTGAGAGTAAGCAATTCCAGCACATCCATGAGAAGCCAACAAGAAGCTTCAATTTAGGGCAACCAGTCTTGGCCCGCGACTACCGAACAGAAAAATGGCAGACAGGAACGATATGCACACGGCAGGGCCCACTAATGTACACAGTGGACGTTGGGGAGAGCATTGTGAGTCACCATGCTGACCAGATCCTAGAGTCACAGGAACAAGTCAACCCCATGCCTCGCCCATACGTACCTGGTGATGAACCCGACGTACAGGTAGCATCTACCCCAGAAACAGTAGCATCGGAAGCTGATGAACCAACCGACGACAGGGGGCCAGAATCGCCTCCGCACCAAGAGCAAGACACTCGGGAAAGGCGCTATCCAGAAAGGATCAGGAAGCCTCCCCAAAGACTGAATTTATAAATAGACTACTTCAGCTAATGTTGCATGTTAAAAGTGTTAATTGTAATTAGTTTTGTTGTGTATGTACCTTTAAGGGAATAACTGGTCTTAGACTGCAGTACCGGCAGTGACCACCCCTGTATAAAAGGCCCTAGCAGGCTTCTGTAGTTTCAGTTTCAAGCTGCCTCTTGTTCAGTAAAGTACCTGTTAAACTGTTCTCCCGAAGTCCGTGTATTATTGAGGCGCGGACTTTACAAGTTTGATATTTAATTGTTAAATGAGTGTTATGGTACTGTTAATCTAAAAGGGGAGGAATTGTAATGTATGTACCTTTATGGGGGGGAACTACTTTTTACAACTCATGTATACTGTAGTACCGGCAGTGACCACACCTGTATATAATGTTATGTAGTAATCTGTACAGATCAGTTGCAGTCTGAGCCACGTTGAGTAAACATCGTTTGTACCGTTCTCCGCAGTCTGTGTCTGATTATACACAGACGTAACAGTTTACAAATGTAAGAAGTCACACAACACCAGGTTATAGTCCAACAATTTTATTTGAAATCGCAAGCTTTCGGAGCGCCTCTCCTTCGTCAGGTGAAGTGGAGAGATGCCTATAGACACAGATTATATAGTCAGAGAATAATGCCAGATGATTACAGATAATCTTTCTAGCTGTGACTTCTTACATTTGTCCACCCCAGTCCAACACCGGCATCTCCACACTTAATGGTTTACAACTACAATTGCATGTCTGATTCAAGTACAGGATTGAATTCAGTTGCTTTGATATTAACTGTTTCATTTGTCTGTTGGCTTTTTATTTAATTGTTGAGGCTCACAGTGCAATATTATGCCAAATCTTGCCGCATCGGTAATTTTGGTGATGGACACCATTGCACGCCCCGATATTCCAGTGGCAAATTGACGCCAAATTTTATGGGGAAAACTGATGCAAAAATTGCCACGGCGAGGATAGTGGTGAATCAATGACCAATAAAAAGGACTTAGTTTTGAGTAAGAGAACCGATTGGCCATCTTAACTTCTCTGCACGTGAACTTGATTTTTGAAAATGTCTATGTAGAAATGTGTGGAGCACAAACACCGCCATGGACCTGTTGAGCCGAATAGCCTGTTTCTGTGCTGTAAATACTATGTAGAAATATATTGAAGCAGAATCTACACATTTTTGTTGGAAGTTGAACAAATTAACAGCTGGTTCACTTGTGTCAGCTGTGGCTCAGTTGGTAGCACACTTGCCAAAGTCAGAGGGGGAAAAATTCAGTTGGTTTGTGCCTCCCGTTAGCGCCTTATACCGCCCGATCTCCTGCGCATGCAGATCTTGAGCGTGCAACGTCCTTGTGGCGCACCGGAACGGAAATTGTGTGGCGCCCCCCTCCTTTCCACCTGGTGCAACCAACGACAGCTAGACTGGAATGCTTCGCAGTCGTTGTGGGCTGGGGGAGCGCTATTTAAAGGGGGCCTCTTCCTGGTTTTTTTGTGGTAGACATTTTTGCACCACTCGTTCTGAGAGAGAGAGAGAGAGAGACTTCTGCATTGAGTCAACACTGTGTGAAGTAGTTTTGGCTTCTGACCATAACTTTGCAGCTACTTTGGTTTTTGACCTTCATTACTTTGATGTCCAAGATACTATGGGGGCTGCATGGGGGGCGTCGTCCTGCGCCAGCAGATTCAGAGGGCACAGAGACACAGAGGCAGAGTGGCAATCATGGCCAGACGGAGGAGGGTCAACAGGCCTCTGTAAAGGAGACCTTACCCTCCCAGGGTATTTCGCCAACAATTCTCCTACATTAATATGTCTGAGGAACAGTGTTTGCGAAGGCTGCGCTTCAGCAAGGAGGTGGTCACTGAGCTCTGCCACCTGCTGCAGCCAGATCTGCAGCCTCAACTGAGGAGCAGGATGTCTCTGTCGGTGGCAGTGAAGATAACAGTGGCTCTCAACTTTTATGCCACCGACTCATTTCAATCAGCTACTGGGGACATCGCCAATATCTCCCAGTTGCAACCGTCAGGTCACAAATGCCCTCTATAAAAGGAGACGAGAGTACATCTCTTTCCCCATGACCCCAGACACCCAGCATGAACGCGCTATGGGCTTTACGAGGATAGCAGCCTTCCCCATGGTGCAAGGCGCCATTGACTGCATGCATGTGGCTTTGCGTGCTCCGCATGAGAATGCAGAGGATTTCCGCAACCGAAAGGGGTTCCTTTCCTTAAACGTGCAGTTGGTCTGTGACCACTGACAGCTGATACTCGCTGTCAATACCTGCTATCCTGGCAGCAGCCACGATGCATACATCCTGCGCCAGACTTCTGTGGCAGAACTTTTCCAGGCACCGTATCACCCAGGTGGTTGGCTTCTCGGGGACAAGGGATAGCCACTGTGCACCTGGCTGATGACACTGCTCCGTACGCCCAACACCCCTGCTGAGCTGCGGTACAACAAGAGCCATCAAGCTACGAGGAACATCGTTGAGCACACAATCGGCGAGCTCAAACAACGGTTCCGCTGTCTGGACCATTCTGGAGGAGCCCTGCAATACTTGCCTGAGCGAGTCTCCCACTTCGTTGTTGTGTGCTGCATGCTGCATAACCTGGAAATCCTCAGGACCCAGCCAATGCCATCAGACATTGGAGCACCACAGGAAGAGGAGGAGAAGGAAGATGAGGAGGATGATCATCAGCAGCACCAAGGTGGGAGGGAGGCACACAATGTAGAAACTGGAAGGGCCGTCCGTCAACGGCTGATAGCAAGCCGCTTCTAGGTCCCTGCTGAGGAAATGGCTTCTGCCATTGAGAACAACATGAATGAAACCAACCCGCAACCCCTAAGCTGGCCAAGGCAACAATGATTGCAAAGACCAAACATGTACATTTTGAATACAAAAACGCATTTATTTTACAAACTCTGTGTGTGTCATTTCCGCATGACAAACTAATAGAAATAAACACAAAAAAAAAAGTCATTAACATAACTGGTTCTCACAACCTGGAGATTATGTCCAAAACACTAAAATTTGACCACGAATCTCGGCCTTTAATAAAAAAATGAACAACATTTTGTCACACCTCCTACTTTTTGCCCTTCGAGGGTGATCTCCTTCCCTTGCACACTTCCCCCCTTCCCACCCTACTGCTCCTCCGTATTGGGGCCCCAGTGGCTGCAGCAAGGCTGGTGGAAGGCTGCTGATTGTCAGAACCTGAGACTGCAGATGCCCTTGAAGGATGGCCTCGACCAGCTCTGGGCCTGGAGGGCCCGGCTGCAGACAGCAACAACTCTGCATGGGCGGCAGCAGTCTGTCCTACAGGCGGTGGCAAGTGCAGTGGAGAAGTGACGGTGATGGCAGCAGGAATGCTGTCATCATGAGAGAGGACAGCAACTCTCTGCTCAACTGACACACTGGCACTCCCATGGCAGCACTTCAGCATCTGGAGCAATTTGCTGGAGCACAGATTGCTGGCCTGCTTCGGTGCGGTGAGAGCCCCGGGGAGATGTGTCTGAACCAGCGAGGATGGCAGCAGTCAGTGCTCGCGTGGCCTGAATCTGAGTCTGCATGAGAGCAGTCAGAGATGGGGTTATGGCAGCCAGTGACTGAATTGCAGCACTAAGCATTTGCGTGTCATCCGCCTGTGCTACAGCAAAGTGCTCCACACTCCTTTCCAGTGATTCAATGGATTCTGGCACCCTTCCCACTGCACCCATGAGCCCATTGTGCATGTCCACCGCCTGGGTGTTCATTTCAGTGATGAGACGGTCCTCTTCTGCGTCCAGTGCAGCAGGACTCGCTGGCATACTCTCCCTCCGGGGAGATGGCCCCCGAGCTTCCCTACCCCCATTGCGTTGCTGCCGCCCGCTGGGTCCTGGAGCTTTCACCCTCATCAGACCATTCCCCCCTGCTCCCCTCCAGGGAAGGTGTGTTCCCAGTGTGGGAATAGGCTGCCTCGGTAGAGGGTGGCGCTGAAGGTCCTGCTTCCTGTTCCTCCTTGCCTGCAGCTTCACTCCCACTGGCAGCTTGAGGGCCCGTCTCCTCAGCTGGTGAATCACCATCTGAAAGCAGGGAGGTACAAGAGTGGCTTTAGTGTGAGGACAGGGTGGCAGTAAGGGAGGAATGAGTGCAGCGATTTAGTAAGTTGGATTGAAAGTGTCAAAGGCTGGTGTTGTGAGGGACAAGTGGAAGGAGAGAGGACAAAAAGGTGATGACCTTACCATTGCTGTCCAGAACGGGGTCGGTGTCTCCAGTGGCGACGGGACCGATCACCCGGCTTGCCACAATCCTGTGGATGCACACCTCAAGATCGCTGAGGGGTTGCAGCTGAGGCCGCCCTCCAACCGTCCGTTGCTGCTGTCTCCTATTATGAGACAGCTTGGCCTGCAAGAAAAAGGACGGCATCTGAGTAAATATACAGCCATGGTCTTGCCTCATGTGCCTCTCGTAGTTGAATAGCCTTTACTGTATGCAGCCATGGTCTTGCCTGATGTGCCTCCCATAGTTGAATAGCCCGTACTGTATGCAAAGTGTGGAATGTGCATGTGTGTTTGATGAAAGGGCCATAGGTGTTGGATGAATGTTGGGCATTGGGGCTTTTAAGACCCTCTGGCCATAGAGTGAGGTTGAGATGGAGGGATGGAGAGGTATTGGAAAAAAAGCCACCCACCCTGACAACCCGAGTGAGGTCGTTGAACTATTTTCTACATTGATTATGGGTCCTGGGCACCATGCTCCTTGAGGAGACGCTCTGAGCCACCTCCCTCCACACTCTTCTATACTCGCATGGCAAAGGCCTCCTGCCACTTGCTGGGTACAGTATAGATCTTTTGCGCTCCACTGCGCCAACCAGAGCCTCCAAGGCCCGCTCGCTGAACCGCTGTGCTCGCTCCCTGGCCCTCTCCATAGTCCTTGCCTGCAAGATTTAGCCACAGGTCTGTCCAGGCCGAGATTCAAGGCTCCAATGAGCACGGTGTGGCTGGAGAGCAAGATCAACTCTCCCCTTTAAGAACTGGCCAGCGCCAGTGTGTCTGTGTTCAATCGCTAACTGACAGCACCTGCGCTGCGCCCGCGCTCTGAGGTAGCGCCTCGCTCCTCGGACTTTGTGCTTAAGACAGGTGTGTAGCGCCTGATTTAGCGCCCCAATCACCTCCAGGGGCGATAAAAGCCAAGTTTGCCGTCGGAGGCGATAATTAGCGCCAGGCACTAACTTTTGCGCACAGCCGATAATGGCGCCCCAAACGGGGCGATACTGAATTTCTCCCCCAGAAGGTCGTGCTTTCAAGTCCCACTCCAAAGACTTGAGCACAAAATCTATGCTGACACTCCAGTGCAGTACAGAGGGAGTGCTGCACTGTCGGAGGTGCTGTGTTTCGGATATGATGTCTGCCCTCTCAGATGAACTGTAAAGATCCCGTGGCACTAGTTAAAGCAGAACAGGGGAGTTCTCCTAGTGTCTTGGCCAATATTAATCCATCAGCAAACACCACTAAAACAGATTATCACATTGTTGCTCGTGGGATCTTGCTGTGTGCAAATTGCCTGTTGTGCTGCCTGCATTACAACAGTGACTGCACCTCAAAAGAACTTCAGTGCATTGCTTTGTGATGTCCTGAGGTTGTGAAAGGTGCTACATAAATAAATAAATAGGTAAATAAGCACAAGTTCTTTCCTTTGGATTCTAATTTTCATTTTTACCATTTCATTGGGACTCATTTATATTGAGTAGTTGTGCATTTCATTGGAGCAGCAAGATCTATTGAAATCTCAATTTAAAATGTAAATAGAGCCAGCTTATACAGAACAGCCATTAAATGATTTTCTGTGAAGCTAGTTTTAGTTTGAACGTACACCAGCTGGGGGAAGTGACTCTCTGGTGTTTTATAAATGTTCATTTTTACCCAGGACAACATAATCTTGTTGCTTGAGCTTCAGGTATTGTCGGCATCATTTAAAAGTCACTTAGAAATATAAAAGTCTGATTCAGTGAATGCATTATAAAGGCAATCATGCTGCTGCCAGGCCACCAATGCCATTATTAAGCAGCAGCAGGGTGAAAATTGGCTTAACATTCACTAGAGTTTAGAAGAATGAGAGGGGATCTCATTGAAACGTATAAAATTCTGACAGGGCTAGACAGACTGGATGCAGGGAGGATGTTTCCCCTGGCTGGGGGGTCTAGAACGAGGGGTCACAGTCTCAGGATATGGGGTAGGACATTTAGGACTGAGATGAGGAGAAATGTCTTCATTCAGAGGGTGGTGAACCTGTGGAATTCTTTACCACAGAGGGCTGTGGAGGCCAAGTCACTGAATATATTTAAGAAGGAGATAGATAGATTTCTAGACACAAAAGGCATCAAGGGGTATGGGGAGAGAGCAGGAATATGGTACTGAGATAGTGTAGGGGGGTGGTGTGTGGGGTTGGCGCGTGCGCCCAGTCAGTTATGCCTCTGACTGTTTGTGAGCGGTTCGATTCACCCCCACGCCCCTGGATTCTAGACACCGGACTTAGGTACAAGCGGCGATACAGAAAAGATGCGAGTAGACAGGTGGTTTGGATGTAAGCAAAAACCAAGATTTTATTAAACAGAAATATACACAATCTTATGAGAAGTTACTCGTATAAAATTACATGCAAATACAAATAAATATTATACTTATAGAGGGAATGGGGAACACACGGCACATCGAGGGAAAACAACTATCTTAACAATCCCCTTATCCTTATCCCACCCCTTATACCTAACTAGATTAAGCTATGAGGGGCCAGAATTCATGCTCACCAATCAAAGATCTGCTGAATTCAAAACAGCGGTGGGGTTCGGTGTTCGCTCTTTGTGCTCTCTGGAGTCTGCCGGCAGTGGCCAAGCGGTAAGCGCGGGACGGGGGAAGAGCAGCAGCCATGAGGGCGAGGAGCAAGAAGAAGAGAGAGATTGCTACCCGGGGCCTTCAGTTATACTCCTTCGGATGGCCCTTATCTGCACGCCAAATCAGGCTAGTTCTTTGTCCCAATCTTGGCGGGCTAGTTTAAATAATGGTAGCAATCTAAACTAACTGTTTTTAGATGGCCGGTAATCGCATCTACTGGCCTGATTATCGAGTTGCTTTGTGATTAATACATCTCAATGGGCCTGTCCAGCCTCAATGGCTTCCCTAAGCTGTTCCCGATTATTTATGCAAACTGCTTGATGGCCTTAAGTATAGGCCTAACCGGGTTTTGATCTGTCTCCGATCTGGCCTAATACATATTCAAAGTCCTGTCTGCTTTTCAAAATACAAAAGTCTCTCTTCACAGAAACTGCAGCTTTGGTTTCGATTTCTCCACAAGCTGCCTGTGCCGCAAAGTCCAAGCTTTTAAAACCTTACAGGCTTTCGGCCACGAGGCGCGGATGCCATCTTGGGTACCTCTTTTTTTTTTAATTGTCCACACAGGGTCCCTTTTTATTAATAATAACCTTTGGGGAAATGTAGAAATTTTGCGAATCCTACAATAGAGGATCAGCCAAGATCATATTGAATAGCGAAGTTGGCTCGAAGGGCCAAATGGCCTACTCCTGTTCCTATTTTTCTATGTTTCTATGTTTCTAAAATGCAGGAATTTGGCGATTGCCATTGATTTTGATGGAGGCAGAGCTATGATAGTTACCTTCTAACTGTTTTCGGCAATGATCACGGCGGAGAAGTGCAGAAAATCCCAGGACAATATGGAACGGCAGAATTAACGGTGTGATTCACTTATTCCATAATTTCCTCTTTCTTTTGCGCCATTGACACGCCAGTACAATGGCGCAAACCCCAGGGAAATCTTGGCCATTATGTCCATGATGTGTGACAATGTTTGCAGAAAGATACTGATGTGTTTCGTCATCTCAGTAAAAATGTACAAATTATTTATTTGTTGCTTCCAAATGAAGCAAGTGATGTTCCTGCAAATGTTTCTGGCCACTGTTCGGTTGGAGATTGTAACCAAAGCAAGAGCCAGATCCAAACCTGGAGCAGGTCGCTTGCTGCACATTTAAACAATGCTTTTTCCAGCATAGCCTCAGAAACTTTCTGGGATAAGAATGGGATGATACAAAATGGTATTTAACATCGTAATAGCCAGCTAGAGCTGGTGTTTTTTTGTCTCGAGTTTCTGCTCAATTTCATTTCTTTAAGGGACTGGAAGCAGGTGACTGACCTACCGGTTCAGTAAGCTGAGAAAGGTTATGTGGAGGGGGAGAGAAAACTGCAGGAAAAAAATGGCATTGTTATATGATGATTTTGTGAAATTAAATATCTCTGGGGCAAAATTCTGAGGTAGGCCATTTTAGGTGCACATCTGAGGTGGGGCAGTACATCTGCCTGCTCCATGGATGCACTCCTGGACACATCCCAGATCCTACTTCATGGGGAATTTGTATAATACTGACAGGCAGCATTTACGATGCTGATAGGGTAGCTGCCTCAGATTGTGGGGGCGGGGAGGGGGGATGGTGGGGGGGGGGTGGAGAGAGAGGAGAGAAATAGCAGCGGGGCACAGCCACAGTGCAAGTGGACAAATCTGGCCCGAGGTGCCCGCTGGTCTCACTGTAGGCCGGTTTCTCAGAGGCAAGCCATTAATTCTGCGATCAAATTGCCTTCAGGAAATGGCATTTCAAATCTCTCCTATAGTCAAGTCTCATGCCTCAGGACTTTGGAATTTCAGGCATCACTAGTACACAGGGGAATATCAAGAGAGAGTAATCTGGTGTACAGTAGCTGGGATGTGCAAAATGGGGCTTTACCTGTGCTCTTTGATATGCCCAATTTTAAACATGACATTGGGCCCAAGCAACGTATACTTTCATGTTTCTTTTCCATTGTAGCCTTTTATACCATGGAGTCAACTACTTCTAACTCTGGGAATCTTGCGAATGCAAACGCTAATTAAAGTATTGTGTCCAATTATACATGTAAGAAAAAAATAGAGATAGCGGAAAGGACCACAGAAAACTGCCCCAAAGGCTAATTTTGAAGACTTATCGCTGATGATTTAGATCTCAAAACTGTGAACATTATCACTGCAAGATGCAAAGGTACCAGCACAATAATTCAGATTCTATTATATGTATAAATTAAGATTTTGTTACACAGAGTGCAAAAATGAAATCTTGAACAGCCTCCCTCCCCGTCATGCAGTAAATAAAAGTGATCAATTGTGGTGTCCTATCAGTCAGAAGCACCAAGTTAACAAGAAGGGATGAGAAGGCAAAAAGAAAGACTTGCATTTATATAGCGCTGTTCACGATCACTGGGTGTCCCAAAGCACTTTAGAGCCAAAGAAGTACTTTTTGCAGTGTTGTCACTGTTGTAATGTAGGAAACCCGATTTGCACACAGCAAGCTCCCACAAACAGCAATATGATGATGGCCAGAGTGATGTTGATTGATGGATAAGTATTGGTCAGGACACTGGGGATAACTCCCCTGCTCTTCTTCGAAATAGTCCCGTAGGATCTTTTACGTCCACCTGAGAGGGTAGGCGGGGCCTTGGTTTAACATCTCATCCAAAAGACAGCACCAGTACTGCACTGGAGTGTCAGCCTAGATTTTTGTGCTCAAGTCTCTGGAGTGGGACTTGAACCAACAACCTTCATGGAAGTAAGGCAGTCATTGCCAAATATGAGATAAATTCAGGATACCAGCAAGTTAACAGTGCATTGCATGATTGCCACTACTTCAATAATTGGCACAATTTCAAATTACCACAGTAAAGCTGTGTTATTTCTACTGAACCATCAAGCCTGGATAAGCCTGTACTTCAGGCCTGAATGTGCAATTCATCCCTTGCCGTGGACCTGCTGCATAAATATCACAAGTAATCAAGATTATTAATCGATGGAACTCTATGGGCTAAAAATTATTTTCCCCTCAAAAACAGGTACAGGAATCGCAATGCGGGATCAACTCGTGCCCGTTCAAAGTAATGTAGGCAGCATGCAAACTTCATGCTGCCTGCTAATTAGAATGATTCTGGTGTGCAGCCCAGCGCTAAACACGCTGCTGAGTGGCTGCATGCTCAGCAGGGGGTCCAAGTTTGTACAAGTCCAGCACCTATTAAAGCTAACCAGCACTTCTTAAAGTCAGCCTGCACCTCTTAAAGGGGAGGTGGATTTTGGCTCCAGCAGGTGATTCAACTGGCTGGGGAACAGAGTCTGAGCAGGAAGAAGTACAATGGCACAACAGTGACGAGAGCAAGCTGCAAGGTTCTCGGATGCAACACTGGAGGTCTTGGTGCAGGAGGTGGACAGGAATAGAGACGTCCTGCTTCCACAGGGGCCAGGAAACCCTCCAGGAAAATGCGGAAAAGGCAATGGGAGCAGATAACCATTGTGGTTGATGCCAGCAGTGTAGCCCCGCGTGTTAATTATATTCAAGCGGTGTACAGCAATTGGGCGCTACTTGTATTCAGGTGATGGGTATTAACTGGGGCCTCTGCTGTGCTCATATATATATATACTAGCTGGAGTGCCCGGCGGTACCGAGGCTTTTTCGAGGGCATGTTGTTGTTGGAAGAGAGAGAGTGACTGGGGGGGAAGAGAGAGAGTGACTGGGGGGGAAGAGAGAGAGCGACTGGGGGGGAAGAGAGAGAGCGACTGGGGGGGAAGAGAGAGAGAAACTGGGGGGAAGAGAGAGAGCAACTGGGGGGAAGAGAGAGAGCGACTGGGGGGGAAGAGAGAGAGCGACTGGGGGGGGAAGAGAGAGAGCGACCGGGGGGGAAGAGAGAGAGCGACTGGGGGGGAAGAGAGAGCGCGGCTGGGGGGAAAGAGAGAGAGCGACTGGGGGGGAAGAGAGAGAGCGACTGGGGGGAAGAGAGAGAGCGACTGGGAGGGAAGAGAGAGAGCGACTGGGGGGGAAGAGAGAGAGCGACTGGGGGGGAAGAGAGAGAGCGACTGGTGGGGAAAAAGAGAGAGAGCGACTGGGGGGGAAGAGAGAGAGCGACTGCGGGGGAATAGAGAGAGCGACTGGGGGGGAAGAGAGAGAGCGACTGGGGGAAGAGAGAGAGTGACTGGGGGGGAAGAGAGAGAGCGACTGGGGGAAGAGAGAGAGTGACTGGGGGGGAAGAGAGAGAGCGACTGGGGGGAAGAGAGAGAGCGACGGGGGGGAAGAGAGAGAGCGACTGGGGGGAAGAGAGCGAATGACTGGGGGGAAGAGAGAGAGAGAGCGACTGGGGGGGAAGAGAGAGAGAGAGCGACTGAGGGGTGTAATGATATCAGCAAATAGAGATGGTATTTGCCTGTTCGATTATGATGCCTTACTAGCATGATGTCTCCTTAAATGCTGTATAAAGAGTTGAACAGTCTTTAGATTAAAAGACATTCTCTTTCATAAATGTCTCGTCATTGAACCCACAAAGAAATCAATACATGGTGTCAGAAGTGATTGAAAGAGAAGAAGAGAAAAAATCTGAAGTTAAATCAGCTCTCCACAGATTAGCAAGCCAAAAGAAAACATCGTTGCTTACCATTGGAGAAAAGTTAACGAAGTGAAAAAATGGAAGGATTACACCCACCGGCGAAGCTTCAGTTGACAGGTAATGTGGCTAAAAATTGGAGGAGATTCAAACAATGTTTGGAATTGTATTTAGCGGCAATCGGAGCTGACGAGAAAAGTAATAAAAAGAAATCGTCACTGTTCTTACATGTCATGGGTGATGAAGCGCTGGAGGTGTATAATAACTTCACATTCGCTGCTGATGGAGACAAAATGAAGCTAGATAAAATAATGGAACAGTTTGAGGCCTACTGCATACCTAAATGTAACGTGACGTTTGAGAGGCACAGATTTTTCACATGTGTACAGAAAACGGGAGAGACTATTGATCAGTATGTGACTGAACTGAGAAACAGAAGCAAATCATGTGAATTTGGGGGACTGACAGACTCGCTGATAAAAGACAGACTGGTGTGTGGTATTCCAGATAATGGTCTAAGGGAAAGACTGCTAAGAGAGCAAGATCTAGACCTGGGAAAAGCCATAGCACTGTGTAGGGCTACAGAGACTGTGAAGTTGCAGGCAAAGGAGCTGTTCAGTGACAATAGCTGCAACGTGGATGCAGTGAGAAAGAACGGACACAAACCGTTTAACAAAAATGGCGCCAATGTGAAAAAAGAGGTGTGGCCAGCGAACAAAAATGAAAGGGACAATCGAAAGACATGTAGTCGATGCGGTACACAGCATACACCAAAAAAGTGTCCAGCATATGGTAAAACATGCAATAGTTGCAACAAGAACAACCATTATGCCCGTTGCTGTAAGAACCAAGCGCAACAAAGCAAGGTCCATACAGTAGATGAAAGTGAGATAGAGGAGTTCAATGTAGATGTTGTGTCTGAAAACAAAAAAGAAGAAAGAGACTGGATGTTGACACTAAAAGTGAATGACAAACATTCCATTTAAATTGGATACTGGAGCACAAGTTAATGTGATATCAGAGACTGATTTTAAGAAAATTAGACCCAGACCAAAGATACATGGAATCAAAGTGAAAGTGACAGGATACTCAGGTACTGAAATACCAGTGAAAGGAAGATGCATTGTCAAAGTGACACACAAGGACAGAGAGCACTCGTTAGCATTAATCATGGTGCCGAAGGAGCTGCAAGCCATACTAGGTTTAAAAGCCTGTGAGAGACTGAACCTGGTAAAGAGAGTCCTCGTTGTGGAAAGCGAAGGAGAGACAGTCTATGATGAACTCATGAAAGAGTACAAAGACCTATTTAAGGGTCTAGGCTGCATTCCAGGAGAACACACGATCAGAGTAGATAAAAGTATGACACTGGTCATACATCCATGCAGAAAAGTTCCGTTTGCTCTTCAAAAGCAACTGAAGGCAGAGTTGGACAGGATGGAAAGCCTGAACGTGATTCAGAAGATAGATGAGCCAACTGAGTGGGTGATTTCCCTCGTCGTAGTGGACAAAAAGAATGGAAAGCTCAGAATTTGCCTGGATCCAAGAGATCTAAACAGAGCAATAAAGAGAGAGCACTTCAAGCTTCCTACACGTGAGGAAATCATGGCACAGTTTGCAAATGCAAAATATTTCAGCAAGTTAGATGCATCATCAGGATTTTGGCAGATGAAGCTGGATGAGGCAAGTTCAAGACTGTGCACGTTCAAAAGTCCATTTGGCAGATACAGATTCCTAAGGTTACCATTTGGCATTGCCTCAGCTCCTGAAGTGTATCACAAAACAATTCATATGATCTATGAGCACCTGGAGAGAGTTGATACATCAATAGATGACATCATAGTATGGGGAACCACGAGAACTGAGCATGACGAGAGACTGAAAAAAGTGCTGGAAGCAACAAGGAAAACCAACCTGAAGCTGAATAGAGAGAAATGCCAGCTCGGGGTGACAGAACTGACATTCGTGGGAGATATCCTTAGCAGTGAGGGCATCAGACCAGATCCCAGAAAGGTGTCCGCCATTGAGAATATGCCAAAGCTGTAGTGTATGTAACCTGTACCACCTTACAAGACTACCTTAAGGTGATGGACTACTTTCTGATGGCTCCTGTATATTGTAGTACCGGTGGTGACCACACCGGTATATAAACCCTGTGGAGCAAAGTGTATTTCAGTTCAGCCCTGACCCTCAGTTACTAAAGACCTGTTTAAGTATTCTGTTGTCTGTGTCCCGTTATTCAGCATAACTACATTTGAAAGCACAGACTCAACAGTGGCGACGAGTCTGATCGTACCTAGCGGCAGTTTTGCATCCAAGGAAGCTTCGTCCTCAGAACGGGCGTCGAAAAGTGGCATCCGCCCTCAACATCCTTCTGAGCACTGCATCACACGGGAGGCCATCGGGAACCCGGGTTGGTTTGCTGGCCACGAAGTCCACCATCAGCAACAGGCAGTGATCATCCCTTCTACGACAGCGGCGGGTAAGCCCGATCGAGCGGCACGGAGGGGAAGTCGGCCGAGTTGTCAGTGGGAGAAAGGGAGGGAAAATGAAGAAAAGGGCGGAGAACACGACCGTAGCCGGTGTCAGGGGCCGGACTGCAATCGGGGCAGAGACGCGCAGCAGCCACAAAAGCGTTAATGTCCACGAGAACCACGGGAGCGGCGGGGAACAAGAGCAGCAGCGTCGGGGGAAATAAAGGACCGCTGGGAGGCGAGAACGGCAACAGCGTGGTAATCACCATTTTAGTCGGCGGGGGAAGAAGACAAGCGCGGTAAAAGCCGCCAAGCGCGGGAAGCCGCCATTTTGAAAAATAAAATAAAATAAAGGAAACTCAACAAGGATGCCAAAAACGGGTAACATCACTGCTTTTGATAGCGATGTAGAAGATTGGGCCACTTATGTGGAACGCGTTGAAGTTTACTGTACAGCGAATGAGGTACCGGTGGATAAGAAAGCACTAACCCTATTAAACTCGATGGGTGCGAAGACGTACGGGTTATTAAGGCACCTTGTAACACCAGATAAACCAGTAGGAAAGAGTTTCACGGATATTGTTACTATCCTGCAAGAGCATTTAAACCCCACGCCGCTGCTGATAGCGGAACGATTTAAATTTTACAAAAGAATTCAGCTTAAAGAGGAAAGCAACGCTGAATTCTGAATCGAACTGCGCAAGTTATCAAAGTACTGTCATCGGTACAGGACTAGCAGACGCTCTGAGAGATAAGTTTGTGTGTGGGCTACTAAAGGAAGGAACCCAGAAGCGACTGCTAGAGGAAAAGGATCTTACGCTGGACAAAGCTTTCAGCATTGCAGCATTGCACGAGGCAGCAGCACGAGGCACTGCAGAAATGCAGCAAAGGCCATCGGAATTCAGCACCAATGAAATGGCATTGGGCGCAGTAAAGTGCTATCGTTGCGGAAGGACAACGCATGACCAGAACCAGTGCTGGTTCAAAGATAAAGAATGCAGGCAATGTGGCAAACTTGGTCACATAGCGAGAGTATGCCGGTCAGGAAAGAATACCAGCAACAAAAAGTCGCCGCAGGAGAAGTACAAAAAAGTTCACAAGGTGACAGAGAACAGTTCGGATGAACAGAAGACGGATTCAGACTCCAGCAGTAAGGAACTGGGTTGTCTAAAAATACATAATGTGGGTAATACAGCAGACCAACAAACTATCTGGGTCATGCTTCGGATAGCAGGAGTCCAAGTGAAGATGGAATTGGACACTGGATCGGCATTGACGGTCATGAATAAGCAAGATTACAAAAGGTTATTCTCACACATTCCCCTGAGGGATACGGAGATTGTATTGAAAACATACACGGGGCAAAGAGTATACCCCATCGGAAAGATAAAGGTAAAGTTAGTCTACAATGGTAAAGAAAGTCAGGGAATGGACTTGTATGTGTTACCTGAGGGAGGTCCGCCACTACTGGGACGGGAATGGATCCGGAGAATAAATGTGGACTGGCATTCCTTACAAGCACTAACTGTAGATTCCTGTAAAGAGGACGACGTCAAACATAAACGATTGTCCAAAATATTGGACGATGCTAAGGAGGTGTTCCAACAGGGACTGGGAACACTGAAAGGAATTACGGCAAACATCAAGGTTGAAGAACATGCAAACCCCAAATTTTTCAAAGCCAGACTGGTACCTTATGCGATACGACCTGCTGTGGAAGCAGAGCTGGAAGGGCTAGAACGTTCAGGAGTACTGTCAAAGGTGGACTGGAGCGAATGGGCCACACCCATTGTTCCTGTCATGAAGCGTTCGTTGAGCAACAAGCCGGGGGAACCTGGGAAGGTTCGCATCTGTGGCGATTTCAAGATCACTGTTAATCCGGTTCTTCACACAGTGCAATATCCGCTTCCGCGGATTGAGGATATCTTCGCTTCGCTGTCTGGCGGGAAACACTTCACCAAGATAGGCCTGGCGCAGGCGTACCTACAGATGGAAGTTGATGAAGCGTCACGCCAGTATCTCACGATCAACACACATAAGGGCTTATATCGGTATAATAGACTGGTTTTTGGAGTGGCATCGGCTCCAGCGATTTGGCAAAGGGCCATGGAGCAGGTATTACAGGGAATTCCAGGCACACAATGCTACCTGGACGACATTCTTATTACAGGAGATGATGATAAGGAACACCTCATGAATTTGGAGCAGGTGCTCACCAGATTGAAAGAATATGGACTCAGATTTAATCACCAGAAATGTGAGTTCTTTCAGAAGTGAATCTCGTACTGCGGTCACGTCATTGACCAGGAGGGGCTTCATAAGTCACCTGACAAGATCGAAGCTGTTGTGAAAGCTCCCGCTCCGGAAAATGTATCCCAGTTGAGGTCGTTCCTTGGGTTGATTAACTATTACCACAAGTTTCTTCCAAATTTATCCATGGTGTTACACCCGCTGAACACTCTTTTGCAAATGGGAGTACCATGGAAGTGGAGCGAGGACTGTAAGCGAGCTTTTCAAAAAAGCAAGGCACTGAACACCTCTAAGGAAGTGTTGGCTCACTTTAACCCAACGCTGCCTATTCGTTTAGCTTGTGATGCTTCTCCATATGGTATCGGGGCAGTGCTCTCACATAAGTTGCCAAATGGCTTGGAAAGGCCAGTCGCGTTCGAATCCAGATCATTGACCTCCGCAGAGCGCAACTATGCCCAGATAGATAGGGAGGCTCTCAGCCTCATGTGGGGAGTTAAGAAATTTAACCATTACCTGCAAGGCCAAAAGTTTACGCTGCTGACAGATCACCAGCCGTTGGTTTCCATTTTTAACCCTAAGAAAGGTGTTCCGGTTATGACGGCGCAGAGGCTTCAGAGATGGTCCCTTTTCCTAGGGGCACATCAATATGATATCGAATTCAAAGGTACAAAGCAACATGGTAATGCTGATGGGCTGTCGCGCCTGCCACTACCTACAGCGGAAGAGGCACCGGCAGTTGACCCTGTCGAGATATTTCACTCGACCATCATCGAATGCTTACCAGTCACCAATGCGAGTATTGAGAGAGAGACCCGAAACGACCCGACACTGTCTCGGGTCTACGATTTGACAGTGAAGGGATGGCCAGCACATGGCGAACTACTGTTACCTGCATTCTCAGCCAGACGAGAACAGCTGTCCGTCTGTCAAGGAACATTGATGTATGGAACAAGGGCGATTATTCCTCCTAAATTAAGGGAGAGATTTCTGAAGGAACTGCATGAAGGTCATCTGGGGGGAGTCAAGATGAAAGGCCTTGCTAGGGCTTATGTGTGGTGGCCAGGTATCGACAAACAAATAGAGGATCTGACTAAAAGCTGCTCAGGGTGCCAAAAAGTTCAAAACGCACCTCCAATTGCACCGCTGCATCCGTGGGAATGGCCTTCAACCCCATGGCAACGTGTGCATATCTACTTTGCAGGTCCATTCATGGATTCCATGTTTTTGGTAGCGGTAGACGCACATTCTAAATGGCCAGAAGTGATTAAGATGTCGACCACTACCTCTGAAAAGACGATCGCAGTTCTAAGAACCATATTTGCAAGGAATGGGTTGCCGGAACAAATATGTTCAGACAACGGACCACAGTTCGTGTCAGAAGAATTCCAGAAATTCATGAAAAAGAATGGGGCGAAACACTATACATCTGCCCCATATCATTCGGCTACCAATGGGTTGGCCGAGAGATTTGTACAAACGTTCAAAAAGGCGATAAAGGCCATGAGCGAAGACCATATTCCACTACAACACAAGGTGGACAATTTCCTGATGGCATATCGAAACGCCACGCATACAGTGACAAATCAAAGCCCTGCCATAATGTTCTATAACAGGAGGTTGCGGTCCCGGTTGGATTTGTTAAAACCCAATGTGCGTAGGGAAGTCGAAAACAAACAATTCCAGCACGTAAATAACAAGGCCACTCGGAGTTTCGAAATAGGACAACCAGTGTTGGCCAGGGACTATAGGAATGATAAATGGCAATCCGGAACAATTCGTGCCCGACAAGGACCCTTGATGTACACGGTAGACGTTGGTGAGAACGTAATACGACGTCATGCTGACCAACTTGTGGAATCGAGAACAAGGGTCGACCCCATGTCTACGGCAGAGACACCAGTTGAAGAAGTTATTGAGCCTGTAGCATCTACCTCAGACTCGAACGTATATGATGATGTTCAATCCATAAGAGATCAAATGGATGAGTCACCCCAGCAACGAGAACCAGAGACCCCTGAAAGGCGTTATCTGGCCCGGATCAGGAGGCCTCCTCAGAGACTGAATCTTTGAACAGTTTTGTATGAAAGTTGTATATATGTTATCCATGTTATATTTAAATTGGGGTGTACACTGTTAAGCTAAAAGGGGAGGAATTGTAATGTATGTAACCTGTACCACCTTAAGAGACTACCTTAAGGTGATGGACTACTTTTTGATGGCTCCTGTATATTGTAGTATCGGTGGTGACCACACTGGTATATAAACCCTGTGGAGCAAAGTGTATTTCAGTTCAGCCCTGACCCTCAGTTACTAAAGACCTGTTTAAGTATTCTGTTGCCTGTGTCCCGTTATTCAGCATAACTACATTTGAAAGCACAGACTCAACAAAAGCCACAATGCAAAAAGGACGTGCAGAGGTTTAATGGAATGATCAACTACATGGGGAAATTCATATCCAACCTCTCAGAAAAGATGGCGCCACTGAGAAGAATAACTGAAAAGAATATAGAATGGGAATGGAATCATGAGCATGAGAACTCATGGAGCGATCTAAAGAAACTGTTCACAGAGGAACCAGTTCTGAGGTTTTATGACCCAGCGAGACCTATCAAGATATCATCAGATGCATCACAGAGTGGGCTCGGTGCCGTTCTTCTGCAAAAATATGACTACTGGCAACCTATTGCATATGCATCGCGCTCAATGACAGACGCGGAGACGCGATATGCTCAAATAGAAAAGGAGCTGCTCAGCATCACATACGCCTGTGAAAGATTTCACCAGTTTGTGGCAGGACAAGCAATCAGTGTAGAGACTGACCATAAGCCCTTGATTGCATTGTTCCAAAAGCCACTAAATAGCTGTCCGCTTAGAATACAAAGAATGATGATCAGGCTGCAATGCTATACACTGAATGTTGCGTACAAACCGGGTAAGCTGATGTATACAGCAGACACGTTGTCCAGAGCTGTAGACCCAAGTGAGCCCGCAAACACCACAATGGATGAAAAAGTGAACACCTACGTGGACATGATCACAAGTGCACTGCCCATAGCATATGCAAAAATGGAGCTCAGAAAGACTGAGACAAACAAAGATGCAACAATGAGATGACTGAGGAAAAGCATCTTGGATGGATGGCCCAACATGAAGCAAGACTGCTCACCTGACATAGCAGAGTACTGGAACTGCAGGGCGGAACTATCAGTGGTCAAAGACATCATCTACAAAGGAAGTAAAATAGTTATCCCAAAGAGTCTGAGAAAAGAGATGCTAAAAAGGATCCATGGAGGACATCTGGGAATCGAAAAGTGTAAGAAAAGAGCACGAGAGGTGATGTACTGGCCACGAATCAACCAAGATGTGACAAATGAGGTGTCAAATTGCACAATATGCCTGAAATATCGAGCAAGCAATCCGGTAGAACCACTAAAGCCACACCCAGCACCAGACAGACCTTACCAGAAGGTAGGCGCTGACCTATTCGTATGTCAAGGAAAGGACTTTCTTGTAGTCACAGACTATTACTCCCTGTATCCAGAGGTTTGTAGACTGCACACCACCACTGCAGATGCTGTGATAACATGTATGAAAGCCATATTCTCCAGACATGGCGTGGCAAGCGAGGTCTTCACAGACAACGGACCTCAGTTTTACAATGCAAGTTTCCGACACTTTGCCAAAGAGTGGGACTTTGTCCACACAACGTCAAGTCCTCACTTTCCACAGTCCAATGGTCTAGTGGAAAAATCGGTCCAGACAGTGAAAAGACTGATGTACAAGGCAAAAGACAGTGGAACTGACTTCTACCAAAGCATGCTTGTATACCGCACAACGCCGCTCGAGTGTGGTTAGTCACCAGCCCAACTCCTGATGGGACGTCGGCTAAGGTCAAACCTACCCATCCCAGAGAAACTCCTGAAAACAAAAGAGGGGGAGAAAGTGAGGAAGTTCAAAGAGCAATAGAAAGAAAAGCAAAAGTACTACTATGACAGAGGAACACAAAACCTACCTGAACTCCACACTGGTGACCAAGTAAGGTTGAAAGACAAAACAAACATATGGACTCAGAAGGGAACTGTCCTGAGTGAAGTTCAACCAAGATCATACACCATTCAGACAGATGAGGGTGCTGTTCTGAGAAGAAATCGTCGAGATCTTCTCATGGGACCAGCCACAGCAGGTCAAGAGACTGATACTGTTGAACAACCTGATCACACAGCTGAGAAACCATCATCTGAGGCAACAACTCAGATTCAAGGACAATCAATCAGAAAATCCTCAAGACATGTGAAGCCTCCTGAGAGACTCATTGAGCAAATTTAAGGACTATTGTTATAGAATGAAGTAATGTTACCTTATTCTTTCTTCAAGTTCTAGTGTATTGACATATTTCATGTGAACACACAAAGCAAGGTTAAAAAACCTTGATCATGATAATGATAATGTAAGTTCATTAAGTGTTACAGTTAAAATGCAGATTAATACAAAGAAAACATGTTGTTAGTTAAAAGTAAAATACTTTTGTTTTAAGAAAAGGAGATGTAATGATATCAGCAAATAGAGATGGTATTTGCCTGTTCGATTATAATGCCTTACTAGCATGATGTCTCCTTAAATGCTGTATAAAGAGTTGAACAGACTTTAGATTAAAAGACATTGGCCTAGAAATTCATTAAGGCGCTGCCAGCTTTGCGCCCAGTTAACGCCTAAAGAGTGATTTTGCGCCAGAAATGAGTTTGCGCAGATATTCAGCGCAGCGGTATTGGCGGCGGTAGCCGTTAGCGCTGCGCCGGCACCGATGACGTCATCGGTGTGCACAGTGCCCCGGTTCTGCCCCGAAACCGGCTCGATCCCCATATTTAGTTGCGGCCGCCTCCTCCGAAGCGGCCGCAAACAGCGACCAGAAAACGGGGCCGTCCTGCTGCCTCAGTGGGGCGCTTTAAAGTGGAAGGTGCGGCCGGCCGCTTTTTCGGCGGCCGCCTGCCCGCACCTCCTTCCCCGGCCTCCTCCACCCCACCCCCCTGCTTTCCGCGAGCCCAGCACTTCTCCGTGGTGCCGGGCTCATTTGCCGGCACTATCCAGTGGCGATCTCCCCATTGCAGGCAGCTCCCCCTTAAGAGAAGGAGGAGGCCTGCAGTACCGCAGCCGGCCGCTCCGCAGCGGCTGGCGCAGCGGCGCCAAGAGCGCTGATATTCAGTGTCAGCGCCCCAAGCGGAGGCGGGCACACCCTCGTATAGCGCCCGGTTCCGAATTGGGGCGATAACAATGAATATCTGATGATCGCTATAGGCTTCCCGCCCAGCGCTAACTTTTGGGCGCTAGCCAGCTGGCGGGGCCATAGTGAATTTCTAGGCCATTCTCTTTCATATATGTCTCGTCATTGAAACACAAAGAAATCAATACGGGGGGAAGAGAGAGAGAGAGCGACCGGGGGGGAAGAGAGAGAGAGAGTGACTAGGGGGGAAGAGAGAGAGAGAGCGACTGGGGGGGAAGAGAGAGAGAGAGCGACTGGGGGGGAAGAGAGAGAGAGAGCGACTGGGGGGGAAGAGAGAGAGAGAGCGACTGGGGGGGAAGAGAGAGAGAGAGCGACGGGGGGGAAGAGAGAGATAGCGACTGGGGGGGAAGAGAGAGAGAGAGCGACTGGGGGGGAAGAGAGAGAGAGCGACTGGGGGAGAAGAGAGGAGAGAGGAGCGACTGGGGGGGAAGAGAGAGAGAGAGCGACTGGGGGGAAGAGAGAGAGAGAGCGACTGGGGGGGAAGAGAGTGAGAGAGCGACTGGGGGAAGAGAGAGAGAGAGCGACTGGGGGAGAGGGAGAGCGACTGGGGGGAAGAGAGAGAGCGACTGGGGGGGAAGAGAGAGAGCGACTGGGGGGGAAGAGAGCGAGCGACTGGGCGGGAAGAGAGCGAGCGACTGGGGGGGAAGAGAGCGAGCGACTGGGGGGGAAGAGAGCGAGCAACTGGGGGGGAAGAGAACGAATGACTGGGGGGGTAGAGAGTGAGAGAGCAACTGGGGGGGAAGAGAGAGACAGAGCGACTGGGGGGGAAGAGAGAGAGAGAGAGAGCGACCGGGGGGGAAGAGAGAGCGAGAGCGACTGGGGGGGAAGAGAGAGAGAGAGTGACTGGGGGGGAAGAGAGAGAGAGAGCGACTGGGGGGGAAAGAGAGAGAGCGACTGGGGGGGAAGAGAGAGAGAGAGCGACTGGGGGGGAAGAGAGAGAGAGAGCGACGGGGGGGAAGAGAGAGAGAGCGACTGGGGGGGAAGAGAGAGAGAGAGCGACTGGGGGGAAGAGAGAGAGAGAGCGACTGGGGGGAAGAGAGAGAGAGAGCGACTGGGGGGAAGAGAGCGAGAGAGCGACTGGGGGGGAAGTGAGAGAGAGAGAGTGACTGGGGGGGAAGAGAGAGAGAGAGCGAATGGGGGGAAGAGAGAGAGAGCGACTGGGAGAGTGAGCGACTGGGGGGGAAGAGAGAGAGAGAGCGACTGGGGGGAAGAGAGAGAGAGCGACTGGGGGGAAGAGAGAGAGTGACTGGGGGGGAGGGGGGAGAGGGGGAGTGGAGGGGGGGAGGGGGAGGGGGGAGGGGAGGGGGGTGAGGGAGTGGGGGAAGGGGAAGGGGGGAGAAGTGGGGGAAGGGGAAAGGGGAGGAGTGGGGAGGGAGTGGGGGGGAGGGAGGGGGTAGGGGGAGGGGGGAGTGGGGGAAGGGGAAAAGGGGGCGATAAGGGGGAGGGAGGAAGGGGAATGGGGAGGCAGGGGGGAAGGGGGTTAGAGGGGAGGGAGGAGGGGGAGGGACGGGGGAAGGGGAGGGGAGGGAGGAGGGGGAAGGGGGAGGGAGGGGGGATGGGAGGGAGGGTGGGAAGGGGAGTGGGGAAGGGGAGGGGAATGGGAGGGAGGTTTGGGGGAAGGGGGGAAGGGAAGGGGGAGCGGGGGAGGGAAGGGGGAGCGGGGGAGGGGAGGGGAGGGGGGAGGTGGAGGGGAGGAGTGTCGGGGGAGGAGGGGGAGGGGGGAGTGGGGGAAGGGGAAGGGGCGATGAGGGGGAGGGAGAGGCAGGGGGTGAAGGGGGATGGAGGGGGAGGGAGGAGGGGAAGGGAGGGGGGGAAGGGGAGGGGAGGGAGGAGGGGGAGGGGGGAGGGAGGGGGGGAAGGGAGGGATGGGGAAGGGGGAAGGGGAGGGGGGAAGGGGAGGGGGAATGGGAGGGGAAGGGGAGTGGGGGATGGGGGAAGGGGGAAGGGAAGAGGGGAGCGGGGAGGGGAGGGGAGTGGGGAGGGGGAGGGGAGGGGGGAGGGGAGGGAAAGGGGAGGGGGAGGGGAGGGGGAGGGGAGGTGGGAGGGGAGGGGGAGGGGAGGTGGGAGGGGAGGAATGGGGGGAGGGAGGAGGGGGAAGGGAGGGAGGGAAGGGAGGGAGGGAAGGGGGAAGGGGAGGGGGAAGGGGAAGGGAAGGGGAGGGGGAGGGGGGAGGGGAGGGGGAGGGGAGGGAGTGAAAGGGGAGGGGAGGGGGGAGGTGAGGGGGTGAAAGGGGGAGGGGAGGGGGAGGGGAGGGGAGGTGGGTTGGGAGGGGGGACGGGGGGTGGGGAGCGTGAGGGGAGGTGTGGGGTGAGGGGAAGGGTGGGTGGGGGGGAGGGAAAGGGTGGGGGGAAGGGAAAGGGGGTGGGGGGGAGGGGAAGGTGGGGTGGGGTGGAGGGGAAGGGGGTGGGGGGAAGGGGGGGTGGGGATGGGAGGAAGGGGGTTGGGGAGGTGGGGGAGGGGGAAAGGGGGGTGGGTAGGGCGGGAGGGGGTAAGGGTGGCTGGGGGGGTGGGCGGGGGGGTGGGCAGGGGGGTGGAAGGGGGGAAGGGGGGTGGGGGGTGTGGGGTGGAAGGGCTGGGGAGGGGGGAAATGGGGTGTGGGGTGGAGGTGGTTGGGGGTTGGAGGGGGGTTGGGGGGGAAGGGGCTGTGGGGCGTGGAAGGGGGTTTGGGGGGGAGGGGGTCTGGGGTGGGTGGAGGGGTGTGGGGGTGGAAGGGGATGTGGGGGGGAAAGGAATTTGGGGGGGAGGGGGGAGGAGGAGGGAGGGTGAAGAGCGGGTCGAGGGTGTGGAGGGGGTGTCGGGGGGGAAGGGGGTGTGGGGGGTGGAAAGGGAGGGTGGGAGATAAACTTAAAGTACAGGAAACTTTGTGCTATCCGGCACCCACCGGACCGAGCTGCTGCCTTGCCTCAAAACTGCCGTACTCTCCAGAGTTAATGTTGAGAGATACGGAGATTCTTATCTCCGTATTTGACAACAAACACTGTTGCTTAGCAACAGCTTCTAAACACTCAGGTGTGGTGCTAACGCTCTGTAGCTAAAGCTGTTGCTATAGCAACAGACCTTGCACAGCTTGACTGTTCAAACAAAGCAAAAAAAACAAACAAAAAGAATAAAAAACGGCTGCTGATTTTTGCCGGTGGCTCCAGATTGCCGGATAGCTCACCTCCGGATAGCACAAAGTTTCCTGTATTTATAAAACATTTTTGGTAAATCTTTCTATAACATACACTTTACAACCAATCACCAATCCTTTTATTAAAAAAGGGGTGCTCACCTCTCAGTGTGTTGTATCACAAACAATGGCCGCCGCTTGCTTTTCAGTTGGAAAGATTAGGCCCCGCCCGCACAGTCGATTGTCTGTCTCGGTCACCAGGAACCGATTTGGAGCACAGAAGCCCCACCCACTCTATGTTCCTGTACTAAGATGGCCGCGCATGCACTCTGTTACACACTGAATCAAACTGGCGTCGCACTGAAACTTTTCGCCCTCCTTGACAAAGATGGCTGCCATTAACCTGGGGCTGTCAGCAGAAGAAATTTCCTCAGCTGCAAACACAGGATCTTCAGATTATTATTCGGGCCTTGCGACCTAACCCAGTTGCTTATGAAGCCTCCCCACCTACTGATCCCGGGAATGGAGCTGAGGCAGCACACCCTCTCCCCTCTGCCAGTGTTTGTCTCTGTCTAGGCCAGGAGCCTGGGTCTAGAGTTGCACTGCTGGCAGTTGGAGAAGCCTAGGCCCCGGGCCTGGAAAAACGGTAAAAGGTAGGAGAATTATAGAGGTTAGAGAAAAGATTTACAAATTAATTAACTTTTTTTAAAAACAATTTGTGTTTTAAAAGCAACTTTTTTTTTGCTGGAAATGTAGATTTGAAAAGAAACACGCAGAAAGCGGGAAAAAGAAATGAAAAGTTTGGAATCAAGATGGCAGCGACTCACCTCGGTTCAGAACGATAAGGCCCGCCCACACACGCACCGATTGATCGACCGACCGTTAGGTCACCAAAGCGTAGGATTGGTCAATCGTCCCGTCACTCAACTGTAGGAGGGCCCGCCCGCACGCGCCAGGAACCCGGCGTACAATTGGTCGACCTCGACGTCACTCTATTGCTAATGAGCGGACAGTGAGATGCTAATGAGCGGAATTTTGAACGTTTTTTGGATACCGCGGGCACAATTTTTGTCCGGCCGAAACGTAAATATGCTTACGACCGTTTTGGAATGGTAAACTTTCTTTTGACGTAACGCACGCGTAGGTACGCTCTATAACTTTCGAGTGTATAGCCGGACAGACACACACTGAAGGACAGACAGACAGACAGATAGACAGACAGACAGATGCATCCGTTTATATATATATACTAGCTGGGGGGAGCCCGGCGTTGCCAGGGCTGTTTTGGGCCGGGCGGTTTAAATCGAGTTCCAGGCTTTTGGGCCCTGTCTCTCTGTGAATCTGCTGCCGGGCAACATTTTCAATCGAGTCCCAGGCTTTTGGGCCCTGTCTGTCTGTCCCTCTGTGAATCTGTTGCCAGGGCTGTTTTGGGCCGGGCTGTTTAAATCGAGTCCCAGGCTTTGGGTCCTGTCTCTCTGTCCCTTTGTGAATCTGCTGCCGGGCAACATTTTAAATCTAGTCCGAGGCTTTCGGGCTTGTCTGCTGCCGGGCAACATTTTAAATCGAGTACCAGGCTTTCAGGCCCTGTCTGTCTGTCCCTCTGTGAATCTGCTGCCAGGCAACATTTGAAATCGAGTCCCAGGCTTTTTGGCCCTGTCTCTCTGTCCCTTTGTGAATCTGCTGCCGGGCAACATTTCTACCTTTTAATACCTTCAAAGATGAAAGTGAAAGTACTTATAAAACGTTTTTAGTAAATCTTATGTTATTTTTAAAAGAGATACTAACTTTTTCGAAGCTGGATTAGCAGATTTTGAGCTGGAAGTAAATGGGGTTTTTAGCTTGAGGCAATGGCTGCCAGATCCCTGAGATGAAATCGATAGTCCCGCCCACACACACACACCGATTGGCCAACCATCAGGTGACTGAATTGTAGGATTGGTCAATCATGACGGCACAGGATTGGTCGACCCATGACGTCAGTCAATCAATGCTAATTAGTAGATAATGAGCGTAATTTTTAAGGTTTTTTGCATAAGGCGCGAACAATTTTCGTCCCACCGAAAAGTAAATATGCTTACGACTGTCCCGAAAGCGTAAGCTTTATTTGGACGTAATGCGCGGGCAGGTATGCCCTATAACTTTCGAACGTATAGCCGGACAGACGAAATGTAAGGAACCGCTTTTTATATATATAGATGGACTAGCTGAAGTGCCCGGTGATGCTGAGTGTCTTTTGAGGGCATGTTGTTGTTGGAAGAGAGAGAGAGAGCGCGACTGGGGGGGGGGGAGAGAGAGAGAGCGTGACTGGGGAGGAAGAGAGAGAGCGACTGGGGGGGGAAGAGAGAGAGCGACTCGTGGGGGAAGATAGAGAGCGACTGGGGGGGGAAGAGAGAGAGCGACTGGGGGGGAAGAGAGAAAGCGATGGGGAAGAGAGAGAGCGACTGGGGGGGAAGAGTGAGAGCGACAGAGGGGAGGGGGGAGTGGAGGGGGGAGAGGGATGGGGGAGGGGAGGGGGAGAGGGAGTGGGGGAAGGGGAAGGATGGGAGGAGTGGGGGAAGGGGAAGGGGAGAAGTAG
Organism: Somniosus microcephalus; assembly: GCF_052327205.1. NCBI lineage: Eukaryota > Metazoa > Chordata > Chondrichthyes > Squaliformes > Somniosidae > Somniosus > Somniosus microcephalus. The sequence goes on from NC_140987.1 coordinate 277,526,673, forward strand.
GGAAGGGGAAGGGGAGGAGTGGGGGAAGGGGAAGGGGAGGAGTGGGGAGGGAGTGGGGGTGAGGGAGGGGGAGGTGGAGGGGGGAGGGTGGAGTGGGGGAGGGAGGGGAAGGGGTAGGGGGGAGTCATGGAAGGGGGGGAGTGGGGGAAGGGGAAGGGGAGGAGTGGGGGAAGGGGAAGGGGGGAGTAGTGGGGGAGGAGTGGGGGAGAGGAGGGGGAGGGGGGAGTGTGGGAAGGGGCGATGAGGGGGAGGGAGGTGGGGGGAGGGGGAGGGAGGTGGGGGAAGGGGGAGGAAGGGGGATGGAGGGGGAGGGAGGAGGGGGAGGGAGTGGGGGAAGGGGAGGGGAGGGAGGACGGGGAAGGGGGAGGGAGTGGGGGGAAGGGAGGGAGGGGGGAGGGGAAGGGGAGGGGGTTGGGGGAAGGGGGGGATGGGAAGGGGGAGTGGGGTGGAGGGGAAAGTGGGGTGGGTGGTGGGGGGGAGGGGAAGGGAGGGTGTGGGGTGGGGAAGGGGGGGTGGGGGGGTTTGGGGTGGGAGGGGGGGAATGGGTGGGGGGGTGGGGGTGGGAGGGGGGGTGGGGGAGTTGGGCGAGGGGGGAAGGGGGGTGGGGAGGGGAGGGGGGTGGGGTGGGGGGGAGCGGCGGGGATGGGGAGGGTGGGAAGGGGGGAGGGGAGGGGGGTGGGGAGGGGGGAGTGGATGGGGTGGGGAGGGGAGGGGGGGCGGATAGGGGGGTGGGGAGGGGGGAGGTAAGGGGGTGGGGAGGGGGCAAGGGGGGTGGGGAGTGGTGGATGGGGGGTGGGGGGAGGGAGGGGAGGGTGGGGGGGGAGGTGGGGTGTGGGGCGAGGGGCGTGAGGGGTGGGGGGGAGTGAAGGGGGGGAGGAGAGGGGGTAGGGGTTGGAAGGGGGGAGGGTGGGAGGGGAGGGGTGGGGGGGAGTTGGGGGAAGGGGGGGTGGGGAGGGGAGGGGGTGGGGAGGGGGGAGGGGAGGGGGTGGGGAGGGGAGAAGGGGGGAGGGGTGGGGAGGGGGGTGTGGATGGGGGAGGGGAGGGGGTAGGGGATGGGGTTGGGAGGGGGAGGGGAGCGGAGGTGGGTGGGGAGGGGCATGGGGAGTGGGGGGAAGGGGGGGTTGGGGAGGTGGAGGGGAGGGGTGGGGGGAGCGTAAGGGGGGTGGGGGGTGAGGGGAAGGGGGGTGGGGGGTGGGGGGTGTGGAAGGGGGGGGTGGGGAGGGGGGAATGTGGGGTGGGGGGGAAGGTGGGGTGGGGAGGACGAGAGGAGGGGGGTGTGGGGGTGGGGGGGTGGGGTGGAAGGGGTGGTGTGGGGGGGAAGGGGGATGTGGAGGGGGGAAGGGGGGTGGGGAGGGGGGTAAGGTGAGTGGGGAGGGGGAAAGGGGGGAAGGGTGTGTGGGTGGGTTGGGGGGAGGGGAGGGGATGGTGGGGGGAGGGGGTTGCGGTGTAGGGTGGAGGGGGGGTGTGGGAAGGGGGGTATGGGGGGGAAGGGGTTGGGGGGTGGGGGTGGAAGGGTGTGGGGTGTGTTGAGGGGTGTGTGGGAGGGGAGGGGGGGTGGTGTGGGGGGGGTGGGGGGGAAGGGGGTGTGGGGTGGAAAAGGGGCGGGGCGTGTGGGGGGGAAGGGGGAAGGGGGTATGGGGGGGAAGGTGGTGGGGGTGTGGGGTGGGGGGATGGGTGTGGGGGGTGTGGAGGGGGGTGTGGGGGGGAGTGGGGGTGTGGGGGGGGAATGGGGTGGGGGGTGTGGAGGGGGGTGGGGGTGAAGCGGCGGTGGGTGGGGTGGGGGTGGAGGGGGGTGGGGGGTATGGGGGGTGGAAATGGATGGGGGGAGATAAACTTAAAGTACAGGAAACTTTGTGCTATCCAGCACCCACCGGACCAAGCTGCTGCCTTGCCTCAAAACTGCCGTACTCTCCAGAGTTAATGTTGAGAGATAGGGAGATTCTTATCTCTGTATTTGTCAACAAACACTGTTGCTTAGCAATAGCTTCTAAACACTTGGGTGTGGCCCTAAAGCTCTGTAGCTAAAGCTATTGCTATAGCTACAGACCTTGCACAGCTTGACTGTTCAAACAAAGCAAAAAAAACAAACAAAAAGAATAAAAAATGGCTGCTGATTTTGCCGGTGGCTCCAGATTGCCGGATAGCACAAAGTTTCCTGTACGTATAAAACATTTTTGGTAAATCTTTCTATAACATACTCTTTACAACCTAACCAATCTTTTTATTAAAAAAGGGGTGCTCACCTCTCAGTGTGTTGTATCACAAACAATGGCCGCCGCTTGCTTTTCAGTTGGAAAGATTAGGCCCCGCCCACACAGTCGATTGTATGTCTCGGTCACCAGGACCCGATTTGGAGCACAGAAGCCCCACCCACTCTATGTTCCTGTACTAAGATGGCCACGCAAGCACTCTGTTACACACTGAATCAAAATGGCATCTCACTGAAACTTTTCACCCTCCTTGACAAAGATGGCTGCCGTTAAGCTGGGGCTGTCAGCAGAAGAAATTTCCTCAGCTGCAAACACAGGATCTTCAGATTATTATTCGGGGCTTGCGACCTACCCCAGTTGCTTATGAAGCCTCCCCACCTACTGACCCCGGGAATGGAGCTGAGGCAGCACACCCTCTCCCCTCTGCCAGTGTTTGTCTCTGTCTACGCCAGGAGCCTGGGTCTAGAGTTGCACTGCTGTCAGTTGGAGAAGCCTAGGCCCTGGGCCTGGAAAAACGGTGAAAGGTAGGAGAATTATAGAGGTTAGAGAAAAGATTTACAAATTAATTAACTTTTTTTTAAAACAATTTGGCCTAAAAATTGGGTTGGTAGTGCCGGCGCTGAGCGCCTAAAGAGACCTAGAATTGGTGTGAAGCCCTATGTTGGGGCGAGCGCTATGAAGATAGCGCCAACTCAGATATTGACTATACATTTAGTGCCTGCGCTAAGTGTTTCCGCGCGCCGGCGAGCGCAAGCAGCTCATGACGTCATTTCAGTGTGCAACACCTTTTAGGAGTGCCTGAGCGCATATTGGGTGGCGCCCGGAGCCTTAGTGCCCAGCGCTATTAGTGACAGTTCGAGGGAGGGCTAACAGGCCCTTCTCGGAGTAGGGGGGTGCTATTTAAAGGGGACAGCTCTAGTGCAGAATCTTCTGCCACTTGGCCTGCTCATTGCGATCGCTGCTAGAGAGAGTTGGTGAGCTAATGTGGAGCGGAGTTCTGGGAATTTAGCTTTACAGTACTTGGGACCTTCAACCCTGTCCGAACCACTTGCTCCACTACACCTAAAAGCCTTTTGACCAACTGGCATCGGAATGGGAGCTTGTTTGGAGGGCGACGGCCTCATCGCCCAACACTGTGAAGGGGCAGAGAGACGGCGGGAGAGAGGGCCGGGATTGGCCAGAATGAGGAGGGGCAATGGAGGTCGCCCAATCCGACAGGATGCTACGAGGGTCTTTAGGCAGCAAGTGACAAGCCTTGACATGTCGGAGGAGCAGTGTTTGCGAAGGCTCCGAATCTGGAGGGACATTGTTACTGATCTGTGCCACCTGCTTGGTCAGCATCTGCAGCCGCGTGAACGCTGCAGAACCTCTCTGTCCGTTATGGCTAAACTGACTGATGCCCTCCATTTTTATGGCAACGGATCCTTTCAGTCAGCCATTGGGGACAATGCGACTGTCGCTCAGGCTGCAGTCCGCTGTTGCATCCGGAAAGTGACGGATGCCCTTTATAGGCGAACGCGTCAATTCATTACCTTCCCTCGGACCCTGCACAAGCAGGCGGAGGAGGAGTATGAGGAGGAAGAGGAGGAGGAGGAGGAAGAGCAGGCGGAGGAGGAGGAGGAGGAGGAGGAAGATGGAAGGGCTGCTGAAAGTGGAAGGTCCATTCGTCAGAGGCTCCTCTGGACGAGTGTCGACACCCCTGTGGTGGAATGATGAGAGTCTTAACTCATGCGCACTTTGGATGTTTCAGGGCCTCTGAATGCCAGCATCACTGAAAGTAGTCACATGCACCATGCAACAGTGAAACTTCTGTTTATTGACACAAAAGTCTTTCATTACAGCTAAACAACGTAATGTGAGCACAAACCATAACTTTCAAAATAACTGTTAACTGTTCGGCCAAGCCGCAAAACTCAACAACCCTCAGCAAATATAACAGCAGGTGAGGGTGTCCTTGAATTTGGACAAACAAACATCTCAGCACCTCCCTGTACAACTGCCCCTTCAGGGAGAATGACTTCTCTTCTGCGCCCGGCACCTTCCCTCCCTGCTGCTCCTATGTAATTGGACCCCAGTGGCGGGCTCAAGGCTGGGGGACGCCTCCTGACCGTCTGGAAGCACGGAAGCCCCTGAGGGACGGCCTGGCCGACCTCTGGGCTTGGAGGGTGCGGACGCAGGATGCTTGCTGTGACCATGGCTGGGAGCAGTGTGGCCTGCAGGTGGTGGCAGCTGCAATGCAGGCGTCCCAGCGCTGGCATGTGCAATGCTCTCCTGCCGAGAGAGGACACCTGCACCATGGTCGGACGACAAACTGGCTATCTGAGGGGAGCGGCTCGGCTCATCCGCCACAATCGCATGCTCGACTGATTCCTGGACTTGTACGGGAGTGGAAGGGCCTTGGCTGATCCTATCTGATGCAGGGAGGGTGGCTGCAGTGAGAGATCGCGTTGCGTCAATCTGGCTGTGGAGGAGCCCAGCAAGTGACTGTGTGGCAACAGTGAGGACCTGTGTGCCAGGTGCCAGTGCTTCGGAGAAGGCGTGGATAGTTCTTCCCATGGCTTCGGACAAGGCAGGTGCCGACCGCTCCACTGCCTCGGACAAGCCCTGCACAGACCTTTCCAGGGATTGTCCGAAGCCCTGAACAGTCCTTTCCATTGCCGACTCAAAGCCGTGGACAGTCCTCTCCATTGTTGGGCCGAAGCCCTGGATAGACCTGTCCATAGTTTCCCTGAACTCCTGGAGAGTCCTCTCCATTGTGGTCCCAAAGCCCTGCAGAGTCCTCTCCATTGTTGCCCCGAAGTCCAACATACTCCTAGCCAATGAATCTATTGACTCAGGCATCTTCTCCACTGCAGCCATCAGCTCCGTGTGTCTGACCCGGGCCTGTTTGCTCATCTCAGCCAGGCGACGGACCTCATCTGCACTCAGTGCAGCAGTCATGACGACCTGCCTTGCCCTGCGGGGAGACGGTGGCCGAACTTGCCTATCCCCCGTGCGCTGCTGCATGCCGCTTGGTCCGGCAACTGGTTCATCCTCAGAGCCACCCCCCCTCCCCTCCAGGGGGCGACTATCCCCAGTCTGCAGATGTCTCAGCTCCCCGGATTCTGCAGCGGCTGATCCGGATTCCTCCTGGCCCTCGCCTCCGGTGGCACTGGCACTGGCAGCTTCAGCGCGTTGAGCCCGAGTTGGTGCTGCTTCATCTGAAAGTGGGAGGTGGAAGAGTGGCTATAGGAAAAGGACAGCTTTGCTGAAAGGCATGCCAGATTGCGGCAAGGCTCTGACATGGCTGCACACTGAGGATGCAGGCTGGCGGGGGGACCAAGTGGAAGGCAACAGGTGAAAAAGCTGAGAGTCTTACCCTCGCTGTCGGTAATGGGGTCGGCAGATGCAGTGGTCACAGGACCAGATAGACGTCCTCCAAGTATCTGGTGCACTCTCTCCTCCAGATCCGTGAGAGTGACCACTTGTGCAGGTCCACCACCGGTTCGACGCTGCTCCTTTCGAATCATCGGCAGCTTGGCCTGCAGGGGAAGGAAGGGGAGGTTCTGTTAGACGATGCCTTGAGACCTCATCGCATGCCCCCCATGGTGCAAGAGCCCTTACATCAGACCTTGAGACCTCATCGCATGCCCCCCATGGTGCAAGAGCCCTTACATCAGGCCTTGAGACATCATCGCATGCCCCCCATGGTGCAAGAGCCCTTACATCAGGCCTTGAGACATCATCGCATGCCCCCCATGGTGCAAGAGCCCTTACATGAGGCCTTGAGACATCTGTCCATGTGTGTGCCCAGAAAGGGCCATGGGTGCATACTGACAGATGGCCATTGGCGCATCATTGCAGCAGGGTGCCCGAAGTCAGCTGCAGATGGAGGGAGCACAAGTTTGGTAAAGCATCACTTACCCTAACGATCCGTGTGAGGTCGTTGAATTTCTTCCTGCACTGAACAGGGGTCCTGTTCGCCACGCTGCTGGAGTTGACCCTCACAGCAACCTCCCTCCAAGATCGTCGATAAGCCTTCTGATTCGGCCTCTTGCCATTATCCGGATACAGGACCTCGCGACGGTGTTCAACTGCAGCCACCAAGTGGTCCAGAGCCTCAGTGCTGAAGCGCTCTGCTCTCTGCCTAACCTTCTCCATGATGAACAAGTTTGTACCACCAGAAAAGGGCGAGCGCCGAATCTGAGGACTACAGGGCATTGGGTGTTGCAGCTCAGGCAGACTGACCCACCCCTTTAAGAGCCGGCCGGCGCCTGGAGGTCTCGTGCTTTCCTGTAATTGAGTTCACCTGCGCTGCGCCTGTCCACGGCGATATTGAGTTGCGGCTGACATTTTGCGCCTTAAGAGCACCGTGCAACGGCTGATTTAGTGCCTCAATCCCCTTTGGGGGCGATGCAACCCAATATCGCGCCAGGCGGCGATAAGTTTCGTCTGGCTATAAACTTTCCACATCACCAGTTCTAACGCCTCAAGCGGGGTTATACACAATTTCTAGGCCTTTGTGTTTTAAAAGCAACTTTTTTTTTGCTGGAAATGTAGATTTGAAAGAAACACGCAGAAAGCGGGAAAAAGAAATGAAAAGTTTGTAATCAAGATGGCGGCGACTCACCTCGGTTCAGAACGATAGGGCCCGCCCACACATGCACTGATCGGTGACCTGACGGTTGACCAAAGTGTAGGACTGTTCAATCGTCCCGTCACTCGACTGTAGGAGGGCCCGCACGCGCCAGGAACCCGGCGTACGATTGGTCGACCTCGACGTCACTCTATTGCTAATGAGGGATAATGAGATGATAATGAGCAGAATTTTGAAAGTTTTTTGGATACCTCGGGCGCAATTTTGGTCCGGCCGAAACGTAAATACGCTTACGACCGTTTTGGAATGGTAAACTTTCTTTTGATGTAACGCACACGTAGGTACTCTCTATAACTTTCGAGTGCATAGCTGGACAGACACACACCGAAGGACAGACAGACAGACAGATAGACAGACAGACAGACAGATGTATCCGCTTATATCCGTTTATATATATATAGATGAGCTGGAGTGCCCGGCGGTGCCGAGGCTTTTCGAGGGCATGTTGTTGTTGGAAGAGAGAGAGAGAGCGACTGGGGGGAAGAGAGAGAGAGACTGGGGGTGAAGAGAGAGAGTGACTGGGGGGGGAAGAGAGAGAGAGCGACTGGGGGGGGAAGAGAGAGAGTGACTGGGGGGGAAGAGAGAGAGCGACTGGGGGGGAAGAGAGAGAGTGACTGGGGGGGAAGAGAGAGAGCGACTGGGGGGGAAGAGAGAGAGCGACTGAGGGGGAAGAGAGCAAGCGACTGGGGGGAAGAGAGCGAGCGACTGGGGGGAAGAGAGCGAGCGACTGGGGGGGAAGAGAGAGAGCGACTGGGGGGGAAGAGAGAGAGCGACTGGGGGGGAAGAGAGAGAGAGCGCAACTGGGGGGGAAGAGAGAGTGAGAGCGACTGGGGGGAAGAGAGAGAGAGAGCGACTGGGGGGGGAAGAGAGAGAGAGAGCGACTGGGGGGGAAGAGAGAGAGAGAGCGACTGGAGGGGAAAAGAGAGGGAGAGCGACGGGGGGAAGAGAGAGAGAGAGCGACTGGGGGGAAGAGAGAGAGCGACTGGGGGGAGGGGGGAAGGTGGGGAGTGGAGGGGAGGGGGGAGAGGGAGTGGGGGAAGGGGAAGGGGGGGAGGAGTGGGGAAGGGGAAGTGGAGGAGTGGGGAGGGAGTGGGGAGGAGTTGGGAGGGAGTGGGGGGGGAGGGTGTGGGTAGGGGGAGGGGGTAGGGGAGAGTGGGGGAAGGGGAAGGGGGGAGGAGTGATGGAAGGGGAAGGGGAGGAGTGGGGTAGGAGTGGGGGGGAGGAGGGGGAGGGGGGAGTGAGGGAAGGGGAAGGGGGGGCGATGAGGGGCAGGGAGGAGGGTGAAGGGGGAGGCAGGGGGGAAGGGGGATGGAGGGGGTGGGAGGAGGGGAAGGAGGCGGGGAAGGGGAGGGGAGAGAGGAGGGGGAAGGGGAGGGAGAGGGGGAAGGGGGGAAGGGGAGGGGGGAAGCAGAGGGGAAGGGGAGGGGAAGGGGAGGAGGGGATGGGGAAGGGGGGAAGGGAAGGGGGAGGGGGAGGGGAGGGGGAGGGGGAGGGGAGGGGGAGGGGAGGGGGAGGGGAGGAATGGGGGGAGGGAAGGGGAGGGGAGGGAGGGGGAAGGGGGAAGGCGAGGGGGGAAGGGGAGGGGAAGGGGTGGGGGGAAGGGTGAGGGGGGAGTGGAAGGGGGAGGGAAGGGGGAGGGGGGAAGGGGAAGGGTGGGAGCGGAGGGGGAGGGAAGGGGGGAGGGGAGGGGGAGGGAAGGGGGGGAGGAAATGGGGGGAGGGAAGGGGGAAGGGGAGGGGTGGGGGAGGGGAGGGGGAAGGGGGTGTGGGGAGGGGGAGGGAGGGAGGGGGAGGGGAGGGGTGTGGAGGGGGGTAAAGGGGGGAGGGTAGAGCAGGGGGGAGGGGAGGGGAGGGGGTGGGGAGGGGGGAATGGGGGTTGGGGAGGGGGGCGGGGAGGCATGGGGGGAGGGGACGGGGGTGGAGGGGAGGGAAGTGGGGATGGGGAGGGGAAGAGGGGGGTGGGGGGAAAGGGGTGTGGGTAGGGGTGGGGAAGGGTGGTTGGGGAAGTGGCGGAGGGGGGAAAAGGGGGGTGGGGAGGGGAGAGGGGGGAGGGGGGAAGAGGGTGTGGGGGGGAGGGAGGGAGGGTGGGGGGTGGGGGGCGGTGGGGAGGTGTGGGGAGGGGGGTGTGGGGGGAGAAGGGGGTGGGGTGTGTGGGGGGAAGAGGGAGGGTGTTGTGGAGGGGGGTGTCGGCGGGGAGGAGAGATGTGGGGGGGAGGGGGGTGAGGAGGTGTGGAGGAGGGCGGGGGGAAGGGGGGGTGGGAGTGAAGGGGGGAGTGGGGGAAGGGGAAGGGGGGGAGGAGTGGTGGAAGGGGAAGGGGAGGAGTGGGGGGGAGGAGGGGGAGGGGGAGTGAGGGAAGGGGAAGGGGGGCGATGAGGGGGAGGGAGGAGGGGGAAGGGGGAGGCAGGGGGGAAGGGTGTGGGGTGTGTGGGGGGGAAGGGGGTGGGGGGTGTGGAGGGTGTTGTGTGGGGGAGGGAGGGGGTGTGGGGGGGAAGTGGGTGGGGGGTGTGTAGGGGGGTTGAGGGGGGAAGGGGGGGTGGGGGTTTGGGGGGGAGGGGGGTGGGTGTGTGGGGGGCTGGAAAGGGAGGGGGGGAGATAAACTTAAAGTACAGGAAACTTTGTGCTATCCGGCACCCACCGGACCGAGCTGCGGCCTTGCCTCAAAACTGCCGTACTCTCCAGAGTTAATGTTGAGAGATACGGAGTTTTTTATCTCCGTATTTGACAACAAACACTGTTGCTTAGCAACAGCTTCTAAACACTCGGGTGTGGCCCTAAAGTTCTGTAGCTAAAGCTTTTGCTATAGCTACAGACCTTGCACAGCTTGACTGTTCATACAAAGCAAAAAAAAACAAACAAAAAGAATAAAAAACGGCTGCTGATTTTTGCCGGTGGCTCCAGATTGCCGGATAGCTCACCTCCGGATAGCACAAAGTTTCCTGTATTTATAAAACATTTTTGGTAAATCTTCCTATAATATACACTTTACAACCCCTCACCAATCTTTTTATTAAAAAAGGGGTGCTCACCTCTCAGTGTGTTGTATCACAAACAATGGCCGCCGCTTGTTTTTCGGTTGGAAAGATTAGGCCCCGCCCACACAGTCGATTGTCTGTCTCGGTCACCAGGACCCGATTTGGAGCACAGAAGCCCCACCCACCCTATGTTCCTGTACTAAGATGGCCACGCATGCACTCTGTTACACACTGAATCAAAATGGCGTCACACTGAAACTTTTTGCCCTCCTTGACAAAGATGGCTGCCGTTAACCTGGGGCTGTCAGCAGAAGAAATTTCCTCAGCTGCAAACACAGGATCTTCAGATTATTATTCGGGGCTTGCGACCTACCCCAGTTGCTTATGAAGCCTCCCCACCTACTGACCCCGGGAATGGAGCTGAGGCAGCACACCCTCTCCCCTCTGCCAGTGTTTGTCTCTGTCTACGCCAGGAGCCTGGGTCTAGAGTTGCACTGCTGTCAGTTGGAGAAGCCTAGGCCCCGGGCCTGGAAAAATGGTGAAAGGTAGGAGAATTATAGAGGTTAGAGAAAAGATTTTCAAATTAATTAACTTTTTTTTAAAACAATTTGTGTTTTAAAAGCAACTTTTTTTTTGCTGGAAATGTAGATTTGAAAAGAAACACGCAGAAAGCGGGAAAAAGAAATGAAAAGTTTGGAATCAAGATGGCGGCGACTCACCTCGGTTCAGAACGATAAGGCCCGTCCACACATGCACCGTTTGGTCGACCGTCAGGTCACCGAAGCGTAGGATTGGTCAATCGTCCCGTCACTCGACTGTAGGAGGGCCCGCCCGCACGCGCCAGGAACCCAGCGTACGATTGGTCGACCTCGACGTCACTCTATTGCTAATGAGCAGATAATGAGATGCTAATGAGCGGAATTTTGAACGTTTTTTGGATACCGCGGGCGCAATTTTTGTCCGGCCGAAACGTAAATATGCTTACGACCGTTTTGGAACGGTAAGCTTTCTTTTGATGGAGTGCACGCGTAGGTACGCTCTATAACTTTCGAGTGTATAGCCGGACAGACACACACCGAAGGACAGACAGACAGACAGATAGACAGACAGACAGATGTATCTGTTTATTTTATATATATATACTAGCTGGGGGGAGCCCGGCGTTGCCAGGGCTGTTTTGGCCGGGCAGTTTAAATCGAGTCCCAGGCTTTTGGACCCTGTCTCTCTGTGAATCTGCTGCCGGGCAACATTTTAAATCGAGTCCCAGGCTTTCGGGCCCTGTCTGTCTGTCCCTCTGTGAATCTGTTGCCAGGGCTGTTTTGGGCCGGGCGGTTTTAATCGAGTCCCAGGCTTTGGGGCCTGTCTCTCTGTCCCTTTATGAATCTGCTGCCGGGCATCATTTTAAATCGAGTCCGAGGCTTTCGGGCCTGTCTGATGCCGGGTAAAATCTTAAATCGAGTACCAGGCTTTCAGGCCCTGTCAGTCTGTCCCTCTGTGAATCTGCTGCCAGGCAACATTTGAAATCGAGTCCCAGGCTTTTGGGCCCTGTCTCTCTGTCCCTTTGTGAATCTGCTGCCGGGCAACATTTCTACCCTTTAATACCTTCAAAGATGAAAGTGAAAGTACTTATCAAACGTTTTTGGTAAATCTTATGTTATTTTTAAAAGAGATACTAACTTTTTCGAAGCTGGATTAGCAGATTTTGAGCTGGAAGTAAATGGGGTTTTTAGCTTGAGGCAATGGCTGCCAGATCCCTGAGATGAAATCGATTAGTCCCGCCCACACATACACACCGATTGGCCAACCATCAGGTAACTGAACTGTAGGATTGGTCAATCATGACGGCACAGGATTGGTCGACCCTTGACGTCAATCAATCAATGCTAATTAGCAGATAATGAGCGTTATTTTGAAGGTATTTTGCATAAGGCGCGAACAATTTTCAGCCGAACAAAAAGTAAATATGCTTAGGACCGTCCCGGAAGCGTAAGCTTTCTTTGGACGTAACGCGCGGGCAGGTACGCCCTATAACATTCGAACGTATAGCCGGACAGACGAAACGTAAGGAACCGCTTTATATATATATACTAGCTGGGGGAGCCTGGCAGTGCCGAGGCTTTTTGAGGGCATGTTGTTGTTGGAAGAGAGAGAGGGAGCGACTGGGGGGAAGAGAGAGAGGGAAGGAGAGAGAGAGAGAGGGAATGAGAGAGAGGGAAGGAGAGAGAGGGAAGGAGAGAGAGAGAGAGAGGGAAGGAGAGAGAGGGTAGGAGAGAGAGAGAGGGAAGGAGAGAGATAGAGGGGGAAGGAGAGAGAGAGAGAGATGGAAGGAAAGAGAGAGAGAGGGAAGGAGAGAGAGGGAAGGAGAGAGAAAGAGAGAGAAGGAGAGAGAGACAGAGAGAGAGAGGGAAGGAGAGAGAGAGAGGGAAGGAGAGAGAGAGAGAGGGAAGGAGAGAGAGAGAGAGAGATTGGGAGTGTGAGAGAGAGAGACTGGGAGTGAGAGTGAGAGAGATTGAGAGTGTGAGAGAGAGAGAGATTGGGAGTGTGAGAGAGAGAGTGATTGGGAATGTGAGAGAGAGAGAGAGACTGGGAGTGTGTGAGAAAGAGAGACTGGGAGTGTGAGAGAGAGATTGGGAGTGTGAGAGAGAGAGAGATAGGGAGTGTGAGAGAGAGAGTGAGATTGGGAGTGTGAGAGAGAGAGAGATTAGGAGTGAGAGAGAGAGAGAGATTGGGAGTGTGAGAGAGAGATTGGAAGTGTGAGAGAGAGAGAGAGATTGGGAGTGTGAGAGAGAGATTGGAAGTGTGAGAGAGAGAGAGAGATTGGGAGTGTGAGAGAGAGAGAGATTGGGAGTGAGTGAGAGAGAGATTGAGAGTGTGAGAGAGAGAGAGAGATTGGGAGTGTGAGAGAGAGAGATTGGGAGTGTGAGAGAGAGATTGGAAGTGTGAGAGAGAGAGATTGGGAGTGAGAGAGAGAGAGAGAGAGATTGGGAGTTTGAGAGAGAGAGATTGGGAGTGTGAGAGAGAGAGATTGGGAGTGTGAGAGAGAGAGATTGGGAGTGTGAGAGAGAGAGATTGGGAGTGAGAGAGAGAGAGAGAGAGATTGGGAGTTTGAGAGAGAGAGATTGGGAGTGTGAGAGAGAGATTGGAAGTGTGAGAGAGAGAGATTGGGAGTGAGAGAGAGAGAGAGAGAGAGATTGGGAGTTTGAGAGAGAGAGATTGGGAGTGTGAGAGAGAGATTGGAAGTGTGAGAGAGAGAGATTGGGAGTGAGAGAGAGAGAGAGAGAGATTGGGAGTTTGAGAGAGAGAGATTGGGAGTGTGAGAGAGAGAGATTGGGAGTGTGAGAGAGAGAGATTGGGAGTGTGAGAGAGAGACTGGGAGTGTGAGAGAGAGATTGGGAGTGAGAGAGAGAGATTGGGAGTGTGAGAGAGAGATTGGGAGTGTGAGAGAGAGATTGGGAGTGTGAGAGAGAGACTGTGAGTGTGAGAGAGAGATTGGGAGTGAGAGAGATTGGGAGTGTGAGAGAGAGAGAGATTGGGAGTGTGAGAGAGAGAGATTGGGAGTGTGAGAGAGAGAGAGATTGGGAGTGTGAGAGAGAGAGAGATTGGGAATGTGAGAGAGAGAGATTGGGAGTGTGAGATAGAGATTGGGAGTGTGAGAGAGAGAGAGATTGGGAGTGTGAGAGAGAGAGATTGGGAGTGTGAGAGAGAGAGATTGCGAGTGTGAGAGAGAGAGAGATTGGGAGCGTGAGAGAGAGAGATTGGGAGTGTGAGAGAGAGAGAGATTGGGAGTGTGAGAGAGAGAGATTGGGAGTGTGAGAGAGAGACTGGGAGTGTAAGAGAGAGAGAGATTGGGAGTGTGAGAGAGAGAGAGATTGGGAGTGTCAGAGAGAGAGATTGGGAGTGTGAGAGAGAGAGAGAGATTCAGACTGTGAGAGAGAGAGATTGGGAGTGTAAGAGAGAGAGAGATTGGGATTGTGAGAGAGAGAGAGATTGGGAGTGTCAGAGAGAGAGATTGGGAGTGTGAGAGAGAGAGATTGGGAGTGTCAGAGAAAGATTGGGAGTGAGAGAGAGAGAGATTGGGAGTGTGTGAGAGAGAGAGATTGGGAGTGTGAGAGAGAGAGAGATTGGGAGTGTGTGAGAGAGAGAGATTGGGAGTGTGTGAGAGAGAGAGACTGGGAGTGTGAGAGAGAGATTGGGAGTGTGAGAGAGAGAGAGATTGGGAGTGTGAGAGAGAGAGAGAGATTCGGACTGTGAGAGAGAGAGATTGGGAGTGTAAGAGAGAGAGATTGGGAGTGTGAGAGAGAGAGAGATTGGGAGTGTCAGAGAGAGAGATTGGGAGTGTGAGAGAGAGAGAGATTGGGAGTGTCAGAGAGAGATTGGGAGTGAGAGCACTAAACAAAAGGAAAAATACCTGTCATATTGGGCAGAAACAACAAAGACCCAAAGAAAACTCAATTGCTACTTGGCCCTAAACAGACAATACAACATGGCTGAGTACCTGACCATGGTAAAGGATAACAAACTGAGAAAAACCTTGACAAGGTACAGACTTTGCGAACATAGCCTAGCGATCGAAAAAGGCAGACACAGGCAGACCAGGCTGCCAAGAGAGGACAGGATATGCTCTCACTGCAGTCAGGGAGTAGTGGAGACAGAGATGCACTTCCTCACAGCCTGTGGAAAATATCAGGGCATCAGGGAGAATTTCTACCAAAAATTCTCACAAATATGCCCTGAATTCAGAAATTTGAATGACGACCAAAAACTCCCATACCTACTGGGGGAGGAGAGAAGCTGTGTAGCACTGGCGGCACACTATGTTACAGCTTGCCATGAACAGAGGGACAACCAGTAAACCGAAGAAAAGAGTATATATAAATAATGCAAATGTATATTTATACACTCAGGGATATATCTGTTTATACACTGTATGAATAGAACTGCGTTTATGTGTTCAACCATAAATGTATTTTGATGCATTGGCAACATAAGATGTACCTTATCATGCCAATAAAGCGATTTGAATTGAATTGAATTGAATTGAATTGAACTGAGAGAGATTGGGAGTGTGTGAGAGAGAGATTGGGAGTGTGAGAGAGAGAGATTGGGAGTGTGAGAGAGAGAGAGATTGGGAGTGTGAGAGAGAGAGAGAGATTGGGAGTGTGAGAGAGAGAGAGATTGGGAATGTCAGAGAGAGAGATTGGAAGTGTGAGAGAGAGAGATTGGGAGTGTCAGAGAGAGAGAGATTGGGAGTGTGAGAGAGAGAGAGAGATTCAGACTGTGAGAGAGAGAGATTGGGAGTGTAAGAGAGAGAGAGATTGGGAGTGTGAGAGAGAGAGAGATTGGGAGTGTCAGAGAGAGAGATTGGGAGTGTGAGAGAGAGAGATTGGGAGAGTCAGAGAAAGATTGGGAGTGAGAGAGAGAGAGATTGGGAGTGTGTGAGAGAGAGAGATTGGGAGTGAGAGAGAGAGATTGGGAGTGTGAGAGAGAGAGAGATTGGGAGTGTGTGAGAGAGAGAGATTGGGAGTGTGTGAGAGAGAGAGACTGGGAGTGTGAGAGAGAGATTGGGAGTGTGAGAGAGAGAGAGATTGGGAGTGTGAGAGAGAGAGAGAGATTCGGACTGTGAGAGAGAGAGATTGGGAGTGTAAGAGAGAGAGATTGGGAGTGTGAGAGAGAGAGAGATTGGGAGTGTGAGAGAGAGATTGGGAGTGTGAGAGAGAGAGATTGGGTGTGTCAGAGAGAGATTGGGAGTGCGAGCACTAAACAAAAGGAAAAATACCTGTCATATTGGGCAGAAACAACAAAAACCCAAAGCAAACTCAATTGCTACTTGGCCCTAAACAGACAATACAACATGGCTGAGTACCTGACCATGGCAAAGGATAACAAACTGATAAAAACCTTGACAAGGTACAGACTTAGCGAACATAGCCTAGCGATCGAAAAAGGCAGACACAGGCAGACCAGGCTGCCAAGAGAGGACAGGATATGCTCTCACTGCAGTCAGGGAGTAGTGGAGACAGAGATGCACTTCCTCACAGCCTGTGGAAAATATCAGGGCATCAGGGAGAATTTCTACCAAAAATTCTCACAAATATGCCCTGAACTCACAAATTTGAATGACGACCAAAAACTCCCATACCTACTGGGGGAGGAGAGAAGCTGTGTAGCACTGGTGGCACACTATTTTACAGCTTGCCATGAACAGACGGACAACCAGTAAACCTAAGAAAAGAGTATATATAAATAATGCAAATGTATATTTATACACTCAGGGATATATCTGTTTATACACTGTATGAATAGAACTGCGTTTATGTGTTCAACCATAAATGTATTTTGATGCTTTGGCAACATAAGATGTACCTTATCATGCCAATAAAGCGATTTGAATTGAATTGAATTGAATTGAATTGAATTGAACTGAGAGAGATTGGGAGTGTGTGAGAGAGTGATTGGGAGTGTGAGAGAGAGAGATTGGGAGTGTGAGAGAGAGAGAGATTGGGAGTGTGAGAGAGAGAGAGATTGGGAGTGTGTGAGAGAGAGAGATTCGGAGTGTGTGAGAGAGAGAGACTGGGAGTGTGACAGTGAGATTGGGAGTGTGAGAGAGAGAGAGATTGGGAGCGTGAGAGAGAGAGATTGGGAGCGTGAGAGAGAGAGATTGGGAGTGTGAG